>NW_005842347.1:104270-122618 GCF_000455745.1 Alligator sinensis
CAGGCTCTATCTGGAGACCTTTTTTCCTACAGCTCCAGAATCCAGGGCATGAGCACCCCCACTGTTCACCTTCCCTTCTTCCCTTCTTCCTTTCCCCTTGAATTCATTATCAGCTTAGTAGCAGCTTTAGAATCCTCAGTCCTTTTATATTACCTGGTGCTTTTAGCATAAAAAATAGAAGACCATTAATTGATAATGCATCCTCATTTTTTATTAACTTTTTGTTAAATGTTGACATATATAAAGAAATACAAGACAATTATACACAAACTCCTCATAATAGAAAAGAATTTACAACCTGACCTTGACTGCACCTGACATTTGTGTACAATCTGAATAGTTAATTATAGGTCAATTATTTGTATTATAAATATTGCTTGATAAAAATCCAACTAGCTTCAGGTCTTATTCTCTCTGGGCACATCTATACATGCATTAATGTGCTTTTTCTAATTTAATACTTCCAGGCATTCATACACATACATTTGTCTGTTTTGACGTGCTAGAGATTGCGTGCACTTGTATAAATGGCAAAATGTGTGTCATAGTTTCATAGTTGGTAGGGTCGGAAGGGACCTAAGCAGGTCGTCAAGTCTGATGCCTGCCATGGGCAGGAAAGAATGCTGGGGTCAAACGACCTCCTTTTGAAGATCCCCAGGGTAGGGGTGAGCACCACTTCCTAGGAAGTTGGTTCCAGCTCCTAGCTGCTCTGACTGTGAAGTAGTGCCTCCTGATGTCTAGCCTGAACCTACTCTGTCAGTTTATGGCTGTTATTCCTTGTAACTCCTGGTAGTGCTCGGGGGAACAGGGACTCTCCCATTGCCTGCTGGTCCCCCTTGGCAAATTTGTAGGTCGCCACCAGATCCCCTCTCAGCCTTCTTTTATGGAGGCTGAACAGGTTCAGGTCCCATAGTCTCTCCTCATAGGGCTACCCTGCTGCCCCCTGATCATGAGAGTGGCCCTCCTCTGGACCCTCTCTATTCCATCAACATCCCTCCTGAAGTGCGGCGCCCAGAACTGGACGCAGTACTCCAACTGCGGCCTGACCAATGTTGCATAGAGGGGGAGGATCACCTCCTTGGACCGGCTCATGATGCATCTGTGGATGCATGACAAGTTGCGGTTAGTGTTCCTGACCATGTCCCCACATTGGTGGCCCATGTTCATCTTGGAATCAGTATTGACTACACAATCCTTTTCTGCCTCTCTGCTGACAAGAAGGGAGTTCCCCAGCCTGTAGGTGTGCTGCTGGTTCTTCCTCCCTAGGTGCAATAGCTTGCACTTGTCCATATTGAAACCCATCCTATTCTTATCTGCCCACCTCTGTAACCTGTACAGATCTAGTTGTAGCCTGTCCCTCTCTTCTAGAATGCTCACCTCTCCCCACATCTTAGTGTCATCTGCAAAATTGAACAAGGTGCTTTTCACTCCCTCATCCAAGTCGCCGATGAAGATATTGAACAGTGGGAGCCTGAGGACCGAGCCCTGGGGAACCCCACTGCCCACGTCCCTCCAGGTTGAAAATGACCTGTCCACCACCACTCTCTGGGTGAGGCCCTCCAGCCAATTTGCGACCCATCTGATTGTGTAGGCATCGACACCGCAGTCACCCAATTTTTTAATGAGGATGGGGTGAGAGACAGTGTTGAAGGCCTTCCTAAAGTCTAGAAAGACTACATCCACCACGACACCTGTGTCCAGGGCTTTTGTGACCTGGTGGTAGAAGGCAACCAGGTTCATCTGACAGGACCTCCTTCTAATGAACCCATGTTGATTGCCTCTAAGCATAATCTCCCCTGCTGGTCCCTTGCAGATGTGCTCCTGGATAATTTTCTCAAAGAGCTTCCTCAGGACCGAGGTAAGACTAACGGGCCTATAGTATCCTGGGTCCTCTTTCCTCCTTTTTTTGAAAATGGGGACCACATTGGCCCTTTTCCAGTCCTCTGGCACCTCACCAGAGCACCACGAGTGCTCATAAAGTTGTACCAGGGGTCTCACAATGACCTCTGCCAATTCCCTCAGCACTCTGGGGTGGAGATCATCGGGACCTGCTGATCTGAACATATCTAGTCCCTCCAGAAGTTCCCTGACTAGGTCCTCCCTGACCCTGGCCCTGGCTGTGCCTCCCCTGGGTCCATCTGGATTCCCAGTGTGGGGGATGTCCCTGTCCCTGCTCAAAAAAATGGAAGAAAAGAAACTGT
This sequence comes from Alligator sinensis, assembly GCF_000455745.1. Taxonomy (NCBI): domain Eukaryota; kingdom Metazoa; phylum Chordata; order Crocodylia; family Alligatoridae; genus Alligator; species Alligator sinensis. Next base: position 106,472 of record NW_005842347.1, read on the forward strand.
TAAAGAGATTAGCTTTGTCACCTAGTGCTACCACCAGATTACCAAGCATGTCCTGCAGAGGCCCCATGTTACTTGGTACCTTCTTTTTACCCCCTATTTATTTAAAAAAGGACTTCTTGTTATCCTTGATCCAGGTCACTAGTTTCAGTTCCATCTCTGCCTTAGCCTTCCTAACAGCCCTCCTACAGTCTTGGGCAATGGAGGTATAATCCTCCTTGGTGAGGGACCCTCCCTTTCATTGGGTGTATGCCTCCTTTTTGGCTTTCAGACGTTCCTGGATGCTTCTGGTGAGCCATGGGGGCTTTTGAGCACTCTTGCCCACTTTGATCCGCGTGGGAATTGTCACCCTTTGGGCTAGGAGGATCGTCTCTTTAAGGAACAACCATTTCTCTTGGACTCCCAACTCCCCTCTCCTCTGGGACCTCAGTGCCTCCCTGACTAGTCTCCTTACCTCATTGAAATCTTCCCTCCTGAAGTCCAGGGCTGCTGCCTTGCTGCAGGCCTTTGACACCCTGCACTGGATGGTGAATTCCGGTAGGCGATGATCGCTATCGCCCAGGTGGTCGAGCACCCGCAGTCCCCTCACCAAGTCATCACCCGTGGCCAGGACCAGGTCCAACACGGCATTTCTCCAGTGGGACTGTGCACCTCCTGGGTTAGATGGTGGCCCTGTAATTCGGCTAGGAACCTACGTGAGCGGTCCTCAGTGTCAGCACTGAGAAAGTTTTGGTGGTGCGCTTTTGAACTAAAACACCTTCAATATGTTTAGTTCAAAGGCATGCGGCTGATCCACATTTCACCGTTTATACAAATGCATTTGCCTCAGTGACAGGAGCTTTTAAAAGCACCTGATGCTGTGGTTCAAGCATGTGTGAGGTACTCTGGTATGAGGTACTAAATGCCCTCTGATGTGAGGTTCTAAATTAATATGCATTAGGCTGTGCTAATGCGCAGTAACACATTTGCACACTTTTTTAGTGATGCTTAATGCACAGTAGACTATCTAACTGCACATTAGTGTAATGTCATGGTTTTTTACATGATGATTTATTGTGTAGTAAAATAGTCTACTGAGTATTAAAATACATGTCTAGATGTGCTCTCTGATCTCCATCTTAGGTACAAAGTGTTGAAATAAATCAGCAATGCTTCCTAATGTAAATGGAGCAGGGTTGGATAATATTTTTCATTTTTGGTATGACACAGCATTGTAAACATCTCTGTGGAGCCAAAATCAGCTCTACAGAGCTGAACCCCCAGCACTCCCAAACCAGTGAACCAGTGATCCCCCAAATCTTGAGTTAGGTGCACCCCCAAGATAGCGCTACAGTTTAATTTTTTTAGTCGGTTTTTACTAAAAGTATTGCTTGCCAGAAGGATATTGAGTTCTCTCACCAGTGGCACGCTAAAAACAACAGGATATCTACGCTTTAAGCAAATCCGTATTGCTTTGTTTGTTCCTTTAAAAGTGAGTTTAGTGCTTGAGAAATTGACAGCACTTAAGACTAATGTAATCTATTTATGCATTGAAAATGTACAGCACAGCCACTTCCCTTGCCCCTGACCCTAGCAGGACCCTGGGTGATGGGTGAGAAAGTAGTTAAGTCTAGTCAATCTTTGGCTCTTTGGTGTGACAGCTAATTGTGATGTAAGAATCTGTCAGCATGGCCTAGAGTGAATGCACAAACTAATTTTCATAGAGTAGTAATCTGCAGTCAGAAAACAACTTATGGTCACAATTGAGACAGATCAGAGGGGAAGCTGTGACCTAGAGGTGAAAGGGAATGCATCCTATTACCAGGACTCAACTGTCTAGTGACCTACACGCCTTCCCACACACTTGCGAGAGAAACCTGATGCCTCATTAGAAGCCACACTTTAATGGCTTTTATCAGCCTGTCAACATTGAAAATAAAACAGAGAAAACTAACAACAGAAGGAGTTGGCAGGCATTTTAAATGGAGTTAAGATAGCCACAGAATTAGAAAATTCAAAATGCATGGAGATATTGTTTCCAGACTAGTGGAGACAATGGAGTAGCTCAGCCCCTGTGTCTAGTTATCACAAAACAGCTGAGGCAATTTCTCTCTTTCTCATTCATGAATTAGGTAGGAGTGTAATTAGTTTAAATATAGATCTGCCAGGTAGCTCACTTACTCTCCAAATATCTTATTTGACATTACAGAACTGTTAGTGCTCAAATAAGGCACTGGCCAGCCAGCCTGAAAAACAGGTGCTCTTTGTGCTATTTAAAAATACTGGGCTGAATTCTCCTTTTACTTAAAGATCCACTAAGATCAATGTAACATGCTGTAAGTAAGAGGGAAACCAGACTCATGTGGCTTGATTTTCAGTTAATCTGTTACAGAACTTGAAGAAGGATGGAGCAAGGAGGGGATACAAAGATGCTTTATAGATTCATAGATTGTAAGGCTGGAAGGGACCTTGGAAGATCATTGGGTCCAGCCTCCTGCACCAAGCAGGAAAAACTGTCCAGGTGACCGTCCAGTCTCCTCTTAAAGATTTCCAAGCTAGGCGATTGCACCCCGCTGGAAAAAGCTTATTCCACAGTCTGGACACCCTGACTGTGAAGAAATTTTTCCTAATGTTGAGTCTGAAATGACCTTCCAAGTGTTTGTAGCCATTACTCCTGGTTTTCCCCAAGGGTGCCCTGGTGAACAGTTGTTCACTGAGCCTTTGATGTACTCCCCTAATGTAGCAGTAAGCTACTACCAAGTCCCCTCTGAGCATTCTCTTTTTCAGACTGAAGAGTCCCAGGTCCCTCAGCCTTTCCTTGTATGGCTTGCCATGCAGGTCTCTGATCATACGGGTGGCTCTTCTCTGGATTCTCTCAAGCTGGTCCACGTCCTGGTTAAAGGGCGGGACCCAGAACTTTCAGCTAGTCTGGCACTTGTAAATCTGAGGCTGTGCAGTCCTATTCATCCCAAGATCTGAGTTAAACCACACAGAAAAGCCAGCCAATCAAGACCATTCTTTAATATGGTCTACCCCTTGCTATGTTCCTAGCCCAAGGTCTTAAGAGTACCATGTCCCATGCCAGAAATGTACCATCATGCAATATATAGGCACAGGGGTTATTCTTGGGGGTCATTTCTGCCGAATATACTATCGTGCAAAAAAAAATCTTGTAGTTAAGAATCTGGCCTACTGTGCTTTATCTCCCAAAAGACTCATAAATTTAACATCATCATATTAGAAATTGAAAAGTTTCAGGTTTATTTAAATTTATGTTAAGAAGTTACACAGTTCATCTGATTTGCAGTCTGTGGGTGATGAGGACATGACAATGGATAGGGCTGAAGAGGGAACAGACTGGATCAGAGGCTGATGACACTTGCTGATGATACAAAGCTGGGAGGCATCATCAATACAGAGGGGCATCAAAATATCATATAGAGAGAGATGGGCTAGTAAGGGCTAGGATAATAAAAATGCGATGGAATTTTATACAACTAACTGCAAAATACTACACTTGAGGACTAATACTATCTCCAAAGAGGGGACTGAAAAAAACCTGGTTGACAGGTGTTTCTCTATGATATGCTTTCTCTCTATAAACACACTGAGAGAGGGAAAAGAACTCTTTAGGGTAAAGGAATTGTTGCGCAGGATTGAAGTGTGGGATGGGGTATATAAAGTTAATGCTGGTACACAAGGGGTTAACAGGAACAGAGTTCTCAATTATTGGTCATGGCTGTACATGATGCCCTGCAGAATCTCTAGTTTTAAACTTTTGACCCACCTCCACTTTCCAGTTTTCCCTTTTGTTGTCCCAAGCATCTTGTTGCCCTGAACTGTGGTCTTTCCTTTCTCATAGTGGGGAAGGCTTTTACCTTGGGGAACCTAACTATCTCCCATCTCACTCCAGTGCTATAGCTCTACATCTGTGTCTCCCAGTGTTGTGGAGAGTCTTTAGTCCAAAAGCCTGCCCACCTACTCTACCTACAGCTACACTGGCTGTACCTGATGATGGCAAGTAATTGAGTCAGTGGACATGGCTTTGGAGGACTTGGCTTTACCTTGAAAAAGGAATTGGGGAGGCTCAGCTGTGAGATGGTGTGAGAGAAGAAGTGGAGTTTGTGAGCTATGAAGTAGCTCAGAAGGAGAGTTAGTGCCAGGTGTGAGTCTTGAAAAAGGTGTGGTGTGTTAGCTGTGTTTCTGTCCTATGAGAAAAAGCAAGGAAGCTGAAGGTCTGTTCAGGAGGAGCTAGAAGTTCAAGACCAGGGTGGGTAGGCGATAGTTTTGTTTGCGGTGTTTCTGGAGTAGTCAGGGAGGAGCCCTGAGCTTATGATTCTAAGAGAAGAATGGAGCCCAGGTGTGTTGTTGAGAAAGGGTGCTGTGCAGCAGTATTTGTTGGGGGTATATTTGCCTTTATTTAGACTCTTGTAGTTAATTCCTCTCCTGGAAAAGTAGACATAATTGTGATCTGTCCAGAGGACTGAACTGAAGGAAGTCAGATGATGAAAGGCTGGAGCAACATCTATTAGGGGAAATAGAATGAAATCCAAAATCTGCTAAAGCTGTCCTTAGGTGGATGTGGTAGAGGCATGCTTCCCCTATGGTTATAAGCTTGACATGAATAAGGTGAATAAACTGGAAACTGGAATGAGCCTTTTGGCTACCATGAACAAGGTTCTGGAGCAGGCTTCCAATGTAAGTAGAATGGGAAGGGGCCTCTAGGGATATATCCACTAGCTTCAGGTCAGAGCTGGATCCTTTTCTGAAAGACATTATGCATTGCAGTTGCGTGTAGGGGTAGGGACTGATTTGGGTGTGGGGCTGGAAGTGAACTCCTAAGTTGTCTCTCATGCTAGTATACCCTCTACTCAAATGCCTACAAAAGTGAAATAAACACAAGTTCCACCCTGTAAAACTGTAACAAAATCTGGCCATTATCTAACTTAGGAAAATGGACTTTGAGTATCATATTGTTTCCAGCTATCTTTTTCTGTCCCTTGCTTATGTTGTTTATTACATCAATGTTGCTATATAAAAATGTACAATCAGCCTTTATAAGCAGTTATTGGTTAAATTAGCCTTGTAGTGGAAATGTTTCTCACTCCTTGCACTCTTAAAGCTAAATTCTGCTTTCACACTTACTAATGTAAATTCATTGATATTATTATTAGTGTAACTCCATTGATAATATTTTTAGAAAGGTTGCTCTGGGTTTGTGCTGGTGTATGCAAGACAGCAGGACTTGAAGTACTAGCTCTGTATAGCACCACTGGACTGTAAGTGGCCCAGAGGCTATGGAGGCTATTGGGGCCTGCATTCACAGGCAATCATTTATCCCAAGAGTTTAAAAAATTGTCCATTCTAATGCTTTGCACACCGTAACCACAAAATAAATTGTGAAAATAGCCAAAAACATCCAACAATGGTCAAAAAACAGGGGAGACCAGGCACCACGAAGACCTTGCTATGGCAATACTAGAGATCTTACTTGGCCAGTGTAGGCTCAGAAGATCTTAAGAAGAGGACAATGGAGCGTGCTGTGAAGGAAAGCACATCTTTCCTCTCCCCTCCTCCCCCCCCGCAACACATATTTGTCATCCATTTGATCAGGTGGAAAAGATCCTTCTTGGGCTCGAGTTTGGCAATGAGTTCATGCTGAGTAGAAAAGCAAGATCCGCCATTTTTTTCTTAAAAGAAAATTTCAGAGTTGTTTACCCAAGGAAGCTTCACCAGTATAATTTAAGTTTGTTTTAAATTTATATAAATGAGCAGGTGCAAAAGCCTATGTAAATCCCCTGATGCTTTTATTTAAGTAGCTTATGGGGTTTTTTAATAATTAAAACTGTCCCTAATTTCATACATTAGTTTGAATAGCTTACTATGGTTTAGCTTATATCTATTAAGTATTATACATACACAGAATACAAATACAATACAATAGAAATAATGTATCAAAATAAGGAAGTTTCCATAGCCTATCACATTGCTCTTGGTTTAAAACAACTCTATAATTATACTGGTGCAACTTGCTCAATGAAAAAGCTCTGTGTCAATTGAATATCAAATGCCAGTCAGAACGCAACAAAGCTACAAATGCCAAACCAGCCTCTTTCATAAGGTATGATTTGTCTTAGGCTTTAGAAATACCTTTCCACTGTTCTTTTATTGAAGTTGATGTCTTTACTGAACAATAGAAAATTGGAGACTCTTGACCATTGTATTATAGTAGAGTCCTAGCTCTGCTATAATTATGGGTAAGAAACCATTTCTGTTTAAAGATCAGTACTGTATTTTAAAAGCTATATGCTTGCTGGAATTGACTATAAAGAACTTGGTGTACCTCATGGGGTACACAATAGGGATGGCTTTGAAATGGGTTTTAGTTGAAGTAGTAGTTCCTAAGATACAGCTCCCCTGGGCAAAATACCATCACCTAAGTTGAGAGCCTCTACTGACTTATTTTGCATACTTCGAGGGATCAAACCATGACTCTAGTTGTGCCCAAAATGTTTTCAGTTGCCCCAACTGGTGTTTCTCCATGAGGAGAAATAAAAATGAAAATAGTGTTCTGGATAGGAATTAACCAAACATTGTATTGTACATGTGCACCTGAAAGGCACTCTCATTTGCTGATTTTCACAAACTGGATGGCTAAAGGGTGAAATAGCCATCAAACCTGACCTACACCCAGCCAGTGTTGGTTTAAATCCAACTCCTGACAGAAATGTCAGAGTGAACTTCAGGCACGTTGCTACATTCTGCGTCTGTCCAAGGCAGGTTGTGGGAAAATGTAATCTGAATAAAACTGGAAATTCTGAAAGCAATCAAACTGCTGTTGAATAGAAATAAATCATACATGTGAATGCTTGCTGGAAGTGGAGTTAAAGGGCAAGAGGGAGGGGTAGGAGCTGTGGAAAGGGAGGGTATGCAACTAAATAGGCATCAGTGATGGGGGAGGGGAACTCATACTGAAGAGGAGGTAGGGAGTGGGACTGGGAGTGGGGGGCACTAGGTTAGTTGAGTGACAGGGTAAGTGGGGGTATTGGGTACCTGTCAGTGCCAATTTATTGTCCTATGTGTCAGAAGATGGGGAGACCTGCTCTGGGTGTTTCTGAATCCTTCTCTGTCTCTGTGTGTGCTGGCATTAGGGTTGCTCCCTCTCTAATGGGGTTTTAGTCCTCTCCTTGTCTTCTAGCCTGATCTGGAGTGTTTCTCCTCTGGGAGTACCTAAACTACTCTTTCTCCTTCCCTCGTGAACTGAGGCACAAACTCTCTCCCTGCTCAGCTATGTGGCATCCATAATCTAAATGGGTTTGCAATTTCTGGGCAAGTCATATTCCTGGTCCCTGTATTTGTACTGTATTAAGAGGGCCTTTGACCTTCTTGGCCAGTCTGAACCCATCTCTCTGGCTTCCCATGTGAGTCAGCATCTGAGGAAGCCCTGCCCTGCTGTGTGAAGAGCTGAAGCATGAACCTAGCATGCAGTGCTGGGACTGGGGTGAGGAGATGAGCATATGCATTTTTGATGAGAACACCCACTGAGATGATAGGCACTTGTGAAAACAATATTGAAGGTGGTATTAAACAAAGGATTATACTCTGTAGATAGGCCTAATGTTCAGTATCTGGGGGTTCTCTGTCCATATCTGTGCATCCCTCCCCTACATGGCTACATGTGAACTGGGATTGGAGGGGTCTCAGTCCCTTTCCCTGCTCCCTTAGCAGAGAACCAGAATCTCTGGGGGCTTTTGCCCCTTGAAGATGTCTGAGCCTCTTCCCACCCCTTGTGCATATGCTGCTCTCTGAGATTTTGTTTATCTTGTGTTCTTTGCCTGTGTCCCTCCTTCCATATTAGTTAGGATCTGCACTGACCTTAAAGAGAGCTGAAATTTGCACCTCTGGAAATCAGGAAATGCAAATTTTAGGTACAGACCCATTCTTTATGTGAGGGAACTAGCAGCTTGCTGGAAAGGCCAGAGGTATGGATAAGATGCTGAAGTGGGTTGATGGTAGGAGAGGTGCAGGGCTTGGTTTGGTGTATAGTTCCAGTTGTATAACCAAGGAAGAATGACCATCCAGGAAACTGCTGCCTGTTATGCATACAGGCAGCAGCTGAGAGTAGCAGCAAGGAGCAACTTCTTACATACTTAATGGCTTCTAAAATGTTAATGATTTAATGAGGTGGAAAAGGGAGGATGAGTTGGAAATAGAGGTGGAGGTCAGGTTATATGCTGTGGGGGATGGTAGGGAAGGGAGTGAAGAAGGAGAACATTTATCTTCTCTTACATACTTAAATTATTGTAATCTCTGTCTAATAAAACTCAAGATTTTGGGACATACATGCCACAGAATGCCAATGAATTCTGTCACTACCCCTGTTGGCAACTACACGCTCCAAACATTTCAGTGCTGGCCCTTAATCCCTGTTCTGCTCTAACACACTGTGCAGCCTCTCCTCTGCAAGCCTACATGATGGCTATAACTGCATACATGGATACTAACTTCTGCAAGAATAATTTACTTCATTTAAAAAATAGAAAGATTAAAAGTCATTAACATAACGATGAAGTTGCCTGGTGGAATCCTGGGCCCATTTACAATGCTGAGGTCAGCAAAACTCAAACTGCTGAACACCAGGACATGCATGTATAGTACTGCCCACATGAGATTAACTCTGACCTCTGTGAGTGATGCCTTTGAACTGCATGAACAAGAGCTACTGACACCCATGTTACAGTCTAACAAGTAGTATATGTGGCAGGGCACTGGATGTACCTGCCACTTTGAGAGGATGAGCAGCCTGCTAAGCCACTGGCAGGTGGGAGTCAGGGGATGTTGGAGCTTGCTGAGGGACCCAGTGTTGGGGTCCAGAGCCTTGATAAGGGGGATGAGTGCCTGGGGACTATTGAGAGGGTGGATGAGCCCAGAGAGAGAGGGGCTGAGTGCACAGGGGTCTAGTGAGAAGCCAGGTGAACTCTGGGAGAGGGGCTGAGAGTCTGTGGGCCTATTGTGCAGCCATGTGAGCCCTGAGAGAGGGCCCAAGTGATTGAGAGACCTAGTGAAGGGTCTGGGTGAACCCAGTGAGTGAAGCAGAGTATGGGGGCCTTTTCTGTATAAGCCCAGAAAAGGATGTGTCTGTGGTAAGATCGACCTATGGAGAGATGAAGGACTCTGAGCAAGCCCAGAGAGAGGGATCATGGAAAGGGGTCTGAAAGTGAGCTGGGGGTCAGAAATGGAGGACTCTGATGGGAGATGGAAACAGGGCCAGGAGGTCCAGTAGTTAGGAGCCCAGGAGGGGTGTAAAACATCTTAGGAGGAGCCCAGAGAGGAACAAATAAGATCAGGAAGGCATGAAGACTGGTCCTGGGTAAGGCCTGAAACTGCACCTTACTGGGGCTGGTTAGCATGGTGGGGTGTGGGTCCAGTGGCCCAGTGAGGGGCCGAGGAATAGAGTGCTTCTCAGTGAGGGGCCAGAGAACAGAGTGCAGGATCAGATGAGTCCAAAGGCTTGGATAGTGAGGCCCCATGAGGGGCCTACAGCATATAGTTAGGCCCAACAAACATAGTGGGACCAGAAGGGTCCAGCAGTCCAGCGAGGGGCCAGGAGTTCAGAACTGGAGAGGTTTGAGGGCCTGGAGAGCTGCTGGGAAGATGGAGAACTAAAAAGGTCTAGGATGAGGGACAAAAGGGCCTGGCAGCCCAGAGAGGGACAAGGAAGGGAGACTGAGGTGTCTGGTAGCCCAGGGAGTGGTTGTGTGAGACCAAGGGGTCTGAGGCCCCAGACAGGGGCCAGAGGAAAGACCAAGGGCAACCTGAGCGGGGCCAAGAGGGAGACCAAGGCATCTAGCAACCCAGGAAGGGACTGTGTGGAGAGCCCGAGAGGTCTGAGGGCTCAGAGTGGGGCTGAGACAGAGGTCAAGGGGTTGGAAAGCCCAGAGAGTGGCTGCATCAGCAATTGGTAGAACATCTGCAAGGAAGCCATCTGCAAGGCATGGAGCATGGTGTAGGGTAGGTATGGAGCCATGTAATTGGCCCATAAGGCCAGGACCAGAATCTGGGTGGTCATTATATTAAGACCAGGACAGCCTCCCGCACTCTGTATAACACCTAACATCAAAGCGTGGCAGGAGAGAGCTGGGCAGGCTGCCGGTAGAGCAGGTTATCTCAAATTTTGGGGGGGTACCCTGTGACAATATACTCCCCAGAAAGAATATCATATTTATTAAATGCCAACAGATACTGGATTTTCACTTAGTTATTAAACCCATAGATTATGGTCATCTTGCATGTCATTTGAATCATAGAAAATTAGGGGCCTCAGGAAGTGATCTAGTCCAACCTGCTGCTCAAAGTAGAACCATCCCCAACTAAACCATCCCAGCCAAAGCTTTGTCTACTCAGGTCTTAAAAATTCCCAATCTCATTCTAGCTGTCTCCATGGCAAAAAGGCCTATGCTATGCTTCTGTAGTCCAAAATGAGGCACATAGAATCACTCAAGGGACACATGGGCCTCTTTCCTTTGACTCTATACAAGAGAATCAGGTAGGACACCTCTCCTGCTCCCAGGGGCATGATCCACCCAAATTATTTCATACCGCAATCATAAGTCGAGCAAGCTGCCCCAAGTAATTCTCCACCGTTCAGTGTAGCTACAACTTTCCAATGCTTGCAAATAATTCTTAGTATCTATTATCAGCTTCTGGAAAAAAAACAGAGTAAAGCTAACATGTACATGTACCTCAAGTTGTCATTTGTAGCTTTCCAGAATTTTGATTTCTGTTCAGCCACACATTCCACAAAGGCACCAGATATCATAAGGCAGTACTAACTTTTTGTCAAGTAGGGTTTTTTTTATACTCAATAGTTTGAGGAAGGGCCACTTTTGTTTCCAAAAATGTCCACTTAGTGCACCAGAATACCAGAACCCATCACCAGGACAGTCATTGATACTAATGACTACATCACTCTCCACTATGGTTATATTCTATGCCTCCAAATTGATAAAGGAAATGGCTGTTTCAAGTACCAAATGCCTAAATCAGAGGGGAAAAAAGATGCATTGTGGCTATTCTCATTTGTTCTTTGGAAGTCAGTAGATTTTACCTCATAAAATCAAAAGTAAAAGGACAAGGCCTGATGTAAAAATTCATTGCTGTAAATCACAAGGAGGCAGTAACTATCTTGGCATCTCTAGCCAGCTTCTGAAAGCAAATGACCGCTCTCACTTAACACCAGTAGCCTGAATATAAGATGTCAGTATTAAAGATTAGCTCAGTATGTCAGCACAGGAAATGTCTTAACGTACTGAGACAGGGTGGAAGACTGACAGCGAGTGATTGAGGACAAGCAGCTCTACTGAATGAGTATAAGACTGACAAAAGAAGAGCAAATCTGATAGAGATGGGGGAAGAAGGAGAATGAAGAGACCCTGATTGAGGTCAGGAGAATTTACTTTTTAATGGGGAGAGACAGAGCAACATTAAACAGGTAATGACAATGTAAATGGAGGAGAAAGACGGAGTGATGAGACTGCATGAAAACCAGGATGTTACAGAAGTATTAGCTATTTGTAATGCAAACTCAGGGACTTATATAGTACCCATCAATGTGCTGTCTGAGCATGCTGCACTCTGCAATAAAAGGAAAAGATGTTTCAGGTGCCAGCAGAAACAGCATCCACAGCCAGCCATCCCAGTAATTTAGATGGTTCATGTTCTGGACTCAATCTAGTTCTCACAGAAGTCAGTTTAAATATCAAAACTCAGAATATATACATGTAAAGGAGAAGAAACTGGGCCCAAACTCTGAGACCTTGGTCTCCCATTTTAAAATATAAGCTAATTGTCACCAAAGGCAATGGGAGACCTTCATATTGGGTCTGATTTAAATCTCACTGGACTAAGTGAGAGTCTTCCCATTGGCTTCAGTGGGTTTTGGATTAGACCATTCTGAGTTCAAACAGCAGGACTGCTAGAATTGAGAAGAGCTTCAAATGCATCAGGGTTTTTTTCATTTGTTTTTTTTTTAAATGAGGGAAAATCTTGCAGTGGTGCATAATGCCTGGTAGAGTAAGGTAGGTATCAGGAGGGCATGCTTAGTTGTTACTCTTAATGTGACTATTTGTAATATAATGCTCCTAATGCTCCTAGCTCACAGCCTACTCTCTGACCGTACTCCTTACCATAGTCTGACAAATTTTGAAAGTAAAATCACGTTTCTTTCTGCCTGATACCAAGGCTTATGGAAATTTATTTGGCTTTTACTCTAGCATGTGGTGGCTGCAAGAAAGCCATCTCAGACAAGAGTTTTTCATGTTTTGTTCTGAAGGCTCATTTGCATGGACATGTTCTGGGTGTGCATTCCCAAGCTGTGGGCCAGCTGCCCAGATTGCTCTGTCTCCAGCACTTGCTGCTCTCATTTTTGCACTTCTCAAATCCATTCTTTCATGGAGCATAGCTGTTGGGGGCTATCAGAGCTATGGGTTGCTGTTGGTCTTTTGTAATTACAGTAGGCAACAAGCACAAAGGATGTTACTAATACCTTCATTAACATGTCCTACTTATGCACCGTTCCCTAGTAGTAATACAGCAATACAACACTTAGCCTTCACACCCCTAAAGTGTCAATAGCAGTCCTACTGGATCAAATATTGTTCCTTTAAGAAGTGCAAGTGGAGACGGAAAGAAAAAAGACCACATATGCTCCAGAATAATGCATGTAGCAATACAATTTTCATGCAGGCATGCTGTGAAATGTCAGGATGTCAACAATTTTGTTTCCATTGCAACATTTTCTAACCAAGGAGCTGCACGTCTGGGAAAGCCCAGTAAAAAAAAATCAGTTGAAAATTTCAGCTGTCTTCTACTAGTTACTAGATATAGCCATTTGTAGATCAGAGCATTCAGTCTATTGCTGAATTTCTGGGGGAATTCAGACTAATGCTGTCAATTTCTGAGGGAATGATTCTTCAGTAGGCCCCTGCTCCCCACCCCCCAAAAAGCAGCTGTAAGATTCTAGTGGAGTCTACTGGAATATTTACAAGTAAAGGTGAGCTTCATCTGAAAACAGATTTCCGTTTGAAATGTCAACGGTGTCACTGGGAGGAAGGTCAACTAAAACAACATAATTACACGAAACCCGACACTGTCAGGAGAAGCAGCCCAGAAGGCTCTTGCCAGAATTTTATGACACTTTTGCATCTCCTGTGAACCTACCAGATTTGGCTGCTCTGACCAGTAGGGAGTTTATTCAACATAAATTCAATCTACTGCTGTACCTTAGGCCACCAACTATGGCCCCAAAATGTTATATCGGTACTTTGGAATGCCTTCCACCTGGCCTTGCACAGGAATTGGGTGCCCAATCCCAGAATGCACGACTCAAGGCTCCCCATGGGTCTGAACATTTGACAGCAGGAGAGCAGTGCCACCACTCTGCCACTGTCAAATTTCTGAATGAGCTAAATTTGGGCTGTGGGCAGGGGCTTGAGTACATTTGTGCTAAACATGTTATATGCCCATAATGAAAAACAGATTCCTTGTCCTGAGAAGTGTGCGGTCCAAGGTCCCAGACTTGGAAACATGTATAAATGTACTTACCTCTAAACAGGTGACTCATCCCACTGAAGCAAATTATACAACTCATATACTTGGAGTTAAGGACGCATGGATTGGGTGGTAGAATTAGGGGTTTAGTTTTTTCCTTTCATTGTTTTCCTCCTATTTTCTGGACTATTGACAAGCTTTGTTTTACCTCCCATAGTTTAAGTAAGACTTCTCTATCAGGTCATGCTTTAGCACTGAGAACCAAATGGAAAAACTTTGTACTTGTACCACGGTGTATTCAGTAGGGGTTGTGTAGGTGGCTTTCAGTAAAGGATCAGGGCCTTGGCACATTATCCTTCTCTGCGAGTGTTGTCAGATAACTTTAATCAATTGGCTTCAAGAACTCAATCAAGGTATTTTATCCAAAGGCTGTAATTTCTTGGGGGGTTTTTTAATTCTCAATTAGTCTGGATGGTCTTTAACCTTTTCAATATAATTGCTTAATTAATTTTCAGTTTAAGTTTTTTTCTTAGTTGTAGAAATGTTTTCTAAAAAAAGAGAAGGATATTTTGATCAATTGAGATCAAAGATTGTGCTGTTGCTTCCTTTCCTGAGCAAAATCTTCTCCCTCCCTCTCCCCTTTATGCCCCCTCCCCTCAGCCCTTCTTCTTCGGGTAGGCTTAGCTCTGAGGTCACTTTTGTGTTAGAACAATAGCCATTTTGTCATCCGTTATGTCCTTATTAATGCAGTTAATTCTCTTTGAGCATATTTTTCTCTCTCTGATTGGTGTAGTTTAGCACTTTCTTTTGTAATTTATTGCAAACTGGTTCTCTCAACCTAACTGTGAACTAGATTATTAGTTTTTGATTTGGAGAATATAAATTCAGTCTCCTGAGAGCAAAAGGGATTAATTGATATTTACAACTGCTAAACCTGAGAAGGTGGCAGATACTTAGCTTTTCTTAAAATTAGACTTTAAATTTGCTTAGCTGAAGTAGAGGAAACATTGAAGTAGATTTCTGCTTAAAAAGCAGAAGACATTGAAGATAAATGCATTTTAATATGGCAAATGCAAAGTTAGACCTCTTGGAACAAGGAATAAGGGCCATGACTACAGAGTAGAAGACTGTATCATGGAGAACAGGAACTCTGAAAAGGATTTAGGGGCAACAGTAGATAACCCACTTGACATGAATTTTCAGCCCAGTGTTCTGGAAAAAAGGGTTCTGTAATTCCTGGATGTACTGGTATATCCAAGGGCACTGGGGAGGCCAGTACCAGAAAACCACATGAAGCTCTGATGTCTGCATTTTAAAAACATGTGAAAATATCTGAGAGGGTACAAAAAAAGGTAGCAAAATGGTTCAGGGGATAGAGAAAATGTTTTGAAGTGAGAGAGATACTGACCTCAATCTGTTTATCTTACCAAAAAGAAACTTAAGAGGTGAGTTCATTACAGCAACTTGATTGCAGAGAAAGAGTAATGGGTACTAAAGGGCTTTTTATTTTAATGGAGAAAGACATAACAGAGAGCAACTGTTTGAAGCTGAATCCAGAGAAGTTCAAACTGGGAATAAGATAGACGTTTTTAACATGAAGGGTGATTAATTATAGGAGCAAAAGTCCAAAGGAAGCAATCAACTCCAACTCTAGAGGTTTTCAGATCAAAACAGGATGCCTTTCTGGAAGAAGCCTTGGTCAAAGACTAGATAATGGGCTTAATATAAAGTTAACTGAGTGAAATATAATGGCATGAGAAATACAGGAAGTCGGACTGGATGGCATTATAATTTTGTGTTGCTTTAAGCTTGATTAGGTAATGAATGATTGATACCCTGCGCTCTCAATGGCTTGCAATTGAACATTGGGCAAGTTTCATAGATTTCATAGACATTAGGGCTGGAAGGGACCTCGGAAGATCATCGAGTCCAGCCCCCTGCCCAAAGGGCAGGAAGTCAGCTGGGGTCATAGGATCCCAGCAAGATAAGCATCCAGTTTGCTCTTGAAGGTGTTCAATGTAGGCGCTTGAACCACCTCCGGTGGCAGGCTGTTCCAGACCTTGGGGGCTCGGACAGTAAAGAAATTCTTCCTTATGTCCAGCCTGAAATGGTCTTGTAGTAGTTTATGACCGTTCGACCTAGTCATCATCCCTTGGGGCACTCTGGTGAACAAACGTTCCCCCAGATACTGGTGATCACCCCTGATAAACTTATAGGTGGCCATCAGATCACCCCTGAGCCTGCGCTTTTCCAGGCTAAAGAGCCCCAGGGCTCTCAGCCTGTCATCGTAGGGTCTGCTTCCCTGACCTCTGATCATGCGCGTGGCTCTTCTCTGGACTCTCTCAAGCTTCTCCACATCCTTTTTGAATTGTGGAGCCCAAAACTGGACGCAGTACTCCAGCTGCGGCCTCACCAAGGCCGAGTACAAGGGGAGAATGACGTCCCAAGATTTGCTTGAGAAGCATCTATGGATGCAAGCCAGCGTTTTGGTTGCTTTACTAGCCGCCGCATTGCATTGCAGGCTCATGTTCATCTTGTGGTCAATGATGACCCCCAAGTCTCTTTCTTCCTTATTGCTAGCCAACATAGCACTGCTGAGCCTATAAGGATGCTGCAGGTTTTT
>NW_005842347.1:122947-125696 GCF_000455745.1 Alligator sinensis
GGCCAGTCCATTAAGGATGGCCTCTTTAATAAACTTTTCTAAGATCTTCCCCGGGATAGAAGTCAGGCTGATGGGCCTATAGTTAGCTGGATCCACTTTCTTCCCTTTCTTGAAGATAGGCACCACATTGGCCTTCTTTCAGTCTTTGGGCACTACACCACAGCGCCAAGAGTTTTCAAAGATCCGTGCATAGGCTGGGCTATGATGCTCGCCAGCTCCTTGAGTACCCAAGTTATTAATCTTTCTGTACTTTTGTTTATCCATCTGTAAAATGGGGATTTTACTATATACCTGTTTCACTAAGCATCACAGCATCTCAATGTTTAAATATAATATCAGTTATTATTATAAATATAATAGGACTGTGTGAAACAGCACCATTTTGTTTTAACTTCGATTTCACTGCTTCAAAGGGACAGTGTTTTGTTTTGCTCTTTTGAAGCACTGTTCCGTTTCATTTAATCAAAACTGTTTCGCTGTTTTGATGCTGTTTCAACGCATTTCGACATTTTGCCCATAAGCTATAATGGGGAATCATGAAAATGCTTATATCTTTGTTATTTCTTGCCTGATTCAGGTGAAAATTGCAGGGATGGTAGCACCTCCCAAGTTTCAAGGAGATAGGTGCAGGGGTTTCTCAAACTGCTCAAAGCAAAATTTGTATCACTTACTGGCACTGGCAGCCTGCTGTCATGCTGCATACAGATCTGGGGGTCTGTGTCCCCCAGGAGGGGTGTGGGGCTGTGCCAGATTCTTTCTGGGGGGTGCAGCCCCCGGATCTACATGAGGGATGACAGCAGGCTGCTGCTGCCGGTTGGGACCAGTGCCAGCACCCAAGTCTGCCCAGTGCAGCCCATGTCAAGTGCTGGGAAGAACCCAGTGCTGGTGCTGGCCCCAGCTGGCAGCAGCAGCATGCTGTGATCCTGCATAGAGATCCGGGGCCCCGCACTCCTAAGAAGAGTCCAACACAGCCCTGCATCTCTCCTGGGGGGGCACAGATCTGTGCACAGGATGATAGTGTCAGGTTTGACCTAGAAACCACTATACAAAGCCCAAGCAAAAGTTTATGTTATGTAACTAATGCCCATCTGCAATGATAAGGAGGAGACAGTCTTAGATAAAGGAGGCTTGAAAACAAAAGGAGAATCAGAGGACTAGGGCAAAGAGCTAATTTAAATATTAAAAATCACACCCCTAGGTGGGGAGAAAGTATGCTAATGAAACATACATGTATGTAAATGAGATACATAGCTAAAACACAGGTATAGAGACATGCTCAGTAAAGAACTCCTTGCGTCACTCCCTTATAACCAATTAGCAAACAAGAATGCTTATGAAGGTCCAATACTCCTGTATAAAAGATGCTTAGAATTAAGAATCTTTGTGCTTGTTACGTGAAATTATTCCGCTTGCACCTTGTATTGCTAGCAATAAATCTTCTTTATACTTTCACCCCGGTATCTTTATTGGCTTTTGCATACCGGGCACGATCCCAGATTTGAGCTGGGGCTCAACAACAGTAGCCCCATTTTGTAGTGCTGTACACACTCAAGACTATCTGGAAAAAAATTTGGGGGGGACTTGTATAATTGAACAGGCTTTTTTAAGAGCCGTTTTCTTAAAGTCTGGAAATACATTTTGGAGATCATATTTTCTTAGTGATAAGTACTATATTGGGTATCAGATTTTTTTCTGCCCGTGTGAGACTTTTAGACAGAGAAGCACATTCACAAATCTGTCCTTGCTCCATCTGAAAGACAATAATGTAACAAGGACTCATGTCAGTTAGCCTTAGCAGTGTCAGATCTTTTATCCGCCCAGTGGTGTATGAGGAAATAGTAAATCTAATTATTTGCCATAAAAACACTGTAGAAGTATTCCTTAGTGATCATCTGCAGCCATTATTCTGCTGCAGGCTGTAATCTCAGCACAGCTCATATGCTAAAGAAAGTCAGATCTTGGAATAATTTATTCTAAGGTTGCCCTCCATCTTGCTAAAATGCCAATACCCCAGCATATATGAAGCAATATTGTCTGGTAAAATTACTTTTAGTTGGCAGAACAAGGGTAACTGCAAACTGAAGGACAATACAGGAACTACTCTCAACTGTCCACTTTGAATCCCATTATCCTGACCAAAGCTCCAGACAGCTTCATTCTGCCTCTCTACATTTCCTCTTCAGTTTCACTTGGACAAGATTTGTTTTATTAGCAGCAACTGATGCAGCAAGCAAGCAAGCAAGCTGAGCCATAAGAAACAGCTTTATGAAACACACTGAGAAGTCAATGTTACATGCTGACACTTGCATTTCTGAGCCTCTGGACCTCACCAATCTAGGTTCCTCTTGAAACCTGATCTTCTCTCCAGCTCTGCTTCTCATTCTGCATTATTTGCACCAGGGTTCTAATTTCACACTGATATGAATGAGGATTAAGATCAATAGGTCCAATAGTTACAATGTGTTTTATGCCGAAGTAGAAGGATGTCATCTTTGCTTCCAGTCTTATTCTTTTGGCTAGGGGCAGAAATTACACATAAGCCAGTATAAGTGATCAGAAACTGGTTCAAATTTGTAACACAATAGGAGTTTGGTGCACATAAGCTGCTTTCAAAATGGCTGAAACCAATTTAAGACAAATCCTTATGGATGTAATATCAGACAATTAATTTAGGTTATTGAACTTCTGTTATAGATCCCCTCCAGATTCAAGTTAACTCACAATCGCCCAGCATTCCAGGATGCTTTAT
>NW_005842347.1:129877-140988 GCF_000455745.1 Alligator sinensis
CAACAATGGCAGGCTGCCACTGCTGGCTGGGGCCAGTGGCAGCACTAGTCTTCCCAATGCTCGGAATGGGCTGTGCCCACTGCTGGTCCAAACTGGCAGTGGTAGCCTGCTGTCATCCCATGCGCAGATCTGGGGGCCCGCGTCCCCCAGGAGGAGTCTGGCCCACCCCCGTGGGCCCCCGGATCTGTGTGCAGGATGACAGCATGCTGCTGCTGCCAGCTGGAGCCAATGGTGGCACCAGTCTTCCTGGTGCTTGGTACAGGCTGCACCCAGCACTGGCCCCAGCCAGCAGCAGCAGCCTGTCACCCTGCATCATCTGGGGACCTGCAGCCCCTGGGAAAAGCTGGGGGAATGGTCAGGGATCTGAATATTCCCCCCGCTCCTGGTTTGATTCCCCAGCTCCTGGTTTGATTCCCCAGCTCTCTAATCATTTTCCCAGGTGTTCCCGGGGGATGCGGGCCCCCAGATCTTCGTGCTGGGTTTCAGCAGGCTGCCACTGCAGTTTCAGCAACAGTGTGCTGAAATCTCATGTGCAGATCGGGGGTCTGCGCCCCCTGGCAAGAGCTGGGGAAATAATCAGAGAGCTGGGGGAAGCAATCAGAGAGTTGGGGAATCTAACAGGAAGCTAGACGTTAATATCAGAGTAGTCCTTCCCCCCTCTTCCCCCTCCCTCTCCTAAATGAAACTTTCAAACTGTTTTGAATGCCCTCGTTTCATTTTGAAGTTGTTTCAAAGCCTTTTGTTTCATTTCGATTTCACTGTTTTGAGCTTGAAATGCATCGAAACACCCGTTTAAATTTTGCACAGGCCTGAAATGTAATGTTTTCAGGACCTTGGATAAAGGCCCTTTCAAGAATGTTAAATATAGTGGAAGCTGTCCCAAATAACAATCTGCTTTAATTTTGTGTCCTGCTAGAAAAACATACATCTGGGTGCACTGAAACTAATAACAAAACACCGCTTGATTTCTGAGGAGCCAGGATTTCACCCAAGCTAGAAAGTATACACTGATCCAAGTTCTAGATGAACAGGTAATTATCTTTTTATATGAACTATCACGTGAGAAGAGTAAGCTGGCACTGAATCTTATTCCCTCTATACTGTTCTTGGGGAAGAGTGTTGTTTTTATAGGTGCTTTTTAAAGTTTATATAGTATTAATTAACTGCTAAAATTGCAGTTAGACTATTGAATCTTGGAGGACAGAGGCTATGAGACCTTTTGTCTGACAACTCACCCAATAGAGATCTGAGGTGTATTGAAAGTAAAACAGATGTTTGATTTCCTTCTAAATTATTCTTCTCTTGTTTACTCCAGCTGCAGATGTTGGTCTCATTTATGTCCTTGTTAATGGAGGAGCCAGATTCTATAAAGTTACCTCATCTTTTACTTTGATGATTTTATGTTGAAAGGGGAGAAGCCATGACAACAGTCTGTGGGTGGGATTTTAGTGCTTTTATTGTATTATGAATTAGAGTTCCTGCCTCCAATGTGATATGTTGCATCTAGAAGACAAAGCTGCTTCTGGGATCCTGCAGTAATACTTATCTGCTAAAATAGGCCCCAAAGCAGGGGGGTGCCCAGTTTTGGAGTCTTCAGGAAAAATTCTCTGTTGTATGTTCTGGCTTCTTCAGCCCCTAACAAAGTGTTTATATCAGAATGATTCCTCTTGCTCTGTGAACTGGTAACAACATTCATGGAGTAATCCCAAGCTAGAAAGTATACACTGATCCTAGTTCTAGATGAACAGGTAATTATCTTTTTATATGAACTATCATGTGAGAAGAGTAAGCTGGCACTGAATCTTATTCCCTCTATACTGTTCTTGGGGAAGAGTGTTGTCCCAGCAGGGCCTGATAATGATGCTTATATCGTTCAACTCTAGATATGAACTACTGCAAAAAAATATGCATTCAAAAATACAGCTTCAATTTTATGTTTTAGATATATAGACATGCAATTGCTAAAGCTGCATGTGTAAATTGATTGGGCATGTAAACTGACAGTTGCCTTTTATTCATAGTTTCATAGTTTCAGGGTCGGAAGGGACCTAATAGATCTTCTAGCCCGACCCCCCGCCAGGGCGGGAGAACAACCCAAAAACACAAACAAAACCACTCACCCTAAAAACAAAAACGGGACTCAAATGAGTCCAGCCAGGTAAGTATCCAGCCTCTTCTTAAAGATCCCCAGGGTAGGGGCCAGCACCACCTCCCTTGGAAGTTGGTTCCAGCTCCTAGCCGCCCTGACTGTGAAGTAGTTTTTTCGGATGTCCAATCTGTACCTCCTCTCCATCAACTTGTGCCCATTATTCCTTGTTATGCCAGCAGGGGCTAGGGGAAACAGCGTCTCCCCCAAACCCTTCTGGTTCCCCCTAGTGAGTTTATAGACGGTCACCAGGTCCCCCCTCAGCCTTCTCTTGTGGAGGCTGAATAGGTTCAAGTCCCGCAGTCTCTCACTGTAGGGTCTGCCCTGTTGTCCCCGGATCATGCGGGTGGCCCTCCTCTGGACCCTCTCCATGTTGTCCACATCCCTCCTGAAATGGGGCGCACAGAACTGGACACAATACTCCAGCTGCGGCCTGACCAGCGTCGCATAGAGGGGGAGGATCACCTCCCTGGCTCTACTCGAGATGCACCTGTGGATGCACGACAAGGTCCGGTTAGCCCTGCCAACCATGACCTCGCATTGTCGGCCCATGTTCATCTTGGAGTCAATAATGACACCAAGATCCCTTTCCGCCTCCGTGCTCTCAAGTAGGGAGCTCCCCATCTTATAAGTGTGCTGCTGGTTCCTACTACCCAAGTGCAGCACCCTGAGGTGCAGCACCAGAGGTGGTGCAAGCACCTACTCTGGACTCATTTTGGATGCCTGTCTTGCTGGGATCCTTTGACCCTGGCTGACTTCCTGCCCCTGGGGCAGGGGGCTGAACTCGATGATCTTCTGAGGTCCCTTTCAGCCCTAATCTCTATGAAATCTATTAAATCAAATTCTCTGATAAACCCCCTCAAATCCGTGATTAAAATAAAAGGCCCATCATTCCCCCATACAAGCCCCCTGGCCCTCCTGGTGCCCCTCACCCCCCATTCACAGTCTCCCACCCCCCACAGCCCTACCAGGGCAACGGGGCAAGGGGCCCTGGTCCACAGCCCCCCCACCCCCAGTAGGAGGTGAGAGCTGCTGCAGCAAAGCAGAACCTGCCTCCCCTGCCCCTGCTGCCTGCTTGCTGTGGGCTCAGGCATGGGGGGCAGCTCCCTACTGCTGTGCATGTGGGCGGTGGGCTCAGGCTGCCACCCTATTGCCTTCTCCTGGGGCCTCTGCAGTCCAGCAGGTGTGACCTGGAGCTGCAAGGAACAATGGGGCCAGGTGGGGAAGCTTGCTACTGGTGTGAGCTCTGTGATTCCCTGGCAACATGTCCCCTGTGCATGCAGTAGCAGTGAGGGGTACAACCTCATGCCACTGCCCCCACTGCTGCTGCACATGCAGGGGGTGTCTTGACAAGGCACTGTGGAGCTCACAGCAGCAAGCAGCTTTCCTGGGTGGCCCCACTGTGCCCTGCAGTGCCAGATCACAGCCACTGGGCTGCAGAGGCCCTGGGGGAGGGGAGTAGGGTGGGAGCCTGAGCCTCCAGTGGGCAGCCCCCCACACCTCCACCCTGTGCACAGATCTGGGGGGCACAGGACCCCCTCCCCCCCAGGAATATGTGCAGTGGCAGGGAGCCAGTCCCACCCACCCCACCCCCCAGACAAGCCACCTGGGGCCTTGTCCCACTCCCCACCAGGGCCCTGCGGCCATGCATTGCAGTCCCAGGCTCCAAGCCCCACACAGCCCTGGCTGGGTAGCAGCCCCAGTCCTGCCCAACTCCCTCCCTCCCTATGGCAGCCTCAATCCCATCCTCACTTACCTGCAGGAGCTGCAGTCCAGGTTGCCTGGCAGTTATGTGCATATACATGCACATGGTGCCCCTTGCCTAACTGCCCTCCTCCCACTCCTTCCCAGCCCCCTGCAGGATAGAACTCTACCAGTCTGTGGAGAGTTCTTCGCAAAACTACAAAATCTACAAATTTATCTGTTAAAATGAGAAATCTGTGTTTTCCTCCATGTAACAGGGAACTCTAGCCTTGTTACCAGAAAGCAGGCTGGCCCCTTTAAGACCAGAAATTTGTGGGCACAGCCTGCTGGCAGGGTAGGGGTTAAGAGCTGAGCTCTGTCAGCTGGTCAGGTGACCGAAGGGGGGCAGGCCAGAACTATTAAAACCCTCAGCTGACCTAGCTCAGGGGGGTCGGCTGCAGAGAGTGTGGACTCTAGATGACTCCCAGAGAAGCTGTGGCAGCCCCACAAGTAGGAGCACAGCAGACCATAGGAAGCAGAAGCACAGAGCCATGGAAAACTGTTAAGGAGCTAGAGCCTCAGAGTCAAGCCCTGTCTGGTGGGTTTAGGCTGGTAGGCCTAGCTAGAGAAAAACATGGTGAAAAGCCCATGGTGGCTGAGAAGCCCAACAGAGAAGTACAAACAACATCTGCAAAGCATGGGGCATGTCTAGGGGTGATTGGAACATGCAAGGACAGCCCTAGGCATCTGGGCGTACAAAGGGGCAGCCTCCCACCAGAGTAACATCTTAATCATTTTTCTATCAAGATGTGGCAGGCGAGTATAGGCAGAATACAGGACCAAAGACAGGAGTGAAGTATCAAAGGGTGCCCCTCAGAGGCTGCTAGAATGCCACTGGGGATGGCAACCTGTTATACTCCAGTAAAGGGGAATGTTCGTGTTTGCTTCCTTTTTCCATGGGAAATGGAAAACCCAGAACCCTGGTGATCAACAGTAATTTGACCTTCACAAATGGAGCACCCTGGACCAGTTCCTTGCATTGGTCCATTCCTATTACCTTCCATACAATTTTCCCCCTATATTTCTGCCATAGATAAAATTTCAGATGGATGAATGATTATTTCATAGAAATAATGTACAAGCTGTTAAGAAATGTCTATGGGTGTGTACAAGCATTATATTTTTATTTTGCTAAGCTCAGGACATGCAAGCATTCGCA
Source organism: Alligator sinensis (assembly GCF_000455745.1). Classification (NCBI taxonomy): domain Eukaryota; kingdom Metazoa; phylum Chordata; order Crocodylia; family Alligatoridae; genus Alligator; species Alligator sinensis. Next base: position 134,926 of record NW_005842347.1, read on the forward strand.
GGCTGTTGGCCGTTGGTCACCCTAACAATGCATTAACCCCCCCAAAAATGGGTTAATGTGATTACCAGCACAGCCCTGGGGCTAGGAAAGCCTAGCCACTATCTATAGCCCCAGGGCTGTGCTGTTTTTGCACCCTCCCCAACACTGACCAGGCTATTTTTAGTGCCTCCTCCCCAGCCAGCACACTCCCACACCAGGCAGTCTACTTCCCCACCTCTGCAGCCAATAGACATGTTAGCCTCCCTTCCCACACCCTCCATGGACCCATCTACTCCCTCCCACCCCATGATTTACCTGCCTCCAGCTGCAAACATACCAAATGGTCAATACTTGCACACAGCAATCCCAATTCATGTTTAGGCAGCTTAAATTAAGCCTTGTAACTTGAGTTGGTGTCATGCTGGGTTGTGTGTGGCAGGGCTAGCAATCACTCAAGCATCTGGGGGAGAAAGCCAGACCAGAAGAGGAGTGTGCAGAATCTGAATGTTGAGGAGCCAGGAAGTGGGAAGCTTGGTACAAAGAGCTGCGTCAGAGAGCTGGAGAGTTAAGCAGACACTTCCTCCTGTTGTCCAGACACTTCCTCTTCCTGGTTAGGGATTCAAACTGAAAGAGGTGAAGGGCCAGTTGACTCTGGTTGGCCACTTTGGTGGCAGGGAGTGGGCAGGTGGCTAGACCTAGATGAACAGTTTTAGCCACCTGTATCCAGCATGTCTGCTCAGTCAGAGAGGTGGAAGACTGGGATGAGCAGCTGTGTCAGGTAGGCTCAGGCCTCAGGTTTGAGGCCACAGCTTGACAGGCAGGTCCTGTAAATACTTGTTTACACCCTGTATATTTTAGCTACTTGCTGGACGTGTCTACACATGCACAGTTACTAAGCAGTAACCTAATAATTACTGCACAGTACAGCTGGCATCTACACATTTACGCCCATACTGTGCAGTAACTATGGTGATGAACACCCAATTAGTTACCGCACAGTAAGGCATGTGTAAATATCTTACTGCACAGTAACACTGGGCGTGTCTACACCTGCACCCTTACGGCAATATAATACAATTAATGTTGCATTAGTCGCCTTAACACTATGCGCGATGAGCAGGCTAGAGCCGAACCCATGGGGCAGTATGCTGTCTCCGGGTGCCACAGCGCATGCTGCTGCAGATGCTGGAGCCACAGTTCTGGCAGCAGGAAAAGGTCCCCCTGCAAGTCCTTGCAGGGGAAAGGGGTAGGAAAACCCAGCATGTGCCTAGGATGAGGGTAGGTGTTATGGGGAAACCAGCACCAGGAGCTGGGAGCAGATGCATCTCCAACCCTGTCTAGGCTTAGCCAAGCAGAGCAGCTCAGTCGGTGAGGCAGGGAAAGCAGTGCCAGGTGCTGCAGACAGACAATTCAGCCCCAGCCATGGCCCTGCTGCGCTGCCTTCTTGCCCTGCAGGAAGTCATGGTGGGGCCTTTCCCTGCTGCTGGAACCGCAGCTCCAACATCTGCAGAAGTACGCTCTGTGGCACCTGGTGACAGTGTGCCGCCCTGCACTCTGGGCTCCGGCCCACTCTCCTCAGATGGGAGGGTTGAATGTAGGAAGATTAGAGCTGGTGCCAGGGCTGTCCAGAGTGCTGACCAGGGCAGGCTCATGTGGCTACCCAGCAAGCCGCATTACAGCGCCTTAAGTTGTTAATGGCTGCATGTGTAGATACCACCCTAAAAACGGCTTACTGCTCAGTAATTTACTGTGCAGTAACTTACTGCACAGTAAATGCACATATAGACACACCTGCTGAGTGAGCTTTTGTCTTCCTGGTCTTTTATATATCTTCTGTTGAAAGTAGGAAGAGTAGGAAGAGTTGTACCTACACAGCAGAAAGCAAAAAAGGTCTTATAAGCAGGAATCCTGGTTTTCTCTGTTTAAAAATTACAAATTCTCTGATAAAAATCACATTCTCTGATTAAACCCCCCCAAATCTGCAATTAAAATGAAATGTCACTATCTATCTATCTATCTATCTATCTATAGACATAGATATCAATTGAACATGTTTTATTGATGCATTTGCAATTTTAAAGCAATTTGGAAGCTTACCAGTACCTCAATCACTATAATAAAATAAAGTCTAAGTATTTGATTTTGGATTTTTATTATGGAAAATCAGAATTCCCCCTGCTCCCTTCAATCACCAGGATGCAGGTTCAGGCCCCTCACTCCCAAGCCACAGCCTCCCACCTCACAACCCTGCTGGAGGGGGCCCCAAGATACCAGGGCTACAGAGCCATGGACCCAGGTCCACAGCCCCCAAGCCCCAGCTGCTGCCTGTGGGAGGCAATAACTGCTGCAGTGGAATGGAGCCTGGATCCCCCTCCCCCTAGGACAACACAGCCGGAGTGGAGCCTGTTGGCGGGGGCGGGGGGGGGCAGATATGGGCTGCCCACTGCGAGCTTGTGGCTTCCCACCCTGTTGCCCTCCCCCTGGAACCTCTGTGGCCCAGTGGGCAGGATGCAGCATGGCAGGGCAGAGTGAAGCCAGGCAGGGAAGCTCATTGCTGCCACTGGGAGCTCCATGTTGCCCTGGCATGGTGCCTCCTGTCCGCCCAGCAGCAGCGATGGGCTGCTACCAGCCCTGCTGCTGCTGGGTGGGCAGGGAGTGCTTTATCAGGGTGGTGTGGGGCTCCCGGTGGCAGCAGTGAGCCTCCCCATGCAGCCCCGCTCTGCCCTGCCATGCCAGATCCTGCCCACTGGGCCATGGAGGCCCCTGGGGGAGGGCAGCAGGGCAGGGAGCCCCAAGCCTGCAGAGGGCAGCCCATTTCTGCCCCCACCCCATGCACAAATTTGGGGAGCACATGCTCCCTTTTCCCCCCACCAAGAGTGCTCACAGCAATGGGGAGTCAGCCCCACCCCACCTGCCCCCTGGACGAGCCACCCATGTCTCTGTCTTCCTCCCCGCTGGGACCCTGCAGCCACACACCCGAGCCCTGGACCCCAAGCCCCATGCACTTCCCCAGCTAGGCAGCAGACCCAGGCCCAGTCTCAGCCCCAGCCCTGTCCAACTCCCTCCCTCCCTATAGGGGCCTCAATATGACCCCCCCCCCCCCCCACCCCCCCCCCGCCTCCGCCCCACCTGCAAGAGCTGCTCTCCAGGCTGCCTGGTGGCCATGTGCATGTGTGAGCATGCACACTCATATGGTGCCCCCTGCCTGACCACCCTCCTCCTGCTCCCCCCAGCCCCTTGCAGGCTGGAACTCTGCCAGCTGGCAGAGAGCTCTTTGCAAACGTGGAGAAATCTGCATTTCACCATTAAAATGAAAAATCCGTGTTTTTCTCAGTTAAAAGGGAAATTCTGTTTTTTCCCTGTTTGTTTTTTATTTTGTATAATTAGTAATAGTAAATTAAAAGGTTAGAAGAAGAAAGTGCACCTTATTTTAAAGGGAGAATGTTTTTCTTTAGAAGAGACTACCTAGAGTGCCAGTCAATCTTCAGCGTATTAAAGACTGTATGAATACTGCTTGAGATGACATGCAATCCTTCATGGCATGTCACCTCTGTGTTTAGTGATGGTTTCTGCAGAGCAGTGATTGCTTCTCTTGCTGATGTAGTGAAGACTAGACATGTGAACTCTGCCCTTGGCCAGTACAACAGTGCCATCAACTGTATACCTTCTACACTCAGAAAGGAGGCCATATGGCTTTCTGTGAGTGGTTCATGCCCTCATTCTTGCTGTCTCATTCCTGAAATGAGGTGACATTTATGACCTGTGAACAGCTGAACTGAGCCATGAGGAGGCGTCTCTCTGAACCTGCTGGTCAGGGCAGTTAAGAGGCTGTGCACAAGATTAGGCCACAATTCTGATTTTTCCAGGGATTATTTTTATATCTCAAGCAGGATACTAAGAGAAGTAGTAAATACCAGTACCTATAAGTGAAAAATACATTAAAGAATGTTGTCATTTGTTTTCAATAAAGCAAACATTAGAAAGCCTGAAAATTCAAAGCTGGTATGATGTTATGCTTTAGATCTGAGCCAGAAAGCCGGGGGGGAAAAAGAGACATTTAATACTAAGGATATCTAGTCTCTATGCCGGTCTTCTGCCAGCTTTTACATGTGTATCTTGTATAACAAGGAGGTGTTTGGATGAAGGACTTAACTAGTATGCATTCTATGGCAGAAGCATCTGAAAAGCACACAATTTGTGGATTTTCTTGAGAGTATTCATTTTACAGCTTTGTAGATGCATTCTTATGGCTGTTACCCTGATAGTTTATGACCCTGGTTTGTAAGCAACCAAGTATTTGAGGTTTAACCAAGTTAATGAGGTTATAGCACTGGATACAAGGCTGCATATCTAGGCCAACTCAAGTCTTTAAATAAATAAATAAATAAATATATCTATATATCTATAGATATAGCTATAGATATATAGATATATCTATATATTTGAAGCCATGCATATTTTGGAAAATTGCTGGAAATGCTATCTCTGGTTGAAATCCTGTATTTTTTTAACTGCATATGACAAGAAAAAAAGGCAAGTTTTCTATAAGAACATATAGAGCAATGCAATTCAGGCATACTGTTTAACACTTTACAATTAATATTGGAGAAAATACCATTTACTACATCAGCTTCAGAGTGAAATGTAAGGTGTGGTTGGCCCTGAGGTTCAGATTAACCCACTTTCTCTTCCAAACGGGACTGTTATATGTGGGCAGAATTAAGATTGTTTCTGAAGCATTTCTATTTTTTTAAAAAGCATTTATATGTAAACTTAATTTTGTATTTCCAGAATATTTGTGATCTTTACATTTTCCCCAAATAATTTGTCTTAATTTTTCTTCCTGAAGAAGAACCAAAAAAAAAAAATTTAATCTACTCAGTGTAACTGTGAGAGGCTCTACCTCCAGAGGATGGCTGTGGTGTGCCCTACCAGCCACTTTAACCCTATCCCACTCCACTGGGCTCTGGAGCCACCACCCTATGCTCTCCTGCCATGCCTTGATATGTAAATAAGAAATATGGAAGGCTGCCCTTGGAAACCAGAGAAAGCCTTGTGTGCTTTATTCTGTTTTGCTAATTCCTGGGAGGTCATGTTCTGGCCCCAGTCCCTGCCTGAGCAAAGCTTACTCCTTTGTCCTTCCTCTCAGTTCTGGGCACCCAGACTCTGCCATCCCTATCTCAGTGTCACAGATCCCAGAACCTCTAGCTAATTCTCCACACCAAGCAGGCACCACTTGTGCACTGTCAGCACCAACTATGGCCCTAGTCTTGTCTCTCTAAACACTAACTGCCTTAAAGGCAGTAATCATAACCTCCAGCCTCCCACATAGCCATGCCTATACCTTGCAGATCTTCCTCAACAAACCTCCCTAGGGCTCCCAGCCCCACCCAAGTGCCAGCCTGCTGGGCACTTGTTTGCCCTCTAAGCTTTAGTCCACTCCACCCACCAGAGCCCTGGTCCTGGCAGGTCTCTCCCTATTCACTGGGCCCTGTCTCAGCATCTGCCCACACAGCCTATCAGGTCCCCAACACTTGCAGGGCTGTATCTGGGCTTCACCCCTTCTCTGCTCATTTCTCGGGCCCCTGGCCCTATCTCAGCCTCTGCCCTTGCAGCCCACTACATTCCCAACCCTTGCAGGGCTCTTTGTCTTGGCTTCGGCCCCCTAAGCCATTTAGCTTAAGCCCACCTGAGTAGAATGTCTCCCAGGCACCCTTCCTGTTGTTTCCCAAACACCCCAAACCTCCAGTTGGCACATAACACAAACTCAAAAGCACTTCTGTCTAAGAGGTATTCAGCAGCTCCTCCTTCCTTCAGGGTCAGAACCAGTCTGAGCCTTTAACCCTGGGCTGGGCATATTTAACCCTTCCTCCTTCTCCTTCTGACCTCCAGGCTTCAGGGCTAGGCTCCAGAATTTCCTTTTCTACCTAATTAGCAGGCTCATTGCCCTGGCCTGCCTCTTTACAACCTGCACTTGCTTCCCATCTCTCTTGGCGACATACTTACTGCTTGTTAGCCAGCCTCTTTGTAGCACTGCACCAGTCTCTGCTAGCAGCGGGGGGGGGGGGGGGGGTGGTGTGGGGG
>NW_005842347.1:141019-151374 GCF_000455745.1 Alligator sinensis
GGGGGGGGGGGGGGGGAATGCTCTGCTACAGTACTATAGAAGTTACTAGGCCCTAGAAGCTTGGAACAGAGCAGTATGCTAAGGGGTATGAGACACTTGAAGAATTCATGGAAGGTGTAGTTTCCATAAATTTTAGCTTGGAAATATTGTGTGTATTTAGTGGAAGCATGATCAGCTTTCTGCTATGAGCAGTCCTTTTATAAGTGGCTGAGACTTTTAGAATTTATTTCCAGTAAATACACAAAAGCCCTGCTGCTCCTGCAAGATGCACAGAAGTAGGGAAACCTCATTATCAAGACAAATTCCTTTCAAACAAGGAAATGTTGAGAGAGAGTTAACTTTTGTGCATGGTTGTGTACCTAAGGCAGATCCGCTTTTGCCCTGAGTCTTCAGGGCTGTTGCCTTTCAAAGAGTTTGTGTGAAAAGCTTTTTGTGTTATTTGCATCCATTCAAAAGAAAGTTGAAAAGCAATGAATGAAAAATTTCACATATCCAACCTGAGAGACAATTGTAGGAGGGAGCACAAATCTGAGGCATTGCATGGAATGGTTATTGCCCATTTACAGCTTGGCTTTTAGTAGTTACAGTTTCATGTTTTTTCATTTTTGTATTTCAGCACTGGTACGAACAAGGTCGTCCCTTGTGGGGGGGCTCCACAGAGCAGGGCGGAGCAGTGGCTCCGCGTCCAGCCGCTTGCTACCCCCCACTCCCCCGGATGCTGCCCTTGTCAATAGTGGAGGCAGCTTCTTTGTGTCTGGGGCCATGGGATCGGAGTGGAGGCAGGGCCCTGCATGGGCTGATTTGCCCCGGGCCCTGCACCCTGCTCAGGTCAGCTCTGGGTACAGAGTTGAAGGGAGCACTTTGCTGAAGAAGCAGAAAGTGATTCTTTAACTATCAGCTTTTTTAAAAGTACATTAGCAAGTAAAGATGTTACATCGTCCCCTGTTTTAAATGGTTTTCATTTGGATTTCAATCAAAGCAACACTATAGCTACGCGTTATTCAACACACTACCTATAACAGCAGTTAGTTGGCTGGCAATAACTTTATAAAAACAGAAGTAAAAAGTTGTTGCAATGTAAAACACTGCCACAGCAACTGCACATGGTATGAGCAATGAAGGAAACTGAGAAGAGGAGGGCCACAGCTTTGCTACTTTGCTATTTTAGGCCACTGACAGAAGTAGGGGAAAAAAAACAAAAAATGGTGCTTTACTTTCATTTGGTGCCCCCTGCACCAAGTGCAGAGCATGCCTGAAGAGGAACTATGTCATTTGACCTGGCTCGCCCAGCTGCTGTATAGATCGCATACTTTAGCGGGGCTTTTTAGTGCTTTTATCTTATTATTCGTCTTTCAAATTCAAAGATGACCAAGACATCACTGGTTGGTTTGGTTTCTGTGAACATGAGAATGGCTGATCAGGCCAATTTGTGCTTTGAACTGTCTATGGCACACTGAGCAAGAGATGCCACTTTGGGTTGCTTGATCACAGTGGACATGCTGCTGTTGTGAGATTTATACTGTGTGCTTCTGCCTCAGCAGTTCTTCTCAACTCATAGACAGTAGCTCCAGTGTGGATGAAGTTTTGCCAGGTGGAACAATCATAAGTGAGATCTTCCTAAAACTTCAGGTTAATGTTGAAATGTTTCAAGGATGACTTGATGGAGTCCTTGAAGCATTTCTTCGAGCCTCCCTGAGAGTGCTTTCCCTCCTTCAGCTCACCATAAAAGATCTTCTTTGGCAGTCACTCCTCTAACAACCTGGAGACATGGCCTGCCCATCTCATCTGTGATTTCATCAACAGTGTGTGGATGCTTGGAATGCCTGCCTATGTGAGAACCTCAGTGTCTGGGGCCTTGTCTTGCCATCTTATCCTCATCAGTTTCCTCAGACAGCCCATGTGAATGTGTTTCAGCTTCATAGCATGGCATCTGTACATTATCCAGGTTTCACACACATACATCAGGATGGGCAACACAATGGCTTTGTAGACCTCCAGTTTTGTTTGTTGACTGATGCCTCTGTGCTCCCACACATTTGCACATAGTCCACAGAAGGCCACACTTGCTTTAGCATTTCTGGCATTGCTTTTATCATCAATGTGAACTGCATGTGACAGCCTACTGCCGAAATAGGTGAACTTGTCCACTGCCTGGAGGGTTTGGCCAGGCCATTCACTGTGATGGTAGGCTCCACATAAGGTTTTCCTGGTGCAGGCTGGTGCATCACTTCTGTCTTCTTAGTGTTGATTGCAAGACCAAAGTTGTCGCAAGCTAAAGAGAAGTGGTCCATAATCTGCTGCATGTCAGACTCAGATTTGGCATTCAGGGAACTGTCATCAGCAAACAAAAGATCATGAACAGTCTCTTCCTGTAATTTCATCTTTGTCTGTAGTCTCTCTAAATAGAAGAATTTGCTATCAGTCTGGTCACTGATGTCAATCCCAGTGTCGCAGTCATGAAAGGGATCTGTAAGCATGGCAGAGAACATCATATGGAAGAGGGTTGGGGCCAACACACAGCCCTGATTGACTTCATTGGTGACTAGGAATAGTTCAGATGACTCACTGTGATCCACAACATGAGCTAGCATGCCATCCATGTACTTCTGGGTTATAGTACTTTGAGTCCAAATTGACTGGAAGAGTTCAGTCAGTTTCAAAGCCATGTGCAAGCCTCCAGCCTTGTAGACCTCTGCTGGTATCTTCCCCAGGTGCTTTACCATTTGACAGTAGGTTCATTGCTTTTACAGCCTGAGTCGGCATTGGAGGATCAGCAAGAGATATGTTAATGTCTACCTGGGGCAGTCAATCAATTGCCTCCTCACTAATAGATGATTGTTGATTGAGGATGTTGTTGAAGTGTTCTGCCCACCTCTGCAGTATCTTTCCTTTATTGATGAGCTTTGTGGTGCCATCAGCCCTCGGTATTGGAGATGTTCCTGATGACCGTGGCCTGTAGATTGTCCTTAGCATATCATAGATGTTCTTCATATTATTCCTGCCTGCATAGGACTGAATCTTATCTGCCTTTTTGCTCAGCCATGAGTTTTGCATCTCTCTGAGTTTGCATTGATGTTATTGAAGGCTACCTTTTTAGATATTGAAATGCTGTCTTCTAAGAAGGCATTATGGAGCTGATGTTTTTCATTCAGTAGTCTCCCTATGTCAGTAGTCAGTATAGTTTTCATCATTCCAATCTTAATGTTTGTGTGTGGTGGGACTGAGGGTATTGGATGCAGCCGAGTAGACAGAGTATGTGAAGGATGCCCAATTTTCCTTGATGTTATTGGAGTTTACATCAATCGTTACTAGTTGGCTGCACAGTGCTTCCATAAATGCCTGTTTCACATTCTCCTGTTTCAATTTGGATACATTGAGCTTCCTGGCTGCTTTTTTGCCTTGTGGTCATCTACTAGGATGTATCTGGATATTTAGCTTGGAGACTATGAGCCTGTGGTCAATCCAGCGTTCTGTACTTCTCATGGTCTTTGTCACTGACATCCTGTCTGTCTCTTTCTAATGATGGCGTAGTCAAAGAGATGCCAGTGCTTGGAGTGTGGGTATATCCAAGAGGTCTTGTTGCAGTTTGGCAGGCAGAAGACTGTGTTGGTGATAAGGAAGTCACATTTGGCACATTTCCTCAATAGGAGGAGCCCAATGCTCTTGCATTTCCCAAGGCCATTTTTTTCCAATGATGCCTGGCCGTGCCTGGTGATCTGCACCAACTCTGCTATTAAAGTCACCAAGGATGATGAGCTTGTCTGCCTTCAGCACTTACGCAATAAGAGATTCCAGGTCCAGCCCTGCTCATCTATTTAATAGCTGATTGAATCACCTAAACCCACTCTTCCCACTGTGGTCATGGGAAGACAGAATCTGCCTCCTCCCCTGCAGTCCTGCATCAGAATTTTAGTGAGAGATCCAATTTAAATTCTTCTGCTGCCTGATTCAAAGGAGGGACCTGAATCTGTGTCTCCTGTAGCCCAAGGGAGTGCCCTAATCCAAGCTATTGGCATTCCTATGATACATCACCTGCCTGTTGGTGCAGCTCCGTTCAGCATAATATCATTAAATAATTTGTATAAGTGATAAATAAATACATTTTTATAAATAAGTGGACTGGAGACACTGACTTGCTGGAGCCCAGGGGTGAAAATGGATACCTGAAAGGTGGGCTCAATTTTTGCACTAATAAATATTGAATTGTTTATACAACCATTTACTCCCCCTGGTTCCTGCTCTCCCCCATCCTGGTGCCTGCATATTCTGGTGCTTGCCTCCCCTGGCAATTGCCCCCCAGTACCTGCCGACCAGCTGCAACCTATCCACCTCTCTTGCACCCTCACCACCCGCTGTCCCCACCCGGCCAACTCTCCCCAGTCCCTCACCCTCTGACTGCCACTTACCTTCTAGCTGCAGCCCTAGCCCTGCTCTGGCATGGGGCACAGAGCACATGGTTGCTTCAGCCAGGCAGAAGTGGCTGCTGTTGCAGCAACTCCAGCCCTGGGCCCTAAAGCTAGGCCTGCAGCTCCTGCCATCACTGCTGCTGCTGTATGGCCAGGTGGGGCCAGAGTGACCATGTGCTCTATGCCCTGGTATAGAGAGGGGCCTAGATAGCAAGTAGCAGTAGGAGGCTGGTGGGGCAAAGGTGGTATCAGGGGAGTAGAAAGAAGGATGGATGTTACTGGGGCAGTGGGGGGAGGTGGGGGAGGGCAACACTGCACCGTTAACTCTGAATCTAACCCCTGATCAGCACCAAAGCAAGAGCTGCAGACAAAGGACACTCCCCCCCGACACACAGACACTTTAAATGGGGGAGAAAAAAACCTCCTCTTGGATTTGAGTAAATATGGTAATTCAGTGTCAATCAAAATGGTCAATTAAGTCCTACCACATGGCCTCTTTCATGGCCTCTACTCCAAAGCCCTTCTACTGTCTAGTAGATTTCTCTAACCTTTTTCATTAATTTTGGTGTTGCCAGTCTCCTTCCAAGACCTTACCCTGACCCAGGATCTCCTGTAAGTTTGTCTCTTCCCTAAAGCCCTTTCCCTTAAACTGCTTGTCAGTCTCTTATCCACCAGCTTGGAGACAGCTGATTAATCACTGGTAGGGGCTAAGCCCAACTCCCTTAAAGGGCCACCTCGCACTGTGACATATTATAGACATGATAATTTTAACATCTCCTTTTCTGAAGTACATAGTTTAGAAAATCTCAGGTTACTGGGATCAATGAGCAAGGGGTAGCTTGGTGAGATTCCATGGCCTGGATTATATAAAAGATCATATTTGCTGATGTAACAATTCCTTCTGCTCTTAACTTTTATTAATGTAATGGTTATTTGGCACCATAAGATATTCTAAAGTTATATTTACTAGGTTTTTAAGTTGTTTGGGTTTTATAAATGATATGCTGTAGTAAGGAATAATGTTGTCTCACACTAATTTTTTAAGTGAAGTGTTTTGCTTTGCGTGTTGAGGAGCTGCCTACAGAAATGGCCTAGCTGGAATTTGCACAGAAGCTTCTCAGTGTATTAATTTAGGATTTTAATGCTATACTACTTGTAATGTATATGCCTGTCTATTCTGCCTCTGTGTATAAAATCTCAAGAAGAACTGGAAAGCACAGAAACTGTTTCCTGGTGGCTCAGCTTGAGTGCTGTGGGAACAGCAGACAAAATCTTGAGCTGGAAGGCCAGAAGGGCTTCCATGGTTAGCTACATTTAAGGGCAAGTGGGCAAGACTTTAAGGAACTGCCCATTTCTTTCTTCAGAGCTACAGCTGCATATTTACAAGCACATCTGCAGCAGAACAGACCTGGTGTTATGCCTCTACTTTTTTCCTCTGCTTCATGCCTTCTCAGACTAACAGTCTCTAAAGGATCTGGTCTCCAGATTGAGAAATCTTGTAGATCCTAGGTACTTTGCAGGGTTAGGTTCCTTATCTCTCTGAGAAAATGAGGGTTTGAAAAATAACTGAAGGTATACAGAGCTGCAGTCAATAGCTGTGTACCAATGAAGTCCCCCAACTGTTTGTAGTGACCTTTTATTTCAAAGGGTGCTGCTTCTCTGATCAGCTGCAGGGGACAATGGCTGTGCTCCAGCAGAATGAAGAAACACCACCCATTGAAATCATAGCCACAGCAAGCAGCAGTTCAATTCTTCACTTGGCAACTTGCTGCAAATTAAGCAAGTTGTGAACCACCCAAATAAGAAAGATCTGAGTTCTATTGTACCTTAAAACAGGGGTTTTCAACCTTTTTGGATCAGTGTACCCCCAGTGGCCGGACGTAGAGTGGGGGGAAAAGGGGGTGGCCAGATGCGGAGCAGTGGTAGCCGCCACATGTGAGCTTCCCCTGCCCCCTGCGTCTGGCCAGGTGGGCGGCGCCTACGCAACAGCGCAGGATGGTGCATGGTGGTGCTCTGTCCCCACCCACCTGCATGGACCCCCTAGGGCCTTCAAGTACCCTCAGGGGTACACGTACCTCTGGTTGACAACCTCTGCCTTAAAAGATACCTTGAACAAGCTAATGCCTCTATTCTGCCTGTGGCAGCACCCTTTTGTCTACCTACTCTGAGCAGAAAATGATTTGACCCCATTTGCTCTTCGGGTTTTTCAATGTATGATTTGTGGAGTTGTACTCTGTTTACCTATACCTTCAGACACATGGCTTATAGATGCCCATTTTTGCTTCCCTAGCCTGTGCAGTTCAGAAACAGCAGCAGAAAAATGCTTAGCAGGGCCACCTGACTGCTGGTTGATTGCATACCTGTCTTTCAATGAAGATTGCATCAAAAATACTAAATCTTGGGAGTAAAGTAGTCCTACCGAACACTGACTAGTAGCTGTCTTTTTACAATCTGACATTCATTTAGCAGTCTGGAAAGGCATCCTCTATGATCTCATCATGGTCTGCTGTCAGTTCCAAAATGAAGCAGAGTAAATTATCAAAACTTCTACTGGTACTCAACATAATTATTTTGAACTAGGCTCAGGTATCTCTACACTATCTTGTAATCAGTTCTGCTATTGTCATAGGTTATATCCCTAGACTTGACCATGAAATTGGCTGTATATGTTTGAGACTAAATGCACATGCTGAAGAAAGGAAGTGATGGATAATCACTTTCTAAGTACTTATACTTTAACCCAGTATTACACATGCATGAGACTTGAGACCCACTCTACTTTAGGGCTTCTAAAGTTGCTTCTGCTAGAGAAACTAGTGCAGTTAGCAAAAAGTGGTAACTTTTTTTCAAGAATCCCAATGTTTTACAATGCTACTTTGTTCCACACTTTGCCCCGCAAAGACTCTCAAAGTGGGCTGACCATCTATGCGTGCTAATGTACATGGGTGTTATTCAGACCACTAACTGAGATATATCCCTCTCATAATAATTCTCGACTTAGAGCAGTGATTCTCAACCAGAGTGCTGCGACACCTCCACCTCCATGATTCACAAGATAAATCCAGACTTCAAACATGAATCCATAGTGCCAATAACATCCTGACTTGTTGTGGTCTTTCTGGGCTCTCTGCAACAGTAGAATTGCTATATTATTTTTCTATAGTCAAGAAATGAATGAAAGCTAAGAGCTGGCATTTTCCAAAGGGTGCCTAACAAGGTTCAGAACCACTGGCTTAGAGACATGGAATATATGCAAGTTGAGTCCAGTTCAGACATTTCTAACAATGCAGAAGTACAAACTTAAACCCATTCATGAAACAATAGAACAGTCTACAGAATGGAACTTAAAGACAGAGGAATATTTTTTCATTCCTAGAATGGTACTTCTGACCTCACAACTAAATCATGTAGAAGAGGATTATGACATATACTGTCTAAATTGTGGTTGTTGACTTAATTTGAGAACTTGGTACTTTTTCTATTGGGCAACTGACATAGTTTTTCTTTGATTTGCTACTGCAAGACTTGATTGAGAAACACTTTCTTCTTACTTTTAAATTTGGAGTGAATTTTAGGCCCCTTTCAGGGTATTCCATTACATTTGTGGTATAAAGCACAATAAAAAAAGCTTATTAGGGAACAAGGTAACTGGAGTTTTCGCTCTCTACAGTTTTTCAATTAAATTATATGGGAGAACATTTTAAAAAATATATAGTTTGACTCGCATCATATTTCCAGTGCATGACAGGAATCTGAGGAAAGCGGTAATGATATGACCTTTCTCCACGGAGGTGACTGAATAACCTTTTGGGTGGTTATAGCAAATAGATCCAACCTGTATATAAAGTGTGCATGAGAACATCTTCTGAAATAGTTCAGCTTTTTAAACAATCACATTATGTGAACTGCCTCTTTAATTCTAATTTTACATGTTTTTGAACGACAAATATTAATGTGGGTGGGAAAAACTTTTTTTTTTTTAAATACCCTTGCCATTTCATTCTCCTTAAAATGGATCTGAGAACTGGTGACCTCCTCTTTGCTTTTTAAATTTTATTTGACTGATTTTTTTCTCACCAAGAATGTACTACAATTGCCTTTATTATTCTTCTCAGCTTCAATACATTGTGCTGTTATGTAAAAGTAATCATGTAACCAATATTGTTTATGTGGAGATACACATTCTAATGTCTTTATATTAGTTCTACATAACTACACATAGCATAAAATGATTACTTGTAATAACTTTTCTAATAGATACTGTTTATAAGTAGTGCCCTTCATACCTAGTATCGATGGCTTACTGTCAGAAGGATGTTTGTCAATATATCATACTACTTTCTTAGAGAGTTTCTCACTTTCCTTGGGAAAAGTAATTTTCTAGATCAAACAACATTTAACATTGTACATTGTCTGATTTATACACTACTGTTCAATGAAATGGTTGTTAAAATCATTGAGAGTAGTTTAGAGAGATGTGATTCTATTCATCCTATCAAAGTAGATGTTTATGCATGGGCATGAAAGGAAAACAATAGAGGGGCATGGGGTAGATGGTAGGTCAGAAATTTACTGTACCACTATCTTAAATTTTTCATATTAAAGCATGAGGACAACTGTCAATTGTATTCCTGCATCTTTCAAGGTTCTGAAAGGAGACTATAAGTAGCTCTATGGCTGGCCAACACCACTCCATTTTTCTTTGTTGCTTCTTAATATTCAGTGTGGACATCTTCTGAGAACAATGCTAATTGTGGTTACTATCCCTACCCTTTCTCTCATCCAGTCCGTAATAGTATTTTGCACAATGGGGTCCTAGTCGAGGACTGGCAGAGACGCAATTCATATTATAATAATAAAATAAATTATTTGGTTTATCCTTGAATACATCCACATCTTTATGATTGTTCCCAGCCATCAGTACTGGTGTGGAACACACAAGCAGCAAGAGAATGCTGGGCTTCTTAAATGATGCTTTCATGAGTTCCATGAAAGAGCTTCCAAGTTTGCCTGGATGTTCGCTAGGTGCTTTGGAAGCTGAAATCCCAAGCTTGTCCACTGACCAGCTTCAATGTAAGTAGTACACTTGCAAGTTTCCCCCATCTACCCTGTCCTTTTTCCTTGGAGAAACAATGTAAAAGAGTCATTTTTTTTCTCAAGCCCATTCTTTCCCAGCCTTACTAATTGAGGCTGTGAAAAGGGGTATTAATTCTGATGGGTTTTTTTAGACTGTGGGCGGTAGCAGCTGGATTGAGATGGTCTGTTATCCATTACTACCTGATAGCTGGTTAATCCACTGTCTTCCTGGAGATGAAAGGTTATTTCATTATCAGCCCCATGTTATTCATTGCTCCTGAGTGTTCTGTTTGTCAACATGAAAGTAAGCATACCAAGGACCTCCACCTCCCCTGAATTTACCCATGCTCAGGTGGGAGGCAGTCAGCCTAAATATTGCTAGTCCAGTCTGGATTGTTTCCATTTCTTGCAGAAAAAGCAAGGAGTGTAGACTACCAGGATATCTGCATCTGAGTTTTTCACTATCATAGAATCACAGAATCATAAAAAGTAGGGCTGGCAGAGGCCTTGGGAGATCATCTAGTCCAGTCCCCTGCTCCAGGCAGAATAATCCCTGAATAAAACATCCTGGCAAATATTTATGTAATCTGCTGTTAGCAATTTCCAGCTCCTCTGGGTAGCCTGTTCCAATGCTTAAACACCCTCAGAAGGAGAAAGTTTTTTCTAACATTCAACCCAAATTTCCACTGCTGCATCTGATGGATCCCCAAGGCAAAGAAGGCTTAGTAGCTTGAAGATGATCGTATACTCTTCATGAAGTTCTCTTCTGGATACTAGCATGAGAGGTGAGAGATAATCCACTGTTCATTGTCTTCTACAGACAGATCCTTGGACATGTCAAAGCTCCCTATCCTACCTCTGCAGCGGAAAGAG
>NW_005842347.1:151405-157774 GCF_000455745.1 Alligator sinensis
TTATACAAGAG
Source organism: Alligator sinensis (assembly GCF_000455745.1). NCBI lineage: Eukaryota > Metazoa > Chordata > Crocodylia > Alligatoridae > Alligator > Alligator sinensis. The sequence goes on from NW_005842347.1 coordinate 151,417, forward strand.
ACCCTTGCATATTGTTTTCTCTGGACCCTTACTATATCCCCTAAAGTGTGTGCACAGAAAACTGGTTGGGCAAGTTCTGCATGGGCATGTCTTAATGCCTCCACAGTGCTTTCAAGATCTCTAGCATGTAGAGAACAGTGGTAGGTGGACATATAAGAAGTGTCCTCACTGCTTCACTTCTGAGTTTGGAGGATATGGAATCAGAGTAGATAGGAGAGGCTTAATTTTTAGCAACAGCCTAAGAAGTGCTGCTGGGGCAGCACAGACCTGTCTTGTGGGGACAAACTGGGAATTTTTGTATGGTAGCTTGTTACAGACATTCAGAAATATTTATTTCTTTGAGCAGTTACTGACTCCGCACCCAAATATGGGTTTGCTACATGCAGGTAATGGTGCCATTTTTTTTATTTTTAAGGCTGGAGTTCTGTAAATTTGCCCCCTAGGGTCACTCTCTGCTTTGGAACAGAATTAAAGACATTTGTAAAGCAATAGAACAAAGCAGGATTTAAAATTTAAATGCTTCTCAAATAAATGTTTGCTGCCCTATCTTTATGATGCACTGTAAAAAAAAAAACAAAAAAAAATCCTGAAATAAACATTTCGCCTGTTCTTGCCCTTTTCTGTTGTCATATATTAAAGGTTTCCTTCTTCCTTTATTTTAGGCTACACAGCAGTACCTTATCTTTAGGATCACAAAAATGGAAACTTGAAAGGAAAATTTATTCCTACAGCTGCACTGACTTGCTGGAGATGAACAAATATATTAAAACATCTATTTAGCTTGTAAATTCTAAGAGGCAAAGACTATCTTTTGTTCTGTGCTTTGTTTCGTCATCTGCAGTCCCATGATATGTAGATGACAGTTTTGCAGTAAATAAGGAAGTCACTGAGTCTGGAGTTGACAGAAGAGGCCAATTTGAAATTTGCATGTTTGACTGCAGATGCGGCAAATAGTTCCAGGAGGAAGGAATAGATCCTGGTGATGTTGGGTCACAGCTCTTTTCCTTTGTCTCTCTTGTCTATATGCCTCCATAATGGGATAAGTACTCTCAAAACCTAGGTACAGACATTCAAAAAGCCCAAGGCAGCATTGATCTAAGTTACGCAGTTTTCTGTAAGCAGCATAGTTTAGATCAGTAGTGAACAGAACACACATACGCCCTTTGGGAGAGAGGGGCAAATCTTAGATTGGGTTCTGCCATTTTTTCAACCAGCCTTGTACATGTGCTGAACTTCAGTTCTGTTATGGGTATAGACTGGTTTCTGATCACTTATACTGGTAAAAGTGTAATGTCTGTACCTGGCCAAAATGATAAATACCTTGTCATAAATCATGGCTCCACTGGGAACTATTCAGTGCTTGATTCTCCCAGGTGTTAATGTTATATTGCATTTCTTCAGATTGGTGTTCAATGTGTCCTTGAATCTTCTTTTGCCTACCTCTAGAATAGTGACGATCAGTGAGCTGGGAGTACAGGACCTGTTTTGAGAGCCAGATGTCGGGCATCCTTATGACATCTCCTGTCCAATAGAGTTGATGCTGTATAAACATGGTTTCAATGCTAGTGGTGTTTGCTTGAGCCAGAACACTGGCATTCATTCTTCCGTCATTCCAATTGATATGGAGGATTTTCCAAAAACATTGCTGACAGTAATGTTCCAAAGCTTTCAGGTGTTTCTGATATGTCATCCAATTTTGACTTGGGAATTTCCAGTGATGGTCAGTCTACCAACACATGGTAAGGTGTTCCTGTAGCAACCCTCACTGCTAAAATCATCTGCAATATTTTTAGTTTGAAGCCTCTAAGAGGCTTCAAGTTCATGCCAAGACTCCCAACTCCAGTGGGGTCAGGCTTTGAGCTGCATTTTTGGAGCCTCTAAGAGACTTCAACTTTCAGCTCTTGGTTCTTGTTATACTTTTGCCTACTACACTGAAATGCCCTCTCCTGTTAAATTTATTTTCCTCATATAGGTACTTACAGGCTATAATTAGGTTACCCCTTCACTTTGTTAAGCAAAATAGATTGAGCATCTTGAGTTTTTCATTATCATAGGATCCTAGAAAAGAATGGCTGGAAGGAACTAAGAAGACCTTCTAGTCCAGCTTCCTGTTCAAGATAGCATCATCCCTAACTAAAGCATCCCAGTCAAGTGTTTGTCTAACCTGCTCTTTAAAATTTCCAAAGAGAAGATTCCACATCTTCTCTGGGTAGCTTGTTCCAATGCTTAGCCACCCACATGGTGAGAGTTTTTCCTAATATCCAACCTAAATTTCCCCTACTGCAATTTGAGATCATTGCTCCTTGTCCCATTCCTTGTCACCACAGAGAGTAGTATATCTCCATGTTCCATATGACCACCCTTCACATTATTTGATGACTGTTGCCGAATCTTCCTCTGTATTTTCTTCTCCAAATTAAATAATCTTACTTCAACCTTTGCTTGTAAGTCATATTCCCAGGGCCTCTAATTATTGCTGTCACTCTGCTTTCTCTAAAACTCTGTCCACATCTTTCTTGAAGTGCAGGGACCAAAACTGTAACAGTACTTAAAATAAAGCCTCACCAGTGCCAAACAGTGGAAATATTACTTCCCTTGATCTGCAAGAGGCACACGTGCTAATTTAACCCGGTATGCTATTGGCCTTTGTTGCAACAAGAGCATACTGTATGCTTGTATTCAGCTTTTGGTCCACTCTGATCCCCCAGGTCCTTTGCTACTCTTCTGCAATCTAGCTAATCATTCTCCAGTCTGTATTTGGGCATGAAGTTGTACTTTTTTAAGGGCAGGACTTTGCACTTATCCTTATTGAATTTCATTTGATTTCAGACCATTTCTCTAGCTTATCAAGGTCATTCTGAATCCTAACGCTATCCTCCGCCCAACTTAGTGTCATCCAAAAATTTGCTAAGTGTGCACTCAATCCTGTCCTCCAAATCATCAATATCATTATAAGGCATGTTTGCCGCCCTCTCCTGTTAAATTTATTTTCCTCATATAGGTACTTACAGGCTATAATTAGGTTACCCCTTCACTTTGTTAAGCAAAATAGATTGAGCATCTTGAGTTTTTCATTATCATAGGATCCTAGAAAAGAATGGCTGGAAGGAACTAAGAAGACCTTCTAGTCCAGCTTCCTGTTCAAGATAGCATCATCCCTAACTAAAGCATCCCAGTCAAGTGTTTGTCTAACCTGCTCTTTAAAATTTCCAAAGAGAAGATTCCACATCTTCTCTGGGTAGCTTGTTCCAATGCTTAGCCACCCACATGGTGAGAGTTTTTCCTAATATCCAACCTAAATTTCCCCTACTGCAATTTGAGATCATTGCTCCTTGTCCCATTCCTTGTCACCACAGAGAGTAGTATATCTCCATGTTCCATATGACCACCCTTCACATTATTTGATGACTGTTGCCGAATCTTCCTCTGTATTTTCTTCTCCAAATTAAATAATCTTACTTCAACCTTTGCTTGTAAGTCATATTCCCAGGGCCTCTAATTATTGCTGTCACTCTGCTTTCTCTAAAACTCTGTCCACATCTTTCTTGAAGTGCAGGGACCAAAACTGTAACAGTACTTAAAATAAAGCCTCACCAGTGCCAAACAGTGGAAATATTACTTCCCTTGATCTGCAAGAGGCACACGTGCTAATTTAACCCGGTATGCTATTGGCCTTTGTTGCAACAAGAGCATACTGTATGCTTGTATTCAGCTTTTGGTCCACTCTGATCCCCCAGGTCCTTTGCTACTCTTCTGCAATCTAGCTAATCATTCTCCAGTCTGTATTTGGGCATGAAGTTGTACTTTTTTAAGGGCAGGACTTTGCACTTATCCTTATTGAATTTCATTTGATTTCAGACCATTTCTCTAGCTTATCAAGGTCATTCTGAATCCTAACGCTATCCTCCGCCCAACTTAGTGTCATCCAAAAATTTGCTAAGTGTGCACTCAATCCTGTCCTCCAAATCATCAATATCATTATAAGGCATGTTTGCCAATCCTTTATTCATTCTTGTGGCTTTTCTCTGAAACCTTTCCAATTTATCAACATCCTCCTTCAACTGTGGACACCTAGGGCCTCATTCTATTCCACCTATTAGACACCTAAGTGTTACTTTGGCATGGCGGGGTCAAATGTCATTCTGCCTCTAAGAGGCTTTTAGAGGCTTTTATATGTTTAAATTGATAAATGTGATCCTATTACATCCTGTGAAACAGCTACCAAAGCATTAGGATTTTTAGAGTCCTTCATTTTAATCATATATGTGTTCTCAGAAGCATTCCACTGAGATACTGACCTGCACTTATGCTCTTTTGTGATCCCAGTCTGTCTGGGAAGTGCCTAACTGTAAATCTCCAAATCCTTAGTCAGAGGACAAGCACAAGCAGTGACTACTGTTGGAGGATGACCTACTCACCTTTTAGCTCAAGAGGTTATTGGTTAATGCATTTCCTCATGCAGCAGAACATGGATGTTCTAGACTCTCTTCAGCCAGGGAAGGCTTTTGCTCACATATGGCACTTGGCTGGGAAAAAAATAACTGCCAGGCCATGGGCTAGGTAGCACCAGAAGCACCCTCCGTAACTTCTGGTGAAGTTGGTTCACTGGGCAGCCAAGGTTGAAAGATTTATGGGGCCAAAAGGACAGCATGCGAGAGGGAGTGTGATTCACCAAGTAAGGTGAACGCAGCCTACACAAGCAGGGGTCCCTGGGTTCTGGCTTCTGTTCCCAAGGTTGTTTACACATTTTTCATGGAATAAAAGTCTGGAGGTGCAGCAGGAACTGAATCCAACTGTCCAAGAACAATCCTATTCCATGCTGCTCAAGTCCACGTAAAATGGGTTGATCCTCCTTCTCTACTTTGCTGCCTTTTGTGACAATCTGAAAGTTATGATGAAGCTGCCATACAGTAGTCAACATGGTAACAGATTCTCAAGGACTTGAGCTGGGTGGCACAAGATGGCATTTCACAATTAGGCACCTAAGGCCACATCCCGATGAGCATGGCCATTCGGTATGTGGTGCTGCAGCACCACACACCATACATTCAGATGTTATCTGCACTGTAAGCTGAGGATATCCCAGGGTCAAAAAAACCCATGTGGAAAAAAAGGTGGGCAGTGCACGTTGGGGCAGTGTGTGCTGCCCAAAACCAGACCTTGGCCAGCCGGAGCCACGCTTCAGCTGCCAGAAAAGCTCCAAGCAGCAGGATCACCATGGCTGCAGCTCCCCAAGATCCCCAGGACCCCAGGTAAGGTTGCTGGGGCCAGCACAGTGCTGGGCCCAGCCTCTCCTACCCCACCCAAGATAACTTGCCATGTGCCACAGGGCACATGGCACAGGCATTCCCTAGGGACAAGTAGCAGTGGCACAAGGTGTGCCACTGCTTCTTGTCCCTGGGGAAACAAACGTCCACGCTTATGTGGACACAGCCTTAGTGTCTACTTAAATGTCCAAAAAGGTAGAATAGACTACATCCTCTATACTGGACACAGCTTCCCAGTAGTATTCACACAAGCACCAAAACTTGAGATATTACAACCTCACTACTCACACTTTTCACAAGTTCAAGCTCAATACTCAAACACTGAAAAAAATGAAAATTGTTTTTCAGATATATAGGGAGTAAAAGGAAGGCCCAGGGCAGTATAGGACCACTACTGAATGGGTAAAAGCAATTGGTGACTGACAGGGGGGACAAGGCTGAACTCCTCAATGAGTTCTTTGCCTTAGTGTTCCTAAACGAGGGGCAAAATAAGTCTCACAATGGGATCGTAGAGAGACAACAGCAGGGTGCCAGACTACCAAGCATTGACCCTGAGATGGTGCAGAGTCACTTGGAAGGACTGGATGCGTTTAAGTCGGTAGACCTGGATGAGCTCCATCCAAGGATACTAAAGGCACTGGCTGATGTCATTGCACAGCCACTGGCAAGAGTATTTGAGCAGTCGTGGCACACGGGCCAGGTCCCAGAGGACTGGAAAAGGGCCAATGTGGTCCCTATTTTCAAGAAGGGGAGGAAGGAGGATCCAGGCAACTACAGGCCAGTCAGTCTCACCTCCATCCTTGGTAAAGTCTTTGAAAAGATTATTAAGGCTCATATATGTGAGAGCCCAGCAGGAAAAATGATGCTGAGGGGAAACCATCATGGGTTCATAGCAGGTAGATCATGCCTGACTAATCTAGTCTCTTTTTATGACCAGGTTGCAAAACACCTGGACGCAGGAGTAGATATTATTTACTTAGACTTCAGGAAGGCCTTCGATACAGTATCCCACCCCATACTGGTGAACAAATTAAGAGGCTGTGACTTGGATGATTACACAGTCCAGTGGGTGGCAAATTGGCTAGAGGGTC
>NW_005842347.1:158628-162286 GCF_000455745.1 Alligator sinensis
GGCATCCTTACGGGGAGAGGCACGACCGGTCCGAAGACCACTGGTAGTCACCAGCGGGTCTGAACCAAGAGAGCGCGAGGCAAGGACGGATTGGGGGCCAGAATAGGAAGACCTGAGGGGGCGTATGGCCGGGGTGTAGGGGAGGACGGAGCCCCGAGAGTTCCCGCGAGGAAGCACGCCAGCACCGGGGGATGCCCCGAGGGAAGACCCCCCACTGAAAGAGTCATCAAAGTCGTGGCAGGCGAGTTCTGGGGTCTCCCTTTATACCAGGCGGGGCAAAACCTGGGCGATACGAACGAAGCCCGGGTGTGCAAAACATCGGGTCCGGGCGAAGGCGGTGCGCGAACTCCTGGTGGAACGGAGGCGGGTACAGACTCCAAGATGAACATGAGTTGTCAGTTTGACGAAGTCATCAGCAAAGCTAAATGCACTTTATCATGCATCAGCAGATGCATGACAAACAGAACCAAGGAGGTGATACTTCCCCTCTATTGGGCACTGGTCAGACTGCAGTTGGAATACTGTGTCCAGTTTTGGGCGCCTCACTTTAAGAGGGATGTGGATAACCTGGAGAGGGTCCAGAGAAGGGCCACTTGTATGGGTAAGGGCTTGCAGGCCAAGCCCTACGAGGAGAGACTAGGGCACCTGGACCTCTTCAGCCTCCACAAGAGAAGGTTGAGAGGCAACTTTGTGGCTGCCTATAAATTCATCATGGGGGGGCAGAATGGAAATGGTGAGGCTTTAAGCTAGCAGAGAGCAGATTTAGACTGGACATTAGGAAGAACTTCTTCACCGTTAGAGTGGCCAAAATCTGGAATGGGCTCCCAGGGGAGGTGGTGCTCTCCCCTACCCTAGGGGTCTTCAAATGGAGGCTATATAGGCATCTGGCTGGGGTCATCTGAACTCAGCACTCTTGATTGCCTATGCAGGGGGTCGGACTCGATGATCTATTGAGGTCCCTTCTGACCCTAACATCTATGAATCTATGTTCCCATGTTTACACATCCAAAAGCCACATTAGCACTTTAGGGTACAGCATTCTACTAGAAGTTCATGTTCAGATGATTATCTCTCATAACTCCTAATTTTTTTCATGAGGTCTTTTATACATAAGGACCAAGTCATGGGTGCTATCTATCATACTTTTAACTGGGCCAGAATGTCCTGCTTGCTTACCTACTCCCTCCCCATTCCTCCCCCCAGGAACCTTTCTGCAAATACTAAATCATATTTAAATTCATGCAGGATGCAACCTGGGACATAATGCAGCAACCCACAGACAAGCAGAGTATCTTGCAGTGAGCACATCTGTACCTATCACCTGTTTTCTGGGTGGAATTTACCAAGTCAGCACTGACCTACAAAGACCTGAATAGCTTAGGAGTTGCCTGCTTGTGAGAGAGCCTTTCTCCTCAATTCATGTCCTTACAGTTTAGGGTGTAAAATCCCTAAAGCTGGAAGCCCCTCCCTATTAAAGAAGAACTGCTGCTAGGGTGATCACTACAAAGGCCTTTCCTCTAGAGTAAGCTCCTTTCTGAGCTGTCACAAAATCACCAGAATGCATTGACCTTCAGGGCATGTGTCAGAGCTCCTCATTTATAGAGAGCTGATGAGGTAATACCTAATGGAGATTGGAAAGGGCTCTGCTGAGGGAAAGAAGAGGACATAATTTATACCTTTTCTATTATGTGGGTATCTGTTTTTATATCCTCATGAAGTTGGGGTTTGCTTTCTCTGTATATTGATTATATTGATGGATTTATTGTGCTTTTAAATCATTATGGTAGGCACAGTAAATTGTGATAGGAACCCTCCTAATTCATGAATCTAAATAAATAAATTAAGATGATAGGAAAAACTCAAGACAGATAGGCTATGTAACTTGCCAGTATATAAATTTTGGCTGAGGCCATGCTTTTTTGGGTTAATAAGGTTTCCCTGCTTAATTAATAAACTGCATACATGACATAGAAAAGTGTTAACATCCTAGCAGGTGGCATTCTACGACAGACTAATAATGGAGCCAGTATTGATATGGAGGAAGAGTGCCCTCCCGCTTTTTCCTTCCCTTTGGATGATGTGGGAGATGTGTAAGAGGACAATTTAGTCTGGCAAAGAGAAGACCGAGGTGGGGATTTGATAACAGTCTCTAAATACCTCAAAGGTGATTATAGAGAAGATAGAGTTGGGCTTTTCTTTGTGGCTGTAAGGACCAGAACTAGGAGCAATGGCTGTACACTGTAGCAGAGGAATTTTAGGTTGGAAATTAGGAGGAACTTTCTGACTCTCAGGTGGTCAAGCATTGGAACAGGTTACCTAGAGAAGCTGTAAAATTTCCATCCCTGCAAATTTTCAAGAGCAGGTTGGACAGACACTTGGCTGGAATAGTTTAGATAGGAATGATCCTGCCTTGAGCAGGGGGCTGGACTAGATGACATTGTGAGGTTCCTTCCAGCCTTTCTTTCCTATGATCCTATGAACTTTACATAGATTTCCTTCACCAAAGCTCCCTAGGAGGAGATGGCCTGGCCTATTAGAATGACTTTCAGTACACAATATTATTCAACATAAGTGTACCTGATGAAAAATGTCCTTTATAGTTATTTCAAAGTGGCTTGAAGCCTTCTCTGATAATTGCAGTTTTAATTCCTATAAGGATCTCATTATGAAGGAGAACATGTTTATTTTGAAGAGCTTAATAAGTACTTTTAGTGGGGTGCATGATGTAATTAAAGCAAACAAAAACAACTTCTATTTCCCATTACATATCAAATGACAAGGTTGGTCTATACAAAAGCCAAAGAACAGAAATACCGGCGGCTTAACTCCTGTTTCCTTTCTACACATAATTGGAAAGCAAAGCATTGGGTACCTTGGGTTCTTTAGTGTTTCATAGTTTCATAGTAGCTAGGGTTAGGAGGGACCTGAACAGATCATCTAGCCTGACCCCCTGCCACAGGCAGGAATGAATGCTGGGTTCACAAGACCCCAGACAGGTGATCGTCCAACCTCCTCTTGAAATTGCCCAAGGTAGAGATGAGGACCACTTCCCTGGGAAGTTGGTTCCAGATTTTGGCCACCCTAACTGTAAAATATTGACTTCTGATCTCTAACTTAAACCTATTCTCCATCAGCTTATGACCATTGTTCCTTGTCACCCCAGGTGGTGCTGGGGAAAAAGAGCTCTGCCTATTTGCTGTTGATCCCCCTTGATGAGCTTGTAGGCAGCCACCAGGTCCCCCCTCAGCCTCCTCTTGCTGAGGCTGAACAGGTTCAGGTCCTTTAGTCTCTCCTCGTAGGGCCTGTGCTGCTGCCCTTTCACCAAGCCAGTGGCCCTCCTCTGAACCCTCTCCAGGCTGGCCACATCCCTTTTGAAGTGCGGCACCCAGTACTGGACACAGTATTCCAACTGCGGCCTAACCAAAGCCGCATAGGGGGGGAGTATCACCTCTCTGGACCGGCTTGAGATGCACCTTTGGATGTATGACAAGGTATGGCTGGCCTTGCTGGCTGCAGTCTGGCATTGGTGGCTCATGTTCATCTTGGAGTCAATAATGACTCCAAAATCACTTTCTGCCTCTGTGCTTTCAAGAAGGGAACTCCCCAGCCTGTATGTATGCTGTGGATTCCTTCTCCCAAGGTGCAGCACCCTGCATTT
>NW_005842347.1:164162-165315 GCF_000455745.1 Alligator sinensis
CCCGTAGTCTCTCTGCCTGACCCTCCTCTAACCCGAAGCTAATCTTTGATGATGTGAGGTGCTCTTTGACATAGAGCGCAAATCCCCACCCCCCACCTTTCCTATCTGTCCTGTCTCTTCTATATAGGGTGTACCCCCAAATGCCCACCACCCAGTCGTAGGTAGGGTCCCACCAGGTTTCTGTGAACCCTACTAAGTCTGGGTTCTTACTTGCAATCAGGAGGCACAGTTCCTCCTGCTTACACCCCATACTATGAGCATTAGTATACAGGCACCTGAGGCCTCCTGAGGGTGCTCGTGCCTTCCTCCCACTCCCAGGACAGTTGTGGCCCCCTGCTCCTCGGACGTTGATACTTACCTGTGCTTCCCTTCCTCTTGTCACCCTGCGCGCTGGTGAAGCAACCTCTCCACTCAAAGCGGCCCCTTCCCCCGGCAAAGCTAGTTTAAAGCCCGCCATACGAGATCAGCCAACCTAGAGGAAAAGATACGTCTGCCATTAGGGGAGCGGTGAACCCCATCCCACCCCAGCATGCCCTACTTACAAAAACATGGGTCGTTATCAAAAAAACCCTATGCCGCCGGTTAACCACGTCAATGCAGGCCTCATGACGCCTACCTCGTCCACGTACCGAGACAATGGAGGAAAATACCACCTGAGCTCCCGTCTTCTTCAGTTGGTGTCCCAAGGCCTTATAGTCCTCCATGATGTTATCCGGCTTGCCCTTGGATCCATCATTTGTACCCACATGGACCACAACCAGTGGGTAATAGTCAGAGGGCTTGATGATTTTAGGGATGGTCTCTGTGACATTGCGAATCCTCACTCCAGGCATGCAGCAGATCTGCCGTGACCAGGGCTCCAGGCGACAGATTGGACCATTGGTTCCCCTCAGGATGGAGTCCCTGATGACCAGAATTTAGTGTCTCCTTCTTCTCGGGGTATGCCTCTTCTGAGCCGGTGATGTAGGTCAAGCGGCTTCAATTCCTCTGGGGAACAGTTCTTCTGCCTCCTCCTCCAGGGGGGCCAGGGCTGCATACCTGTTCCTGAGGGGTGTCTGGGGAGCAGGCACAGCAGTTGTTCAGACTGCCCTGGCCTTGACATGTACCTGCTGCCACCGGTTAGATAGGTGCCGATCATGCAGGGTCTCTCTGG
>NW_005842347.1:165511-169881 GCF_000455745.1 Alligator sinensis
GCTCGGGGGGCACGTGGTTGCCAGGCCCCCCAAGGGCTCCATCTGGGTGGCAGCCTCAGAGGAGCCCCGGAAGGGCGGCACCACGGAGGCAGGACCCCTGGCCCCACTGGGAGTCCTCACCATGGCTCGCAGGTAGTCCTTACCTCCCTCCTTGTTGGTGGAGTCTCCTCCCTCCTGAGGAAGACTCTCTTGCTGCTCTGCCTGCTTCTGCCTGCACGAACGCCAGCGCGCCCTTACAGAGAGTGCCTGTTTGCGCGCTCTGTTCGCGCGTGGCTCAGGAGCGCGGCTCCCTGCCAGCTCAGCAAAGAGGGATCCGGGGCCTTCCCCTCCGGATCCTCTGCAGCTGCGCTGGCTCCTGCCCCACTTACCTTCAGGGGGTTAGCTGCTGCTGCCCCCGCTGTTGCTTCTCAGCCTCTGCTGCCTCAGGAATGTTGCAGGGGGAACACGTGTGCTGAGAGCCCACACATATGCCCAGTCAGCCTCCTCTCCCTCCTACTGCACCCAACTGGAGAAATTTAGTTCAGTGTGAGGATGAAGCAGTTATAATCTGAGGATATTTCACCCTTGTTCTTGTTTATGTCACAGTGCTTTGAAAACAAATGATGACTTTCTAAAATATGAACAGACCTATTAAAAATGAAGGAAGCATAAGTAGTGGGAGAAAATAGTATGGGGGGGGCTGTGGGGGTGCAGGAGCACACGGTGGGGGTGCTGGGCATGACACAGAGCTGAAAGTGCATTGGGGCATTGGCCTTGCTACATGCCAAGCGGTGCCAGGTGCTGTGGGACAGTAGTGCCATGGTGCTGCAGCTGTTGCCAGCTGCTGTGAAATAAGTTTGGCGGTGCTAAGGCCTGTTAGCCCCAGGCTTCCTCTGCCTATGTGAAGGAGTAACTTACAATACACACTGAGGGCAAGACAGTTATTTGTACATCTAAAGTAGAAGAGTTGGTGCATATGGGATATGGCAATTTCCCCTTCCTCCCCCAAAAGTCACATTACCAGTTCACCAAAACTACTCAAGCTGTTGTTGAAAAAGCTTATAAAATCCCATATTGCATTCCTGATAGAGGGCAGAGGACTGGAGGATTTGAGTAGTGAAGAATCTCCTTGTCATGACTCCACCTGTGCATACAGCAATGCAGGAAGTCCACAGCCCACTTGCACATTTGGATATTCCCAGTGTAAAACCCGAGAATTCTTGCCTGCATAATTTCTTCCCATGTATGTGATAATAGGAAAAAGAACAAGCTGTATCGGTTGTCTGCAAAACTTTTGAAGAAACTGTATCACAGCTAACAATAGGCATTTTTTTCAAGAGTAAAGGCTAAAATTTTCAAGCCTAGATACCTAAAGTTAAGTTTATAAATATATGTGCAGGTGCTTAACTATTGACTAACTTAACTGTAGGCATCTAGCCTTGAGCATTTTGGTGTATGTATTATATTCTGTCAAACTGACTGTGTAATAAGCTGTTACAACACCATCTAGTAACCCAAGTGATACTATAACAGGTGCTAGATGTGTACTCGAATGAGAGATATATTTCTCTTTTTTATAAGGGCAGTGGCCAACCTGAGCCCTCCTGCTTGTGTATATACACATACGTTCTCCCCTCCTGCCCCAACTAAGTGCTGGCATGATTGAAAATAATAAAGGCAGCCTTTTGCCATTTGAAGTTATTAGTATATTATGCAGTGAATCGTATTCCCCTATTGAATCACTATTTCTCTAGCATGTAATAGCTGTATAGCAGATTGGGCAAAATTTGAATACTGCATATGGCTTTTTCACACATGAACACATTTTTTATCACTGTACTTATTTGAGACAGGATATCAATTTCAGAAAACAAAGTGCACCTCCAGTTTGTAAAACTTGTTTAAAGCCCGAAGAGCTCCAATTTCACTCTCTTTCATAAAATCCATTATGTAAAGTACAATAGGAACAACATGCAAATATATGGAGCTGAACAGTGCAAAGTTCAGCATGTGTTAAGCAGAGTGTGGTCTTTGCTAAAGCAGCATCATTCTCAATAGGCTAGTGATCATAAACAAAAATATTCATGAAATTCTTCAAATTTTAGGCTTAGTGCCATCCATGCTGAGATCCTTACTAAGCAATTTTTCAGTTTTAGAGCCCTGGTGTACCATCCTTCTAGCTGCTTTTTCTCAAATGGCCTTTTCTTTTCCTCTGGGAAGAAAAAGAAACACAATGATACGAGAGAGCATGCTGGTTCCAATGAATCACTCAGCCTTTGCAGTGATGGGCAAGACTCAAAAGGTACCTTGGAGACTTGTTTCAGCTAAATATCCAAAATATAGGGCACCAGGGTCTCTTTTTCTCAGGCCACTTTGCATTGCTTATACAGCACAAAGTGGTCCTAAAATGGCTGGAGAGAAGCAATGGTGAACTCCCTGTGTGTAAGAGAAGACTGTGTTGGCAGAAGTAGCTCTACTGCCTCCTACTTTGTCTGTCTTCTTCCCTCTCTCCTCGCATACCCCTTTCACAGTTAAGGGAAGAGAAGGAGCATGTCAGAGGCATTCTGGAAGTGGGATGCATATCAGTTCTGTGTGTGATTGCTGGGAGCAAGGAGTTCAGGGTTCTGTTCTCTGCTGTCAGGATAACTTCTATTTCTCCCATGACTGGTTGATGGAAAATGCTTAATCAGTCAATGGGAGCAGGGACAAGCACTCAGGACTCCCCCTGACTCTAGGCTATTAAGTGTCCTGACTCCAGGCTCTTAAGTCATGTTCCTCTTTGCTTGCTGTCTTTCTGGCCATAGGGATCTTGTATTCTTGCCTGCATATTGACAGAACTTCAACCAGGGTCCCCCAGCCAGTCTTTTCCCTAGCACAATGATTAGGACACTCTCCTAGGATTCACAAGAGTGTGTTTGCGCCACCGTGGGCTGAGGAGTTCCTATAGCCCAGGCTGTCTCATCATGAGCAATTGCTTTAGCCACTATGTAAAAGATGGGCAGGGACAGCAGCACTACTACCTCCTCCTACGGCTGCATTTTAAGAGAAATGTCAGCTACAGCTGCATTTTGAGGGGAGCCTGTCAATGTATGTTAGGTCTCCTCTGAGCACATTTACTGGACAGAGATCCTCAAGGACATAGGTGCCATGCAGACATAGGTGCCATGCTACCTAGTTCCTGGATCCTAGTTTTTGACAAGCCCAGAAACAGAACTGTAAGCAACAAGAGAACTTTCCAGTCCAAAAGTAGGCTCCCTTGAGGGGTTAGGTAGCCACAAAGCAGGCATTTTAATTGCTATTTTAGACTTCTGGTTCCTGGCAGGTGTTACATTCATTGTGCAGCTAACATGTTCATTGCATGATAAATGGCAACATGCCACACATGCCAGATAGTTAAGATGTGCTAAAATGCCACCCACCAGCCTCAAAGACATTCTACATATAATGCCCAGCTGCACACCCACGTTTTAAAGGTCCTGGGGCAGTGTGAGCCAGAGATCGGGGAGAGGCTCCCCAATGTCTAGCTCATGCCTCCTCTGGATCTTTAAGTAGCAAGAGAACAGGTTTCCCCATGGCTGGGCTGCATGACTCAGCTTTTAAGTTGCTGGCAGGCAGGTAGGAAGCCTGCATTGGGGACCAAGTGCCAATACTGGGCTCCCTGCACTAGTAATTGTATGATTCAGATCAGAGGATTTTTATCCCCAATCCCAAAAATCATGCATCTTGCCTGCATGTCTGGCATGGCAGGATGCACAGTTTTTAGGACTGGGCATAAAATTCTTCTGATCCCAATTTTTAACATCTGCCAGGAGCCATGGAGGCCTAACAAAGTGTATCTATAGCTGGCCCTCACAGACTTTGCACTAAATGGCAGAAGCTAGGCTCCTTGCTGGCTCACAATCAGTTGGCAAAGGATCAGGGAGTCACCATTCCTTGTGGTCATCATCCTTGTCAGCTGCTTTCAAGCTGTTGACCAGGGTGTTGAAATTACCCTGTTGGCCTCTGGCAGTTATTTCCAAATCCCTGAGTGTGTCTACATGAGACACATAATGCACAGTAGCCTAATAAAACTGTGCAGTTGTGTGTCACAGCACAGAGAGTGCTTTTACACTCCTGTGCCATATTATTAGGCTACTGTACAGTAGTGTCACTAAAAAGGTGTTCACTGGCACTACTGCAAAGTAACTCTAGTTACTATGTGCATTTTGTTAGTACTTCATTAAGCAAGTACTAAATGAAATGCTCAGTAACTGTTGTGCATTAATGAACGCATAGATGCGCCCTCTGTTTCCTATCTAGTTTATATTTAGAATTCCCGTAACAGGAGCACTACTTTCTTCAATGACTCTCTCCTCCTCCCAGCTTACATAAGTCCTTTTCCATGACGTAGG
>NW_005842347.1:169912-183834 GCF_000455745.1 Alligator sinensis
TGTCCCATTAGCACAAGGAAGAGCAGTGGGACCTACCACCTCTGATGAGACTCTATGACAGGATCTTCTACCATGGACCGTATGTGTTGGAAGCTCTGAGGGTCTATGCTTTGTGGTGTCTTGAAAGTCCTAGGAAACATGAAGGTTTCATTAAATGACAGGACCCAGTATAGACACTCTTGGTTGTACTGATGAGATCACAAAGAAGTTAGGTAATGAAATGCCAGAAAATGGCTATAGGTCATAGAATCACAGAAGTAGGGTCGGAAGGGACCTTGTAGATCTTCAAGTCCGACCCCCTCCCTGGGCAGGAGGAAAACTGGGCTCAAATGACCCCAGCCAGGTAGGCATCAAGCCTCTTCTTAAAGACCCTCAGGGTAGGAGCCAGCACCACTTCCCTTGGAAGTCGGTGCCAGATCCTAGCCGCCCTAAAAGAAACACAATGATACAAGAGAGAAACTAAAAGAAACACAATGATACACCCTAACTGTGAAGTAGTTCTTACAGATCTCTAATCTAAACCTACTCTCCAACAATTTGTGGCCGTTGTTCCTTGTTATCCCGGGGAGCGCTAGGAGAAACAAGGTCTCCCCCAAACCCTTCTGGTCCCCCCTAGTGAGTTTATAGACAGTCACAAGGTCCCCCCTCAGCCTTCTCTTGTGAAGGCTGAACAGGTTCAGGTCCCGTAGCCTCTCATTGTAGGGTCTGCCCTGCTGTCCCCGGATCATGCGGGTGGCCCTCCTCTGGACCCTCTCAATGTTGTCCACATCCCTCTTGAAGTGGGAAGGTAACTGACACCAGTTGTATGCTAGGACTGCTTTCCTGGTATGGCTATGCTGGCATCCTGTCCCAGCAGGACAGACCTAGTGCAGTTGTGCCTTGTGCCCCAACCCCCTAAAGCAAAACAAGCTATCCCAGTAAGAGCCTTGTTTTGTTGTTATAACTTTATTTAACCTAGGGTATTTGGCCAGCACAGCTATGTTGAACAGAAGCAAGCAAACATGGGCAGCAAAAAGAGCAAGCAGTTTGCAGGGAGGAAGGGGAAGACACCATGCCCAGGGAACGTAAGTGATCCAGAGCTGCCTCTGCCTTTGGCTTGCTGGGTGTTGTTTGGTGGGCTGCATGTGTGTTTGGGGCATGTGCTCTGAGAAGCTGGGAGTGTTACTAGCTGAGTGATTGCTGCCTGTGCCTGACAGAAGCCCTAATGAGGGGGCAGAGCCAGGCCAGGCCCAACAGGGTATAAAAGGAGACTCTCCAAGTGGCCAGGGAGCCAGTAAATGGTGCAAGCAGTTTCCAGACAGTTCTCAGGTCCGTTTCCTGCCCCCCACTTTCAGCTTCGTGTAAGGAAGCAGGGAAAAACAATACTTTGGGGCAAAGGAACAGTAAACAGGCCAACTTCCATGTGAGTTTGCTTGGGAAGGTGTGCTTGGAAGAAGGGCAGTAAGAGAGAAGAGGAAGATTAAGAGACCCAGGAAAATGGCTGGAGGGCATTGCAATGCCAGAGCCACTGCCACTGCTTCTGCTTGCACCTGTGAGCTTTCTGTTCAGGAAGGACCACTGACCATTGAGGCTTCCACCCAGGTCCAGGTTTGGTGCTGTGGGGATTGTGGCTTGCACGTTCCTTCCAGTGATGGCCAGGTGGGTTAGTGCCTGTGATGTAAGCAGTGCTTCCTGGTGGTGTCTCTCAGAGAACAGGCAAGAGAGCTACAGGAGGAGGTGGTGAGGCTCTGAAGCATCCTTCATCATGAGGAGTTCATCGATTTAGTGCTGGGAGACCTCTGGGACTATGGAGGAAGAACTGCCAGAGTCAGTGCTACACAAGGGAGAGAACATGGACTCCCAGGAAGGCAAAAGCTGGAAGCTTGTGACATCTGGCAGCAAACAGAAATCTTCATCTCCACCTGCAGCAGTTCATCTTATGTAGCCCTAGCAACAGAGGGAGAGGAGCATGTTCCATTGGTGGAGAAGGACAGGACAGGCCTCCCCAAGGTGAAAAAGATCAAGACAACTGCCACCAAAAAAAAGTGACAGGTGGTGGTGGTTGGAGACTCCACTCTGTGGAGGATGGAGGGTTCCATCTGCTGGCCTGGCCTGTTTTCTTAGGAAACCTGCTGCTTGCCCGGAGCCTATATCCAAGATATCATGGAGGTATTACTAAGACTCATCCGGCCCTCTGAATACTACCCCATGCTGCTCATCCACGTGGGCACCAATGATACTGACAGGGAAGACCCTGAGCAGATTAAACGTGCTCTGACAAGGGTGAAGGGGACAGGTGATCAGGTGGTATTCTCTTAAAACTTTCCGAAGTGAAAGAGCCCAGGTAGGATTAGGTGCATCCTGCAGATCAATGCTTGGCTGCTCAGGTGGTGTTGCCTGGGCTTTGACTTCTTTGACTATGGGATGATGTTCCAAGAAGAATGATTGCTTGGAAGAGATGGGATCCATCTGACAAAGAGAGGGAAGAGCATCTCTGCAGGCAGGCTCACTTACCTAGTGAGAAGGGCTTTAAACTAGGTTTGCTGGGAGACAGAGACCAAAGACCTGAGGTAAGTGGGGAAGTGGGTGACCTAGAGGAACAGCAAGCATGAGGAGGCAACAGGGGAGGTGTTCTCAATCTTCCTGAGAAATCAGGGCAATTGACTAGTTACCTTAGGTGTCTGTACACAAATGCATGGAGCCTGAGAAACAAACAGGAAGAACTGGAAGTCCTTGCACAGTCATGGAACTATGACATGATTGGAATAACAGAGACTTGGTGGAAGCTTGCAGGACTGGAGCACTGTCATGGATGGATACAAACTGTTCAGGAAGGACAGGCAGGGGAGAAGCAGAGGAGGAATTGCACTTTATGTAAAAAAGCCATATGATTTCTCAGAGCTCCAGTATGAAATTCAGGATAGGCCTGTCAAAAGTCTCTGGGTTAGGGTCAGAAGAGAGAGCAACAAAAGCGATGTCATGGTGGGGGGTCTGCTATAGACCACCAGACCAGTAGGAAGTGATGGATGAGGCTTTCTTAAAACAGGTAGTGGAAGTTTCCAGATCACAAGCCCCAGTTCTCATGAGGGACTTCAATCACCCTGACATCTGCTGGGTGGACAATACAGCAGTGTGCAGGCAATCCAGCAAGTTTTTGGAGAGTGTTCAGGACAACTTCCTGGTGCAAGTGCTGAAGCAGCCAACCAAGGGCCATGCTGTTATTGACCTGCTGCTCACAAACAGAAGAATTGGTGGAGAATGTACTAGTAGATGGCAACTTAGGCAGCAGCAACCATGAGATGATTGAGTTCAGGATCTTGAGGAAAAGAAGGATGGAGAGCAGCAGAGTAAGGACCTTGGACTTCAGAAAAGCAGACTGGTCTGGCTTGCAGCTGGGTTAAATTCAGACCTTCATAAGGCCTCTCACTGTTCAGGGCTCACTCACTGCCCCTCTCTTACAGGGGCCTCTAGCATACTGCCATCCCTGGGCCACACACACCCTGCCCTGCTTCCTTGAGCAGCTCCCGTAGGCCTTCAGGCTTGTCCTTATGCTTCTAAAATAGTCCTTGCTCAGCCTGTTGGGTCCTTTCCTTGGCCCTTATATGAGTGGTGACTGCTCGATTAACCAAACTCTGGGCTGACTCCACCCCTAGTCCCTTACCAGGCCACATCGCCCCTTCCTCGGGTCAACACTGGGGCCCCAGGGTTGAACACCCCTTTAGGCTCAGGTGCCTCTACTCAGCGTGCCTGACTCATCGCTGTCAATGACGTACCAGATGGTGGGGGCTGGGTTTAAGGCACCCCCTACCTGCCTTTCACTGGGAAGGTTAGCTGTTCTGGCATTTGAATGGCACTGCCCTGCCACAGGCCATCCCACCAGGCCTCCCTTCCCTAGCAGGGTGCAGTTTCAGGTCATGCCCAGGACCATGAGGCCTCCTCCTTCCCCATAGCCCCACCCTTACCTCCAAGATGTTCCTGGAGCAGTAGCTTGGCTGGTTGATATTACTCTTTTGCTGGCTGGCAACAAACTGCTGCCCCAGCCAGCTCTGAGCGCTGGGCTCTTAAATGGCCATCCTAATCAAGCACCTGTCAGCTGTCTGCTCCAGCCCTTAAAGTGATGGAGTACTGAAGCTGCTCTCTCACACTGTGGCATGCAGGGAAGGCCAAAGTGCAATTGGAGTTGCAGCTAGCAAAGGATGAGAAGGGTAACAAGAAGGGTTTCTACAAGTGTGTCATTAACAAGAGGAAGACTGGGGAAAATGTTGAGTCCCTTACTGAATGGGGGAGGCAACCTAGTGACAGAGGATGCAGAAAAGGCTGAAGTACTCAATACCTTTTTCACCTCAATCTTTACAGGCAAGGTCAGCTTCCAGACTACAGCACCTGGCAACATATTTTGGGGAGGAGGTGAGCAGCCAACAGTGGTGAAAGAACAAGTTAGGGACCATTTAGAAAAACTGGACATGTACAAGTCCATGGGGCCAGATGGGATGCATCTGAGGGTGCTGAGGGAGTTGACTGATGTGATTGCAGAGCCTCTAGTCATTGTTTTTGAAAACTCATAGCTATCAGAAAAGGTGCCGGATGATTGGAAAAGGGCAAACATAGTGCCCATGTTTAAGAAAGGGAAAAAAGAGGATCCAGGGAACTACAGACCAGTCAGCCTCACCTCAGTCCCTTGAAAAATCATGGGGGAGATCCTCAAGTAATCCATTTCTAAGCACTTGGAGAAGAAGAAGGTGATTAGGAACAGTCAGCATGGATTCACCAAGGGCGTGTCACGCCTGACCAACCTGATTGCCTTCTATGATGAGATGATTGGCTCTGTGGATGCAGGGAGACCAGTGGATATCTTGATTTTAGCAAGGTTTTTCATAGATACAGTCTCCCATAACATTCTCACAGACAAGCTAAGGAAGAACACATTGGATGAGTGGACTGTAAGGTGGATAGAAAACTTGCTGGAGCATCGAGCTCAGAGGATAGCAATCAATGGCTTGATGTCTAGTTGGCAGCTGGTATCAAGTGGAGTGCTCCAGGGGTCGGTCCTGGCTTGATTTTAGCAAGGTTTTTCATAGATACAGTCTCCCATAACATTCTCACAGACAAGCTAAGGAAGAACACATTGGATGAGTGGACTGTAAGGTGGATAGAAAACTTGCTGGAGCATCGAGCTCAGAGGATAGCAATCAATGGCTTGATGTCTAGTTGGCAGCTGGTATCAAGTGGAGTGCTCCAGGGGTCGGTCCTGGGACCAGTTGGCCAGTTTTATTTAATACATTCAGCAACGACCTGAAAGATGGCATAGAGTGCACCCTCAGCACGTTTACAGATGACACCAAGCCGGGGAGAGTAGTAGATATGTTCAGTTACTTAGGCAAATTGGGGGATTGGGCCAAAAGAAATCTCATGAGGTTCAGGAAGGACAAGTGCAAAGTCCTGCACTTAGGACAGAATAATCCCATGCATCAGTACAGGCTGGGGGCTGACTGGCTGGGCAGCAGCTTTGCAGAAAAGGACCTAGAGGTTACAGTGGACAATAAGCTGAATATTTGGAGCAGTGTGCCCTTGTTGCCAAGAAGGCTAATGGCATACCGGACTGCATTGGTGGGATTGTTGCCAGCAGGTGAAGGGAAGTGATTATTCCCCTCTATTCAGCACTGGTGAGGCCACATCTGGAGTACTGTGTTCAGTTTTGAGGCCCCCATTTCATGAAGGATGTGGACAAATTGGAGAGAGCCCAGCAGAGGACAATGAAAATGTTCAGGGGTCTGGGCCACATGACTTATGAGGAGAGGCTGAGGGAACTGGGTTTATTTAGAAAAGAGAAGACTGAGAAGGGATTTAATAGCAGCCATCAATGACCTGAAGCAGGATTCGAAAGAGGATGGAGCTAGACTGTTCTCAGTGGTGGCAGATGACAGAACAAGGAGCAATGGTCTCAAGTTACAGCAAGGGAAGTTTATGTTATATATTATTTTCTCACTAGCAGAGTAGTAAAGCACTGGAATAGGTTATCCTGGGAGCTTGTGGAATTTCCATCTGTGGAGGTTTTTAAGACCTGGCTAGACAAAGCCTTGGCTGGGTTGATCTAGTTGGGGATGGTCCTGCCTTGCTTTAAGCAAGGGGTTGGATTAGATTACTTCCCGAGGTCCCTTCCAACCCTAAGTTTCTAAGATTCTATGATTCTATAATATCACACCTCTTCACATCTATGCTGTTAGAGCTATTCTAGCAAAGGGATTCTATTTTTTTTACCTATAGGTCAATGTGGTTGCATGTCTCAGTTGTAGTAGATCAATCCTGCAAAATTCCTTTGGGACACTGGAGATGTTCTAATTTTTTATTTCATCATTTAAAAAAATATTAAAAAAACAAATAATGTTCAAGACATAGCACTAGGATTATAGGAAAGTAGGGGTGGAAGGGACCTCAAAAGGTCATCTATTCCAGCCTTCCACTCAAGACAGGATCATCCCTGACTAAACTATCCCATCCAAGTGTCTGTCTAGCCTGGCCTGGAAAATTTCCAGAGATTCAGATTCCACAATTCCTCTGGGTAGCCTGCCCAATGCTTTGACCACCCTAATAGTCAGAAAGTTCTTCCTAATCTCCAACCTAAATTGACCCTGAAGATTGAGGCCATTGCTCATAGTCCTGTCTCCTACCACCACAGAAGAAAGCCCATCTTTATCTTCTCTGTAATCATCCTTCAGATATTTGAAGACGGTTATCAAATCCCCCCTCAGTCTTTTCATCTTCAGACTAAATAACCCTAGTTCTTTCAGCCTTTCATCATAAGTCTTGCCTTCCAGGCCCCAAATCATTTTTGTTGCTCTGCACTGGATTCTTTCCAGACTGTCCACATTCTTCTTGAAGTGCATGGACAAGAACTGGACACAGTACTCCAGATGATGCTTCACCAGTGCTGAATAGAGTGGAAGAATCACTTTCCATATTTGCAAGTGACAGTCCTGTTGATACAGCCCAGTATTCTGTTGGCTGTTTTTGCAACAAGAACACACTGTTGGCTTATGTTCATCTTGTATTCTACTATAACCCACAGGTCCTTCACTGCAGCAGCCTAGTCAGTCATTCCCCAGTCTGTATTTGTATATGCGATTATTCCATCCCAGGTGCAGGACTTTGTACTTGTCTATGTTGAGTCTCAGCTGGTTGACTGAGGACCATCTCTCCAGTCTATCCAGGTTATTCTGGATCCTGGTCCTATCCTCTAGAGTATCGGCAACTCCATTCAACTTAGTGTTGTCCGCAAATTTGCTAAGTCTGCCCTCAAACCCATCATTCTAATCATTAATGAAGATATTAAACAATATTAAATATATTAAACCTAGTGTTATAATGACTAGAAATTATGCTGTCAGGAACAAGTGGCCTAGTGGAAATGGTCTGCAATGTAGTAAGCAGTTTGGTGTGAGCAGAAGAGTCAAATGCAAGCAGATACTTATTAACACTATTCTCTTGCTCAATCTGACTTCTAACAGCACAAATTCATGATGACTTCATTCAGGATGCCAAAGTTAGTGGGGGAAAATCTTCCCTGATGAGAATCAGGTACATATCACTGAGTCAGAAGCTCTCAATAGTGATAAAATCCAGCATTTTTAAAGTGTACTTCTGTAGGACCATTTTATGGCCTTAAGAAATACCACTCCATATATTTCCCAGGTCTTTAATTAAAAGAATACAGGTAGCTTATCTTAAACATACAGTGACATGACTTTGGGAAGTGCTTTCAACAGATTTTGCAAGTGAAGCAGGATCAGTGTAGGTCAAGCATCTGAATGCACTTAAATACTGAAGGAAGGTAGCATTTATGATTAGAGCTAGCGCCCATTTCTTCTGTAATTTTACACTAAGCTCTGTGGAGGCTCTGTGCAGCTGAAGCTATCTTTTGAATAAATTGTAAAACTGAGATTCTGAAGATGTGAACTAAAGTTAGCAGGGCATATTTCTGCAAGAGTAATGGAACACTATAATGCCCCAGTGACCTAGCCAAATATTCAGGTTGAGTAATTACTTTTTTTTCCTACTTAAATTACCTTTTCAGTTCTATTATTCTTTTTTACTATACCATTGTTTAGCATTCCCATGTATTAAACTACTATGTCATGCCACACTAGAACTGGCTTCATTTAAGTGATGGTTGAAGTGACCACACCATGGTCATATCTATACTAAACCTTTTTTAGTAAAATTCTCAACAACGGTGGTAACACTACCTATGATAGCAGGATTAGGAATGCTAGTGCAGGCAGATAGCCAGGATTTTAACTTCTGTGTCTTCCAGACATACTACTTTAGAAAACTTGGTCAAAATTTCAATTTAGTTTGTCCAGTGTCACTGCCATTGGTAACAATGCATTAGTGATAGCAAGAGCAGAACATTGTAAAAACTTGTTGATTTACATCCAACTCGTCTCCTCAGATAAGAAGTGTTAATAAGCAGTATTATCACTACATTACAGAACAGTTAATGCCACATGGAAACATATGATATTTCCATATTTGAAACTCTTCTGCCTATACTGTGTCATATACTTAGTTTTTTTTCAATCCTTGTAACTAAGGAAATGAGGATATTTGCATGAAAACAAGAGCTTAGTTTCTTTAAAGTTCATCTGTTTCTGCCACATATTTCTCATCTGAAGGCATCAGAACCCTCTATATAGAATATTATTATCATTTCCACAACAATGTGTTGCAATGAATAAGAAGCAGGAGCACTTAAACAAAGATCCTGTTTTCATGCAAATATCCTTTGTAATAAAGAATGCGGAAAGAGAAATATGTTTACGATATACAGACTCACCAATATCAAAGCAAAGCACTTCCACAGGGCAAAGTTCCGGATGTGAATGTTTCTAAAGTAGTAAGGGAAAACAAGTTTGTGTACTTTCTCCAGTGATAATCAAATATGTATAATTTCATACACTTTTATTTTTCTTATGTGTCATGTGGCAGTGCTCAAAGACCCTAATCAGGATTGTGGCCCCATTGTGTTGTGCTATACACAAATCCACAGTAAGATATAGTCTGTGTTCCAAGACCTTAAAGTAAATTTTTACAATTCATCTCAACTTCATCTAGTTCTAATCCATTCCTAAGTTTCCAAACTACATGCAGCAATGATCAAGAGCTACCAAAGCAAGTAGGGCCAAAACCGAAGTGATATACCAATACTTACACCTGAGGTTTAAAAACCCTAGAACCAGTGAGCACTCATATATTCTTAATTTTCAATGATAATCATAATATATCATGTACTAATGTCTATCTCTCTGCATATACTTCTCAGTTCTCCTCAACGTGTGTCACTAAGCAGTGCCTGTCCTGAATTATCTGCGGTTATTGCAAACAATGTTGTGGTATTTGGCTATCCTTTGCCACTATTATTAGGATTTGAAATGTGTTTTCCTTGTGACCATTGAGTATCATTGAAGATACACCTCTGCAAATTTTATGAGATGTTTGATTAATTGAATGTTTAATGAGATTTGTTGTGCACCTGAAACCTCAATGGACACATATATGGGAATCCTCTGCTGCATATAAATGCTGACTCTTTATCTCCACCAAAATTAGAACTGCCTGGGTTCATATTCCTGTAGATCACCAAGTTGCGACCTTTTATTGGAATAGCCTTCTACCTCCTGGAGTAAAGGATGTGGTAGTGTTCATACAATATAAAGGAAGTTGTTGTTGATTATAACTTTTCTGTCTTAGTGAAGAAGCTTTCCTTTCAGATCTTACATGGGAGATTGAAATATTAAAACAATTATTTCCTTTTAACTATGACTAGGGACCTACTGAATTCACGATGGAAGCAGGCTCATTTAATTTTGCAGGTCTCCCTGCACACCCTTCCCCCTCATTGCTGATTGGCTGAAGGGTGCCAGTGGCCCTGCCATACTGAAAATGGTGCCATACTTAAAGCCATGGTTTTGCCTTCCTACCAATCAGGAGCGAGCAACAGGGCCCCTCCACCAATTGGCAGGGGAGAATGCACAGGAGAACCTACAAGATTAAAGGAGCTGCAGCACAGCCCACTTCCGCCATGAATTTGGTAGGTCCCTATGACTATAAAAAAAACCCGTTTATGACATTTCTTAAAATGTGTTCCCTTATCTACTGATACCTTTAAATGCCCAACAGATCAGGATCAAATCTTTTGCAAGCTATCTTTTAGGAGAACAAGTATGACAGATTTCAGGCCAAAGGCTCTTTTTATCCTTCTTGAGGAAGTTATCAATACCTGAGAGTACCTTGTCAACCATATAGCACCAGCACTATGTTGTCATAAGACTGTAATTTCACCTCTAGATACAAATAACTTTAGCAAAAGACACCAGGTTCCTCTACGACCCAGTCTTCACTCTCTATACCTAATGGAGTTGCTACATACTGTTCGCGTTTGTAACTCCAAATATACAATATTTATAGCTTGCAAATATGATTTATCCTAGAATCCCTTTAACAGTTTTATGCACATGAGGCACTTTAAAACTTTAAAACTCTGCTTTGTACTGTAGCTAACACTTCATTACAATGAATGGGAAGTTCACACATCTGTTGGTGCTGTATTGTTTCAGTCTGGTTGCAAAGTAAATAATACAGCAATGCACTGATTTGCTGGATGAAAGCTATCTTCATGACCAGTAAGGCAAGAAATTTTAGTTTTCCAGGAAAGAAAAACCTTGGTTGTGCAGAACACAGCAGAAGAACCTCTAACCTCTGGAATCTTTGCATGTTCGTAGCCCAAATTCAAAAGGATGCTAAAACAGATATTTAAAGAAGATCGAGATCAAGGGATGTGTGCTTGTGTGTAAGAATTCATACAACACCCCCATTTGTGTGTAATCAGAATTCTAGCTCTTTCCTTTATGGAGATGCTTCTCTACAATACACCATGTTAATCCGGACACAAAACCTGGGCCTGACCTGACTCACTTTTCCTAAGCTAGATAAACCTTAAAAGCTTATATTCAGAGTCTCCTTGGGATATTTAAAAAATGAGGGATTGTTTTGTGTTCAAATACACCATAAAATCCCACTGAAATAAATAAAATACAAATGTATATATAATTTATTATATATCAGTAATAAAACGGAACCACAGGCCCTAACAGTCATATTACTTATATTGTAAACTCTTAGTGGCAGGGTCTGTTTTATGTATGGTTTATTCAGTGCCTAGTACAAAGGAGCCCCATCATGGGCCAGGACCCCAAGGACTTACTGCCAAGCAAATAATAAATAATATAATTATTATACATTGCACCTAATGCTGTACATGAATCACAAAACCTAAGAGTAAAATCAAATATAGAAACAAAACCCTTTGGATAAAAGTCTGTGGTGGGTTACACTCTCCATACAACTCTATTGTTCAGCCTGGCCTGGCTTGTGTGGATTTGCTGCCCATTCCATTATTTCCTTCATTTAAAGGTATTATTGTCCCCTTCAGACCTAAGCTTGCTTCTACTGAAGTTAGTGAAAGTCTGTCTCTGGTAAGAACAGGACGAGGCCTTTTTACAGGATCCCTGTCGGAAGCTGTACTCCTGGGCACAGCCTTATTTTTCCACAAGCTGCAGTTCCCCAGTTCACTTTAACGTGGAATGTTACATGTTAAACTTGCATCACCTGTATATATGCTGTATTTTTTCTTTCCTCCATTGCTCTGTGAGCTTGCTTCAATGTCAAGCATAACATGGTATCAGCATGATGTGGAAATAACTGAGAGACCCCCAGCAGGAGGTTGGTGTTGAGAACAATTATGTCACAGTCTAGTTCAGCAGTTCTGTCCAACCTATATTATGACCTTTTTTCAAACATGGACTTAATGTCATGCCAAAATAATGTTACTTGCTGGAAAGCCTTCTGAACAAGGGTTCAGGGAGGTTTTCTATTCTTGCTTTTCTCTTCTATGTAGTAAGAGGTCCATTGTTGTGCCTCTCCTCTAGCTCCTGCGCTAGACACACGTGAGCTGTTATCTCATGTTAAAATGGGGATGTCAAGATAGTTTATGGGCCTATGTGAAAAAGTTTATGTGGCCAAGAAAAAGTAACAGGCCTTCTTGACCTTCCTGCATGTCTTATTTTTCTCTCTCCATTGTGCCTATTCTTTTCCAAATCTGGATGATGCTAGCCACAGTTCTGGGAACAAAAACATTGCTTCCTAATGCTGTCAGTTTAGAGTATTGCTTTTATAAAAGTGTCATCCTCTTCTTGGCCCACCTGTGCATATGACAGATTCCTCTGCTCAAAACACAAAACACCAAAGCAAAGACAAAGATAATGGTGGCACATGAGTACCATTACCAGCACTCCCAACATCATGCCTGGGTTCCCTCTTGTTGGGTGAAGGTGCCCGTAAGTCCCAGACCCTCCACCGAGAATTGGGGGGGTTTAGCGCTTTACAGGATACAGCCAAGATAGAGAGTAAACCTTAACTGAGGCAAAAAACCCCCAATGTGAAAGTTTTAATTTAAAAAGAGCTTTGGCATAGGTTATCTTGCATGAGACTCTACTATGTCTGGATAATGGGAATCCGTTCTATCAGTGCCCCTGTTCAAAGGATTCCTTCATCAGTCCCCCTGTTGTTTTGTTGTGTGACTGTACAATGCCTAACATAAAGGGGACCCTGAACTATGACTATGACTCCTAGGCATGGCAGTCATATAAATAAAAATAGTATTCATGTAGCACAAATGGCCTAACCAGTAGAGATGGGGAACAATAAAGACTAGTACCTCCCTGCAGAGACACAACAGTTTCCTTTTTCTTAGTTGATCTCTAACAGGCCTGAGGTTGTTGAAAACCTAAATACAGCATAGACCGTACCAACTTCTGATATGAAAGAAACACCAGATGAAGCCGAGACCTACATTTCAAGCAAAAGGAACAGTCATTATCGTAGGTCAACAGGAGTAAAGAGCAGCAGCCTCTTCCCTCCATCCCTTTGCTCACCCCCACGTCCATTGTGGGGCAACTCTCTTTCATGCCTACAAATCAGCAGCACCAACAAAAACATTGCCGCTGAAGTTACCCCTGGTGTCGTTTGTGATCAAGCAAATAATGGTGCATTTTTAATCATCTCTTATTCTAGCAGGGATGGGAAATCCTGGCTTGGTGTGGGGCCTTTTCTCTGCATGTGCGACCTGAAAGGTCAAGGCATAAAAAAAAAAATCAGAACCCACTTTCCTTTGGACTAGGTGTCTGATACCAGCTGCACACGGGCGAGGTGCCTCTGTGCAAGGTTTCATCTGTGAGGAGAGTCTCAATGCATGGCAAAGTCCCTCAAGGAGGAGGGGGTGGATATTCTTGGTGAGGTGCTTTGGGCAGAAATGTCAGGAGCTGTTCCACCCCTGGGAAGGCATTAGAGGCCTTAACAAGAATAAAGAAATACACGAGCGCACCGGTGAGGATTCCCTTTATTTCTAAATGCAATGAAAACAAGGTGGGCCTTTTGCGAGGGGTGCCGTTTTTCCACGGGCTGGCTGCACTGCCCTCTGCCAGCTGCAGCTGTGCTTCGGGCAGGGGAGCGCAGGCCCAGCTCCACAGGCTGGTTTCTTTTCAAGGCATCAAATGCATCCCCTCCCGTGCATGGCAGGGGCGGGGGAGCAGGAAGGGATACGCGTGTGTGTGTGTGTGTGTGCGCGCGCGGGTGGGGGTGCAGCGATTTGAGCCTGGCAAGTTAATGAGGGCCCACCCGGGACTGCCAGCCAGCGCTGCCTGGTGCAAAGGCAGAGCTCCGGCTCCCGCAGCTGCCCCGCTCGCTCTCATTTGTTGCTCCAATAAGCAATAATTAGGTCCTAAGCTAATGATGTGTCAGCTGATCTGCTCCGCGTGTGCGTGGCGCGGGGGGAGGCCAGCCCCGCAGAAGTCTCCATGGAAACCCCCCCCCCCCCCCCCCCCCCCCCC
>NW_005842347.1:184164-188352 GCF_000455745.1 Alligator sinensis
AGGGGGCAAGGCGGCCGCAGCGATCTCGTGCCGCCTGCATTGAAGCTGTGGCCAAGCCCAAGGGAGGGGGCTGGGGGGCTCTGAAACAACAGCGACAAAAGGTTTCTCTCAAGCATCCCCAGGCAAACTTCCCGGCCGGGCCGCCAGCCCCGGGAGCCCCGCATGTGCGAGCACCAGCAGTGCCCGGGCGGGGCCGGGCCGGGCACCTGCCCCCTCCCCTGGGACCCGGCTGTGGCGGGGGCCGCGCCCCCGGGTGTGCGAGACGCGGGCTGTGCGAGGGGGCCTCCCCCCTCCTCCATCTGCTGGGATATTTTTTTTTAAGTCCACAAATGACAATGGCAATAAGGGCAAGGGAAATCCAGGGAGACTGAATGGGACTGAAAGGCTGCCCCCCCCAGCCATGTGCACTGGAGGTGTCGGGCTTAGAAAATAACAGGTAAGAACTTTTTTTTTTTTTTTTTGCTTGCTTTCCAGGAGCTCTTAATGCCCGAAGCGAGCCCGGAATAAAAGGGGGGAGCAGAAAGAGCCCGATGTGCCCTTCAGTGCCGCCTCCATCCTGCACTGGGAGGCGGCCGAAGCAGAGGCGCTCCCCCGGCCTGGGGCCGCTTCCCACCTGGCCCGGCGGGGCCGCGGGGAGGGGGGCAGCAGCCGAGCCCATATTGGATGTGCTCTCTCCCCCCCGCCCCCAGCCACGGGCTCGGATTGTAATGATTTATCCCTCCAACCCCTCTGGGCAGGCGCTGCCGGAGACGCTGGGATGTCCTGCCTCGTGCAATACTAGACACTGATCGCCGGCCTCCACCAGACCCGTCCGCCTCCCGGATCCGGCACTGCCTTTTTTTTTTTTTTTTTTTTGGGGGTGGGGGGAGAGGAGAGAGAGAGAAAATGAAGGAGGACGCGGCTGCAGGGTTGCATTGATCGCTGCCCCCCTCGCCCATCCCCCCAGCACAAAACCCAGCCGGGCTCCGCTTGCACCGGGACCTCCTCGCCTCGCCTCGCCTCGCCTGGCAGCGCCGCGGCGGATGCATTTTTCATGAGCCCGAGGTGAACAGGTGCAGGCGGCGGGGCCGGGAGCGGCAGGATGGAGAGCGGCGAGCGGGACATGTACCGCCACTTCCAAGACTGGTGCTTGCGGACCTACGGGGACTCGGGCAAGACCAAAACGGTGACCCGCAAGAAATACGAGCGCATCGTGCAGCTCCTCAATGGCTCCGAGTCCAGCTCCACGGATAACGCCAAATTCAAGTTCTGGGTCAAATCGAAAGGCTTTCAGCTCGGCGGCCCGGACGACGGCGGCGCCAAGCAAGTGCTGTACGTGCCGGTCAAGACCACGGTGAGTAGAGGCGCCCGCCTTGTTCCCCGCGTGCTAGGGCCCGCCCGCCGCGCCGCACCGCACCGCACCGCTCCTTGCTCCGCTCTCCCCCGGCTGCATTGCCCTTCCTTCCTTCCCCCGCGGGCCGGGGTCCGGCCTGGGCTATTGTCCCGTCCCCTCCATTGTAGGCAGGCCAGGCCAGGCGTGGGCTCGCAGCTGCACCTTCTCGCTCCTAGACGATCCCGATCGATCCAGCCCGCTGTCTCCTTATTGGCACGAAGCCCGCGGTGGCGCTGGGCGTTTATTGGGGGGGGGTTCCCCAAGGCTCTCTTATTGTTAGCCCGCAGACGCAGAGAAAATTGTGCCTCGATGCCTCTCTGGAGCGGTGCCGCGGTGCGAAAAGGAAGCGAGCAGAGGAGGATCAACAAAGAGAGCTAGGCTGCCATACGAACGAATGGGAGATTTGTGTTCCCCTGCCTGGGATTGCGTGAGTCTCAGAGCCATAAACCTTAAACTCAGGCGATGCGATCCAGTAGCGTTCCAGCCCTTAGCAGAGGCTGCAGCTGAATCGCTTAGATGCGGGGCTAACAGCGGAAGAGCTATTATGCTTGGTGGTGGCAGGAGAATTTCCTATTTAAGAAGATGGGAACTATTGGCTACAAGTAGGTTTGCATCTTGAACTCGTTAATATGTCATTTTCCCCCTCTCTCTCCCCCCTCCCCCCCTTCTCTTTTAATGCTGCTACCTCACCCGAAGTGAGGTGCTTAAGATGACACGGACAGAAATGTCTAGTGTTTATTTGGGGATCTAAAGAGGGGAAACGTGGGCAATCCTGTATTTCTGCCATAGCAGTTCAACTTGAGGGACAATATTTTTTTTTTCTCTTGCATCAAAACCTCATTCTGGTCTAATGAAATACGCTCCTGACTGGCACAATAAAGAAGGGTGTTTTTTCTAGAAAAGTATCCTAGGTTTAATTATGGCATATGCTCTTAGGGAAAATCCAGAAATTCTGTTCATGCATCTGCTTTGGGAAATAATAAGCTGGTACCCCAAATGCATTGATTTATATTTGTCCCCTTCCAATCATTGCTGCTTGTTGTCAAGAAGTATAGATGTGGAATTAATTTTTAAGGCATATAAAAATATGAAAATTGAAAGTGAAAGAGAATGTGCTTAGAGCAGTGTTTATGTTCCCTCCCACTGCTTTTATTCACAAAGGGTTCTAGGTCTACCTATTGGTCTGGTCTAGGCATATTGCTGTTCAATAGCAGGCTGTTAATCTTTGATCCTAGAATTTATTATAGAGCAAACATATTTGGGAAAGAAGCTTGAAAATAAAGCCTAGATCAAAATCTTACCTAAGACTGAAATATGATTTTTAGATTGATGAACTGCTTATTCTTCCACTTCCTGGGACACCATATTTTGAATAGTTTAAGAAGCAAGATATTTTCATTCTTAAGGGCTTTCTTTCCAGAACAAGTTCATAACTGCAAGCTAATTCCTTTATTTTGTGGTAAAACTTAAATTAGCTGATGGACTAAAGAAAAAGACTTCTGAAAATGAAGAGCTGTTCAGGGCCTTTCTAAGACCTTTCTTGATAGCACCAACTAGCACATTTTCTATCATTTTACTAGGCCATAAGGGCTTCATTTCCCTTCCCCCCCACCTTTTTTTCTTTTAGCAGATCCCTGTGTCTGGTGGCACTCTCATGTTTATTTGCTAGAAATGTTATTTAAGTGTTGGTATACATAGTGGCATTACTTTATTTTGATTTGGAACCCTATGACTATGTGTATGCTTGTATATTTAGCTACCTATTTCTAGTGATTATAAAAACCAAAGAGGTCCCATAACAAAAGCAAGACCAGAAAATTACCATGATACTATTTATATGTATTCTAAAAATATGTATACATAATTTTGATTTATTAAATATAAAATATTAAGGAACAGACCCTGCAGTCTTAGATCAGGTAAAGCTTCCAGGTAACTTCTACTTGCCTGAGTATTTTGGTTCCCCAAATCTGCTTTTCACCGTAAACAAGAACTGAATAAGCACAGAATTCAGGTATAACTAGCAGCTACTAAAAACAAATGACCCCCCATATGCACACTTAAACACATTTAACCAACTTCACGCTCCATTCTTAGAAGGAAGCAATGTTATCAAGCACATCTTTAGAGTGGCATTTATCTGAGAAAATAGTTTGTGTAGATTATGTGCTGAATAATCCACAGAGTATTGTTGTATGTATTATTTGTAGAATCTCCATCCCATTGACTGAATAGGCCTAAAATTTGATCCTGTAACATCAAATGATATTTTAGGCACAGCAAGCCAAGGTTTTCAGGTGGCAACCTTGAGTGTTATTGTTCATCCTCTCATTCATTTAATCAAATCCAGATAACACTTTGAAGGGTTTATTCATTTATGATCATTCAGCGCTATGCTTGTTGTCTTGCACCATTTTTGTGTCAGTGTTGCCACAAACTTGATTTTATCCTGCCCATAGAGAAAGCCACAACTGAATATCAAAACTTAGAAGAATTAAACAAACAAACAAAACTTTGCATCACTGATCTCTCCATAGGTGCAAGCAATTTCAATGTAAAACTAATTACCATTGGTAATTCTGGCCAGCAGTAGTCTCTCTGAATTCATAACATGGATGAAATTGCAGTTTTAACTCCAGAGTCCTAAGCTGGTCAAAAATAAGCAAATAATATTCAACTACTTTGTTAGGAATTCTCCCCTTGAAGCTTCAAGGTTTGTTGCTCATCTTTGCTGTCAGCCAGAGAGATTTGCTCCTGATGGTGCTGTAATCCACTGCTGCTGGTAATTAGACATCATTACTGCTATGTTAAAGGGA
>NW_005842347.1:188383-196784 GCF_000455745.1 Alligator sinensis
GGGGCTAATTAACTACTTGATTCTAATGAAAGAAGGAGAGACTGATAGCAACTGGGAGGTTGCACAGGAACAGACTAGACATACAACACAGACTTAATTGAAGCAAGGGTATCTTGCAGGTTTATAGTAGCTAAGTCTTGGTCCACTTCTCATATTCCATGGACAGTGAGATACTTGCTAGGTTTTGTTCTATTTTTCTATTACTACTTTGGTGAGCATTTTGAAATCCTAGGACTGCTTTAAATATCAACTTAAACATGTAGGCAAGGAGAATATATATGTAGATATGTGTAGGCTTAATCTATTTTGCTGGCTTAGTTTCTTCAAGAGCAACAGGAACGAATCAGTCTCTGAATGTTCACATCCCTCTGTGGCCTAGGAGATGCACTCTTGGTCACCAAGCAACAGCATCCTGCAAAACAGCCATTTTAGGTCCAGAGTGGGATAACACTGAGTGAAGTATTTGCATATATGGTCCAGTGAACATCCCACTACTGCCACTTTTCACATTGCTGCCATTCTTGTCAGATGTTCTCTTTCATTAAGCCCAAATTGCACTTCATAAGAACAGTGAAATGATGCTTAACCTAGACACATTACATAAACATGTTAAACTGAGAAATATGCCAAATGGCTGACAATAATTGGTATAAACTTGTAATGGTTGCAACCCAAAATCACTTACGTGTACAAACAGCATTACTAATATAGTATCTTTTAAAACTATATAAATGATTTTTGTGATGGGTTTCCTTGTGGTCTGTCTAGTTGCTTAGCTAAAATTAGTGCCTGATGAATAATTTGAGAACACAGAAAAAAAAAAATGATTAGTGTGATTCATAGGCAAAAATGGGGATCCTAAAATCTGCCTGAGTTTAGATATTGTTGTCTAAACTGAGATAATGTCCCATGTCGTGTCAGAACTCCATGATCCAGGTAGCAATCTTTTGCCTAAAAATAAGTGGCCCAATGTATAGCCTATATACTGTGCATAAATCTACAGGAACAGAAACACAAGTGGCAGATTCTTCTATCCGTTACAACCATGTAAATCTGATTTAACTCTATGGACTAGAATGGAGGTACTTTTGTATAAATGAAATCACTATCTACCCCTATGTATGAATTGTCCTGTATCTCCTCATATTTTCCCTACTTGGGAACATAAAACCAATCTTTCAAAAACAAAACTGTGTTAGCTTTGGTTAGAACCTTTGATCTTGGTCCTTCAGGAAGGTCTGGTAGTATGTTGATTTCCATTAGCAGAATAATGGAGCTTTCTGATTACAGGATTGAGGACCTTTAAGGGTTAGTAGGTTTAGTAGAATTGGTTGTATCCCCACATATTCCTTGTTCTGCTATTGAGAGAGATCTGAGTGAAAATTTGGTTATAAGAATTCCATTCATTTTAATTTTAAGGGATGTGGGTTTGATTATGAACACTAACATATAAGAAGTGTATCAAAGAGAGAGAGTTTAGATATTAAAAGTGGAGATGTTATTGTTATCATGTGGTTTTAAATTACTTCCATTCTTGTGACTGTTTATAGCAATTTGAAAATGTGAGCATTGCTTCAGTACCTTTTGCTTTATTTTGTAGCAGTCAGGATCACAGATGAACAAACGAGTTTGAAAAATATATGTTGGTAGCTCTGTAAACTAATGAACTGCCAGCATACAACAGGAGTAAGTACCATGTAAAGGTGAAACAATATCATTATTAGCATGATGTTGAGGGCTGGCTATAATTTATCCCAAAGTATGCTTCTGCTGCAGTTCAGTTCTGTTAAGCACTCCCCTCATCACTCAAGAGCCCTCCTCAATCCCCAGTACCCTACATCTTGTTTATTCTGCCTATCCTTCACATCTGTCAGACCTTCAAAGATCCATCTCTTCTCAGTTCCCATTCCCTATTTCCCTTGCCTCCTTTTCTAATGGGCTCTGTGAGGAGTGAGGCTAGTAAGTCAGATGAACCCTGTTAAAAACCAGGCATAGCTAATAGATCAAAACCACATAGGTGGCTACTCTTGGCTGTAGATGGGTTAGATTTCCATTAATAGTGTTATGCAATTTATTTATTTTTAAATGTCTTTATTAAAGCTGTTGTTTTTGTGTATGTATGATATTTTAGACTTTTCAGTTAAGTGTTTGTTTAGCTTGAGGTACTTCTAGAAATGTGAAAAAGCCCACTTTTTGGAAAAGGGAGCATTTTTAAGTACTACTTTTTGTAAACTAGAAACTATTGTATATTAACATTACTTAGAAAGTATGGTTGGTTTGAAGAGTCAGTGCACCAGATTTAGAGACTAATGTAAATCATGAAACCTTAAACAGGGATTTTAATCTTATTTTCAGGGCAACATTGCCTCTATACAACTAACTACTTGATGCCTCCATTTCATACACATATACATAAATGTACACACACATAACAAAAGGCAAACCAATATGCATATTAGCATGATTAAATACATTATCTCAATGAAGAGCAGGCATCTGGTTTAAAAGTCCAAGTCCACAATTAATGTGCTTGGTTCTCCTTTTTTTCCAGCAACTTCTAGAAGCAAACTTCATAAAATAAGTTTCCAGTTTAACTTGTGAAAACCTTGTAACTTTGCGGGGAGGATTATAGAGATAATGGGCTTGATTCTCTTGAATCAAGAGAATCTGCTGTGATAACCTGTAGTAAGTGGTGTTACACTGATGAAAAAATGATGCAATACAGTGGACAATGAAGTTCAGATGCTTTCTGTAATGTAAATTTGCTTCAAAGGGACCAAGTGCTCCTTTAGCTTGATAAAAGTATTCCCTGAGGATTGTTGAGTTATAAGAGGATATTTAGAGAGAGCTTAGTGATTAGAAGGAGGCTGGTATGCACTGTACAAGTTTAATACTTGGAGGAATCATGATTCTCAGGGAGTTGCCCACTATGGAGGACCTATTATAGAGCATAGGCAACAGGGAGGAAGCCTGCTGCTGAAGGAGGAGCTAGTG
The DNA here is from genome assembly GCF_000455745.1 of Alligator sinensis. NCBI lineage: Eukaryota > Metazoa > Chordata > Crocodylia > Alligatoridae > Alligator > Alligator sinensis. Next base: position 191,378 of record NW_005842347.1, read on the forward strand.
ATTCAAGTTTTATTTTATCTTGGACAGGCTAAAACTGGCAGAAGCCCCAAACTCTTGAGTTTAGGCTTGTCTCGGAACATAGGCTGCAGCTAGTTGTGTGGTTGGCCTTAAGACACAGTTTTTTGGGTCCAGCCCAGGGTGCAGATGTTACTGATTAAAGACCAACTCTTAAACAGGTCCACTAAAGTGAATGTCTAGGTAAGCTTACCACAGGGAATGGGGTTGAGCATCCTGATGCATATTGTCATTTTTTTGTCTAATGAATGGAAATCTTTCCTATTTATGTTGGTATGAGTTTTATGGATATTTATGTAGCCTTCTGGCTACTAAAGGCAAAATTTTGTAAACTGTATAACTAGTCAATTGAACATGTATACTTAAAGAGACTAATGATGGTTCCTAGTAGCGTTTGAACCGCTGACACGTACCTGGGGATGTGTCAATATAAGAGACTATCTGTAGTGGATATTTGAGTTAATAACTCTATCATCGATCAGATTTAACCTTAAGCAAAGGCTCTTTTCAGAAATAAATGTACAGTATGGACTTGGAATGGTAATTTTTATTAAATGACCTACTTGAGCTTGGGATGAAACTCATTCAACCATTTCCACTTGAGGCTGTAATTAAGCTTCTCTGGGGAATGACAGGCTAGAATTTTACCAATAAGGTCACTGTATCTGAAAGTTTTGTAAACCGTTGCCTAAAACTCTGATTTAGCAGGATATCCTCAATACTATTATGCTTTGGCTTTACTTAAAATTCAGAGTAGGTGATTTGAATCATTTTCACTACAGCCTGAAGTACAATTTCTATGCAATTAAAAAAAGTAAGCACTGTCAGTCACAACCTTCTGGCTGTATCCTGTGTGGGACTGTCCACAGGATGTCACTGACTGACTCAGGCAGAAAGTTTCCAATGTAGCCTTTCCTCAAAGCAGATATTTCTCCACTTTCGATTAAAAGCAGTACATGGTATTTTCACCTAAGCTTTTCTTCTGCATAATCACTGTGATGGCATTTTTGGTTGGTGCTAATACCAAAATACTATTTAACTATTACAATTTGAGAAGAAAAGAAGAAACAAGAGCAGAACTCTGAAAAGAATGGCAAATGTAAATTAATCCAGAAGAGAGAGGATTTGTAGAGAACAATGTAGAGCCTTTTACCTGGTAATTTGATAAGAAAGGTCACTGAGCATATGCATTTATGATACATAGCTTGCTTCTTACGAGATGCAACAAGGGGGGACATGTCTACAAGATACTTTTACTGTGGAGTTGCCTAATTTGCTCCACAGTAAACATCTGTTTCATGTATCTGGCCCAATTAGGCACAGTAAACTAATAAACTTCTCAGTTGGCTAGTACTTGTAAATACACTGCAGTGCACGTTTAGATGCTGACCCAGCTGGCTGGGGCACAAGGGTGCTTCAGTGTAGGGGTTGCCTGCTAGCTAGCCCCATACTGGTGCACCCTTGTGCCTCAGCCAGTCCTTATGCAGTACAATGAGCCAGGTCAGAGCAGGCCTGGCTGACAGGCTGACCCCTGGGCCCCCTACCAGCTGGGGCTGCTCTGACCCAGCTCAACATGCTGTGGTACCCGGCACACATGCAGACACCGTGCCCAGGAGCAATAAACTCTGGTGCCATATATGTAATGCAAATTTGCTGTATGTTAATGGTAGTTCTCCACTTGGCTTTACTTGTTCAACCATATTGACTTTTTTGGACATGTAACTGAGAGGTGAGTTTGATGCAAGGTGAACTTTTCAGGGGTTAAATGTCCATTAAAAAAAGTAATACAGATCCAATTAAAATAATACATTTTTCCTTCTTAATTGCCCCTCAGTACAGCAGAATCCAGTATTATTCTTTCCACATCTTTCTGGATGGCAAATTTGGGGCCAAGAGGGTGATAAAATAGTGGGACTTAAAAGATTGCTTTGCCGCTATTCCTGTTTGAACAAAGCTTTTTTTTCCAGAAAAGGGGGAAATCCCTCCTTAAACAGAAGATAATGAGCTGAATATTTTATAATGTTAGAGTTAAAACAAACAAACAAAAAAGACCCAAACTAGAATTCCAGTGGATTTTATTACCAATTTTATTGGTAACTATGGATTTTTCTTTTTCCTGTTTTAGTTTTTTATGCACTTTGCGCTGTGCTGTTATCCGCCTATATGATTTTAAAAATGGTTTAATAAATTAGCAATGATTACCATCTATCACGGTTTGAAAGTAGGCAAATAAAATGGGATGTACCTGTCCAGGTAAAATATTGACTCATTTGTCTTTTATGGAGTGTATTTCATAGGGCCAGAGTGATGTGGAATATAGCATATAGAAAAACTAAGGAAGTAAAACAGTAAGACATGAGAAGGAAATGAATTTGGGAACTGGAAGCTGCCTGTAAGCATCCAGCCAGTAAAATTCACTCTGGACAGGGACAGCTTCCTGCACCCAATTTTGAGGCATATGCACATTTTTGGTTGACCTTATATTGGAATCCTATGCAGAGGTGGAAGTCGCCCATTGGCATTCTTACCACAAACAGATCAACTATATAGGTGAGCGATGTTGGCTGATTGGATTCTAAATAAGATTCATGCACATTAATCTTAATATAATCACATACAGAACTTAATGTAACTATAATTCACCTGCCTACCTTGCAATAAAATATTCCAGTGAAACAGGCTATTGTCTAGTGCATAAAGGGACAAAAGCCTTTGATTTCATGTAGGACTCTGATGGAAAAACTAACCATGGCCTCAGTGATGTTGCACAAGCTTATGCCATTCTTAAATTAGGCCCTTATTCTTTGGTTATAATATGCTCTAACAAAATGCAGTTGTCTCAGCCAAGCACAGTATAGTCATAAATTGTTACTTTTTAGTGTGACCCTGTGTTTTGATTGGTTAAGCGTGCCTGAGTTGGAGAATGTTTGATTGACTTCTGTCCTTTGAACTCTACAGCCATTTTTAATGTGCTTCAATATGTGTATATCATCCTTTTTCCTTCCCAGCTAGATTCTCCTGACTGTTTTTTCTCAGTTACCCTGTCTTTATTTTAAAAGTTTTCTTTTCTCCCACTTCTACAACTTCCACCTTGGCAGCTTTGATTGTGGGGAATTCAGATCCTCCATCTCTTTAAAATGACTTTATTTAGAAGTAGTATTCTTCTCATTTAAAACTGGAAGAGTGGAAAAAGGAGAGCTTCAAAATAAGTAAAATACAAATGCATTTACTTCTCTAGACTACAGATTCAACCTTCCTTGGACAGCAGGGTCAGCAAAGTGTGGTGCAAGTTGAATGGTACAGAAGAATAGCTAGTGCAAATTTCATAATAATAAAAATAATGAGTTAAAACAAGGAAGAAGTTCCTTTTTAATTTGGCCTAACTATATCCTAGACTACTGAACTTCAGCTGCAAACTTTATAAATGCCAGCATAGAGTGCTACCTAGAAAGGGAACAACCTGAAAGAACCAACTACCTAACCACTAGAACAGGTTGGAATATGGAGGTGGGAAGGAAGATCATAATTTTCTTTTCCTAAAAAGGTTTGTTTCAATGAAAGCTTTCCCTGCAAGCTATGAATGCTGCTCTTATTTCTAAGTTCAGTTTGTTTCTTAACATGTAGTTGTAGTGTTAATTATTTTAATCATTATTACAATACCTATTATGGTAGCCTGTTGTTAGTTAAGTAGAATACATTTGTTGCTAGATACTGAAAGGTTTCTATCTTTACACACACACACGCACACTTCAGGTATATTTTGCAGTTTATATCTGAACATATTCACAGTCTGATAATAGCATTCATGTTTTATTTGATATGTGTTGTCCTACACATTGTCTTCAGTGCTTGTTATTTTTGCTTTTGCTACTGCAGTTTGGTATATACTAATAGGTAAAGAAATGAGCTTTTTTTCCTTACATGGCCTGACTTGTAGACCTTGAAGCCTGCTGCTTTTAATTTTGAATTCCAACCCAATGGCAAGTGCCAAGATTCAAATACATATCATCTATGGGCAGTAGGATCAGTGTGCTTGTGTTAGCTGAACTGCTGACCTGGCTATACTTTAATGTTTTTAATCTTTGCTTGGAAGGCATATTATTTTGGTGAGTAACCAAATGCAGTCTAAGTTGTACACAGAAGAGGAGATGTACTAGTGGGCTTCTAAATCCAGGTTACTGTAAAATGAAATAAAAAAATACTTAACTGGAAAATCTATTGGGTTCAATCCACACCAGCCATCTGGACCAATATCTTGTCTATCTTATTTATCTAAACAAAACTTGGATACTACATGAGTAGAAATATGTTAAGCTTAGTTGAAATAATTTGTATGATAATCTTTTCAAATGCCCAAGGCCAGACTCAGTGATTTTAGTAATCACTGAATAATATTACCATTGTAATCTGGGCTTTACCATTTTAGGACCCATATAAAGTCAATAGTCAAGGATCAGTTTTCTCCCCACACTATTCAACATCTATATTTCATTATTGGAAAAGCTAAATAGACAACATAGCCTAAAGTATCAGTAGATAAGCAATATTCTGCTCTGCATCTAATTATGTGAAAAATAAACAGCACTATCTTCCAGCGTAATACTTGGCCCCATCCACACCTAGGTTAAAAAGCAACTTGCACACACACAGGCCCTGGCTCTATTGGTAATAAAACTGAGATTCCAATGACAAAACTTATGAGTAACGTGCATATTTCATAGCAGGATCTGTGCCATGTTAGTTAATGGCTATGGGAACATTAAGAATGTTTCCTAATTGTTGTAGGCTCCATTTTTTTGCATTATTCCAGGCTTTTGCATTTAGTGTCGCAAGTCCTCTCTATTGGCTTTTGCTGTCCTTCAGAACAGATCAGTGCTGCAAGTTCTTCTATAAAGTCCCATTATCTACATCTGGTTAGCACAAACACAACTGGAGTGCAGGGCAAACCGTTGAATTTTGAGCAGGAACATTTCTCTACCTACCAAAAAATAGTGCAGTATTGAACTGCACAGGGCAGACGATTGAATTTTGAGCCAGAAAATTTCTCTCTAATAGAATAGCGTAGTAATGAACTTGGCAGGTTTTTTTTCTCTCTGTTACCTGTGTGTGTGTTTTATCGGAAATGGTATTGAACCTTGTTCTCACCATTGAATTTTGAGGCAGAAAATTTCTGTCTAACAGAATAGTGCAGCATTGAACCTCGCAGGTTTCTCGTACCTATGTATCTCTCTCTCTCTCTCTTTAACCGACGTATCTGTCAGACTAGCACAGGATTGAACCGTGGAGGGCAAAGCACTGAATTTTGAGCCAGAAAACTTCTTTCTCTCTGTCTGTCTGATAGGATAGTGTCTGTCTGTCTGATAGGATAGTGCAGTCCTGAACCTCTCCTTCG
>NW_005842347.1:196815-197227 GCF_000455745.1 Alligator sinensis
CGGTGTGTCCGTCTGTCTGTCTATCGGAATAGCACAGTATCGAACCTCATCTCAGTATAGAGTAATATTGAAGCCAGCAGGTTTCTCTCAGTCTCTCCTGCATGCATCTATCTCATAGGCTAGCAAAATACTGAACCTTTCAAGTTTCTCTCAGAATAGCGCCGTATTGAACCTTGCAGGCTTCCTGCTTGTCTGAACAGCGCCGTGGGGGACCGCCTCGGCCTGTCCCACCCGCGCCGGCCTGGCCCCGGCAGGTCCCTCTCGTGTCTGCTTGACACCAGCGCGCAGCGTCGGTCTCGGGGCCGCGCAGGCCGAGCCCTCGCTGGTCCCAGCCCGGGAGCCGGGGAGGGCGGGCATGGGGCGGCGCCCGTGCACCTGGCGCGGGGCCCGGCGGGGGCCATATGCCGGCCCC
>NW_005842347.1:197566-197830 GCF_000455745.1 Alligator sinensis
AACTGCCAGGCGCTACGGGCCGCCCCCGCACCAGCCCCGCCCGCCCCCGGGCCCTGCAGCACCAGGAGCAGCGCCCTCCCCGGCTGCACGGCGGGGGATGATCGGAGCCGCGGGGCGCCGGGAGCGGAGGCTTCTGCCCTACCCCCCCACGCACCTGCAGCACCAGGAGCAGCGCCCTCCCCGGCTGCACGGCGGGGGATGATCGGAGCCGCGGGGCGCCGGGAGCGGAGGCTTCTGCCCTACCCCCCCACGCAGCTGCACAGG
>NW_005842347.1:198017-230873 GCF_000455745.1 Alligator sinensis
AAACCCCCCCCCCCATCTTCCCCCGAGAAAAATAGGGGGGGGGGGGGGGCAGGAAGACGCTTGTTTTTTTTATTGACTTAGATTGAAAATAGTGTTGCCAGCCCTTGTGGGTCCCCAGGGTTTGCCATTTTCCTTAAAGGCCCAGCTTCCTCCCTTACGTAGTTACGGTAACAGCTAGGTTTTCAGATTTCAAAAAAGGAGGTTCCCAAAGCTCATCAAGACTGAAAACGTGGCCAGAGCGGACGCTCAGTGCTCGGGAACCAGGAGACGGTCACGAAGAATGCAGAGCGTATCATTTTAAAATCATACGACATTCAAATCAGACTGGTGAAATTTCTGGGAGGCCCGACACATGACTTTTGAATGCTCAGGTTGGCATGGCTGAGACTTGCACTTGTTCTGGCACCTAGTGTTGAACTGTATACATCAGTACAAACGAGAATTTGTGGAAAATGTACCACCGATTTCAGTACGGTCGTGAAGACATCAAATGTACACTAAAATAATTAACAGGAAAACAGAAATGAAAACCAAGAATGTGGAGTAAAACGGATATGGCATCTCAGCCCAACCTTTAATGACAGAAGACCTCTTTGGGAAAATTCCCAAATTTTGCCTCTGACTAAGTAACTCAGAGATAAATTGTCTCGGCCTGCTCATGCTTGGCCATTCTGCCACCTTCACAAGATAGTCCATGAAGAAGCTTAGATCTGCTAGAAACCTACTGTGAAACATTAGCTTTATAGGTGAATTCGGAAAAAATCAGAAAAGGCTCAAAACAAAGTAGGTTAAAGTTTCATGATGAAGACGTGAAAATTAAACACTTCTTAGACTATACAAAAGGGGGCATCAGAATCGAAAAGTCATAGATTCAAAGAGACCTCAGAAGATCATCAGGTCCAGCCCCCTGCAGCAAGCAGAAAAGACAGCTGGGGACAAATGACCCCAGCAAAGTGACCATCCGGTCTCCTCTTGAAGATTTCCATGGTAGGCGATTGCACCACAGGCTGAATGACTGGGATGGGACCTGCATGTAGGTGGATCCTTTGTGGGGCTGGTACACAGGATTGGGCCCACATGTCAAGATCAAGTCCTGTCCTGCCCCAGCCCGGCCCTGCATGCATGGATTGGGGCCCACACAACCTCAACATGGTCACATGCTCCAGGCTCCAGCCATGCACTGCCCCAGCTCCACATGGCCCACCTAGCACATAGGGCTATGCTGTCTAGGCTCCCCACAGATCCAGAAATCTGGTAGCGGTAGAGTGGCAATTAGTGCTGTCACTGCTCCCCCACGACCAAATTTTCAGATGCATGGGGAGCCTGGCCACTTGAATGACATGGCTTCACGGGCTGGATCTGGCCTGAGGGCCGGGGGTTGAGCACTCCTGCCATAAAGAAAACCTTACCATGCTGAAATAAAACTCTAGCTATAGAATATTTCACAGTGATGACAGCTCCACCAAAGTAACAAACATTGTCTCTGTTGTAAAGTTTAGGATCAAATATTAAAACTATATGGAAACACAATCTACTCGGCATACGGCCATTCTCTGGGCTTCATAATTCTAATGTCCTGACCTGGGCAACCTTGTTTAGAACTAAATGTTCAGGATGCAAGAACAGTATTTAAACCTTTAATAATAAACAATAATTGATTCAGCAAAATTCCATGGTATATGTTATACAGGAGATCCACTAGATTTGGGGTACAGTTCATGGGCCAGATCTAGCCTGTGGAGCTGTGTCATCTGGCCCACCAGGCTTCTCAGAGGTCTGAAAATTTGGCAACAGGAGAAGTGGCAGCATTAATTGCTGATCCCCTGCTGCCAAGTTTTCTGCCCCATGGGATGTCCAAATAGCATAATCCTATGTGTGGGGTGGGGCAGAGCTGGATTCTGGCACATGGGGCTGAGCCAAAGTGGTGTGGGGTCAGATCTGGGCACATGGGGCCCAACCTTATTCACCAACCCTGCGCAGGATCTGGCCTGCGGACTCAGCCAGTGCCACTCACCTGTCCCATGGGACCAGAAGGTTGAACACCATTGAATTAGACAATCAGGATGGTTCCTTTTATTTCCCCAGTTAGTGTAGATGTAGATTTTGAATTCATGATGTCCCTGGTCAGGATGAGCATGTTTTACATGGTAGTATGAAAGTGATGTAGCTGTGATGGTCCAGGAATTATATGAGGGTCAAGGATTTCTTAGGGTGATATCTTTTATTGGACTAACTGCATTTGGAATAAAAGATACTACCCTTAGAAATCTTTGCCTTTCAGAGGTTTTATACATAACTTGGGCTGGATTTATAAGAAAAATAATAAATTCCTTTCAGCCCAGGAAGCAAGCAGAGGAAATAGCCTACTAGTGATGGCATTCCTATAACCATACTCTTTGCATTTCACATTAGACAGTTATTGATTTAAAAAACAGAAATACCCCTAGCAGCAAGGCCCAGAATGCAGGCTTCTCCTCTTCCAGGGGAAGGTTATTCAATTACAGATTCAGGTTTCTGCTTCCCTGATCTCTTTGTGTCCCATGACTCTCACAACCTTGCACATTTTGCTGTTTAGTGGCCCAGCTTCAACAGGAATAAAGAGTGCCCTCATGTACCCTATACTGCAGCCTGGTGGCTAGTGCACTCCCATGAGAAGTAGGAGATATGGTTTTCAATCTCTTTAGGCTGAGGAAGGGCTAGAAGCCGGGGCTTTCATTTTCTGGCTGAACCAGGTCATTTGGCAAAAAGTGGGTGGCACCATCAGTGGGTTTTAGCTGAATCCAGTGCTGTCAGCATGAGTAAGGTGGGCTTAGAGCATGTCTAATGGATTGGATCCTTACAGGGACTTAGAATCTTAAGTAGTATTAAGATGGATTGCAACAGAATTAGGTGCCTAGTGGGGCCTCAAAGTATAGCATGGAAGTGCCAACCCAACTTGTCATAGATTTGGGGGCTTGTGTGTCAGGGCCTAACTGTGTTCTTTGGAACTTAGGCAACTCAATTCCATCCTTTAGGTACCTCTGAAATAAAACTGGATCTCGCTCTGTGTTAATATCATTCACAGTTTGTAATATAGCCTTTGTGGTAGGTTTTTGCCATAGACTCAATATGAGTCTGCAGTGCAATTCAGCTGCGCAAAAAAAGAATGTGGTTTTGAGATGCATCAATGAAGCATTAGGTATAAGGCATGGGAGGTAATAGTGCCTCTCTACTTGGCATTGGTTAGGCCTCATCTGGACTACTGTGTGCAGTTCTAGGCTTCACATTTTAATAAGGATGGAGAAAAGCTAGGGTCCAGAGGTGGGCAGCAGAAATAATCAAGGACTTGGAAGGCAGGTCTCATTGAGGAGAGGGTGAAGGAACTAGGCATGTTCAGCTTGTGGAAACGGTGCTTAAGAGGGGACATGATAGCAGTCTTCATTTACTTGAAGGGTTGCCATAAAGAATAGGGAAGCACCTTTTCTTTCTTGTTGCAGACAGGCAGATGCAGACCAATGAATGGCTTGAATTTGCAGCAAAGTCTAGATTGGAAAAACTTTTTGAGGCAGTGGAATAGACCGGGTGGAGCAGTTGTGGCCTCTCTATCACTGGAGGTGTTCAAGAAGAGGTTGGACAGCCACTGGTCAGGGATGATCTAGGTATAGCTATGCCTATGTTCTACCATGGTAAATCCCATGCTTCTGTGCTTTGCTTGTTGTCCCCACCCCTGTCCCTTCCCTTTCTGCTACATGTGTCAGGGTGTTTTTAAGCCTTCCCAGAGGCTTTGGAAGTTGGCTACCAGCCAAGGCTGGGGGCTTGGACTGGGGGATCCCAATGCTTCTGCTGGGACCAAAGCTGGAGGTTCCTGGCTAGAGGCTCTTCCTCCTCTGCTCAGGGTCAGACCAATCACTATATTTGAGGTCAGGAAGGAATTTTACCTCATGGTCAGATTAGTATGGATTGTGGGGGGGGTTTGCTTTCCTTTGTAGCGTGGGGCATGGCTTTCTACCCAGGATATCTTGAGCATATTTTGACAACGTACCATAGAAGCTGGATGTTGGTTGCTGTGGTTCCCCTGCTTTACCTGTGACAAGTTAGGGTGCGAGGTCTGCATTGTGTCGGAGTTGATGCTAGGCTTATGTAGAGTTTAGATTATGATTTGTATGGGATGGTTTAGATAGGGACGATCCTGTCTCAGGCAGGGAATGGACTAGATGACCTCTGGAAGTCCCTTTAAGCCCTACTTCTCTATGATTCTATGACTCAGCCTGAAATTTTGTATTTCTGTCTCTGGGATTGTGAGAGAGTCTTCCCAGAGGAGGTGGCAAAAGCCCCATTAGGCAAGTCATTTAAAACAAGTGGACAGACACAAAATATTAGACAATAGAAAACACTGCTGCACCATCAAGGGATAGACTAGATGGCCAGAGAGGATTTTAGCATCTCTAAAATCTCAGCTTATTTAGTGGTATTCTTCTCAAGTGATCCCTCAGCATATCTGAACCTATAGTCCAAGAAATGCAACCACATCTCAGGTGGATGTCAGGAACTATTGTCAGTGTACATGTAGCATGATGTACAGTAATGAGGAAAAGGAAAATATTATCATTATTGAGAAAATCTGAGTGCTGCATTCTCACATTCATACAAGTATACACAGAGGAATGTAAAAATGGGAAAGTCACTTACTGTTGGTGCAATACAGTTATGTTGTAGATTTAATGCACTGTCATTTAAAATGGAATAGGAGAAAAGGAAATAAAGTTCTCGTGCACTCTTAAGTAAGTCACTGTATGTAACACATCCTTAATATCCTAACTCCTTGTTGTGCAACCTAACTATGGGTGGTTGAGCCCAATCTATTCGAGTAGGTCGGGGACAAAAGGGTTCGGGCCTTTCCTCCTCCTTCTGTCTTTCCCTCCGTCGACAGAAACACACCGGGGAGGCAATGAGATAAGAAAATCGCTTTTACTCACTATTCAGGCAACAATCTCGTACAGCTGTGTCTGGAATCTAGTTCGCTGATTCCTCGGGAGCTCTTGAGCATACTCGGGTGGTATACTAAATCGTTATGGGGCCGTCCAGGTTTTCGTGGACGCAGGACCTCTGGTGAGGGTGATCAGTCCTCTCCGATATTACGCGGGTCCCCCCCCGTTGTTTTGGTGCGCTCCCCTTTTAACCGGGCAGCGTCTGCCCGCCCCCTGCCAATCAGCACGAGCAGGAACACTGCTAACCACGCCCATCACTCCTCCTCCCCATGCTATGAGCACGGCTTGCTCTCACGTTGGTGTTTGGTCATATCTTTCTCATTTCTTTACCACACTTGTTTCAAATTTGTTCATGTTCTAGTGAACATTTATAGAATAGACAACTTTCTAGTCATAAGAGATTTAAAATGTAACTGAGATATCCTGTTTAAAAAAAGTTAATACAAAATCAACAGCATAGTGTGAGTAATTATGAAGAACTTTGTAGTGTGCAGGTTATCTGTTGCAGACCTAAAAGAATAGTAGCTAATTGTACAAAAGCAGGTAATTTCATCTAAATTCCTGTGTTGTTTTCACTGATAGTGGTTAAGTTTAATGATATTAACACACTATGCATTAGTAAAAGCATGGACATATATAGAAAGGGGCAGAAGGGTATATGCAAACATGCACTGAGAATAGATCACTTTCCTTGGAAGTTCCCTAATCTCTCTCTCTTTCCTTTGGAGATCTTGGGTGAATTATCTGGTCTTCTGTTTTTCTGAAGCACAGTCCAGGAAGAAACAGATCTTGCCTCATCGTTTTTTAATTTTGATTTGTTCAAGAACAGGAGAGGCTCAGGGCTTGAGTGCATGCCTTATCTTAAACAGGGAAACAAGGAAAAAAACACCTGATCAAATGGTATTTGCATATTCTGACTATTTCCAGCAAATTACTCTTCTAATTACAGATGTATCAAATTGCTTATTGTTTTGGGGCATGCTCCAGATATTTAATAAAATAACATTTTGAGTAGAATTTGAGTAGCTGGGAGTGCTGACCTCTATTACAGAGAACAACTTTCTTTTACAGTGAAGTGTTAAAATTCAGAGACCCAAATGCCTTTCATCAGAACAACATTCCTATGGGAAAATAATTCCATTTACATTCTTGATTGTATGATCAATGAGATGCATACACTGATCAGATTGCTGTAAATTAGGAAGGAAAGTACAGAAGCAGCTCCCTAAATATAGGCTTTGAAAATTAAGAAATATGATGGAATAAGGATCTGAAAAGAGGGATGTACAGTAAGCATGAAGTTCATAAATTTCATTGCTAGTAGCAGTTTAGAAGGAGATTTTCATTCCCAACCTTCAGAAGAGTGGTGTCTGAACATGTCTGAGAGAAGACACACACAGTCCTTGTGGAAGGTGCTAAGTCTGTTAAAGCCTTAAAAGAAATCCTGTGCTTGGAGTATATGAGTAGCAGCAGACAGACTGAAAGGAGGAGAAAGCAACTGGGAGGAGGTGAGGAAAGTACATTATATCTTATTACTTATCTAGGAAGGGCCAAATCTGGTTACCCTTGCTCATAAAAGTATAGTAATTTCATTGCCTTCAAGGAAGGCTTTGAGTAAAGCAAGAAAGGCCTTATTGGAATGGTTGAAAAGAAGGCAGACTGGTTTTATTTGAAAATAACTGAGTCCGTTGGGGCTTCAAAGTAATTAAAAAGACTGTTTTAGCTGGTTCTATTCTCTTACTATACAGCCCTACAGGGCAAATAAAGCCAAGAAGCTTCATGGCTTTGCTTAAGGGTTCATCAAATCTAATGCTTGCAAGTATTTCCTCCAGTGTGAATCTTTTGAGGGTAACTTTCAACTAAATATTTGCTATTGGATATTTTTCCCTATCAGATAGGTTACCAAAATGGTTTACAAAGGGTTATTTTTTTGATCACCACCTCATAATGCACTTTCTCTTAGATCCTATTTAGGTATTTGGTTCCTTCACATCACAGGGCTGTAGCAAGCATTAATTGGAGGGGTGACACTGTGCCAGAGATGAAAATTTCTGCTGGGCAAAAGTCCTGTTCACATTGACTCCAATGTACAGTAGCAGCATGTTTCATCTAAAGGGTGAAATGAACTCTCCATCTGCAGATGTCAGGCTCCTAACAATCATGCTGGTCAGGACTGAACATATGGCTGAGCAGTTGTTTTTTCAAAACTTGGTTCTGCTGGCAGGAATTGGCCTATTTGTTCCGTGGACTTTGTTTACAGTGGAGGCAGGGAAAGTGAAGTGTGGGAGAAAGCCTGGGAATAGATAGTCTGAGTATTTCCAACTGTCCCTTCATTGCAGACTATATAGACTTTTTTTGTTTTGTTTTTTTTTCACTGCAAACCTTCCATTTGGGAGGAATGGATTTGATTTTTTCTTCCCTTACAAATGAATAGCTGTTAGAAGACACATAAAAGGAGGCTTTTCCTTGGAATTCTAGACACACAGTCTAGTCAGGAAAAATGATACAAGTAACTCTTGAAAGCACATTAAACAAGTATATTTAATTTCTCAAAAGTTTATCTTTGCACAAACAAAATATACTGCAAACATGGAGCACATCTGTGAAGGACCAGCAGGGGGGATGATGCTCAGGGGCAGCCAGCATGGGTTCATTAGGGGCAGGTCCTGTCAGACCAACCTGATTGCCTTCTACGATCAGGTCACAAAATCATTGGATGCAGGTGTTGCGGTGGATGTAGCCTTTCTGGACTTCGGGAAGGCCTTTGACACTGCCTCCTACCCCATTCTCATTAAAAAGCTAGGTGACTGTGGCATTGATGCCTACACAGTCAGATGGGTGGCAAATTGGCTGAGGGGCTGGACCCAGAGAGTAGTGGTGGATGGGTCATTTTTGACCTGGAGGGATGTGGGCAGTGGGGTCCCCCAGGGCTCGGTTCTCAGGCCCTCACTGTTCAGTTTCTTTATTAGCTACTTGGACAAGGGGGTGAAAAGCACCCTGTTCAAATTCACTGACGACACCAAGATTTGGGGCGAGGTGGGCATTCTAGGAGGGAGGGACAGGATACAGCTGGACCTGGACAGGTTACAGGGATGGGCAAATGAGAATAGAATGGGATTCAATACTGGCAAGTGCAGGGTGCTGCACTTGGGCAGTAAGAACCAGCAGCATACCCGTAGGCTGGGGGATTCCCTTCTCGACAGCACAGTGGCAGAAAGAGATCTTGGAGTCATTATCAATTCCAAAATGAACATGGGCCACCGATGTGAGGACGCAGTCAGTATGGCTAACTGCACCTTGTCATGCATCTGGAGACAGCAGGGCAGACCCTATGAGGAGAGGCTACGGGACCTGAACCTGTTCAGCCTTCACAAGAGACGGCTGAGAGGACCTGGTGGCCGTCTATAAACTTACCAGGGGGGACCAGCGGGGAATGGGAGAGACCCTGTTCCCCTGGGCACCTCCCGGAGTAACAAGGAATAACGGCTATAAGTTGTTTGAGAGTAGGTTCAGGCTAGACATCAGGAGGCACTACTTCACAGTTAGGGCGGCTAGGATCTGGAACCAACTTCCAAGGGAAGTGGTGCTGGCTCCTACCTTGGGGGTCTTTAAGAGGAGGCTTGACAATTACCTAGCTGGGTTCATATAAGCCCAGTATTCTTTCCTGCCCAGGGCAGGGGGACAGACTTTTAGGGTCGGAAGGGACCTAAGTAGATCTTCATCTATAAATCTATGAATCATGCATCAAATTCAAATATCAACAAGTGAATTGCTTGTGAAAGGCAGTAGTCCAACAGTCCCAGAGATCAGTCATTTATCCACAGACTGTATATAGCAGGATATAGCTTGTAGTGCAGGGCAAGGTGCCATCTTATGCCCTTACTATGGGGCTCAACCACTTTTTATGGGGACATATTCTCAAGCTACTTAGTTTAGGTTCCATGCTTATTAGAATTGAGGGTAGGTCTTTGATCTCCCTGGCAGCCTTTTCTACCCATACTGGTAATATGTCTAGGGAGATGGGGTGTTCATGAGTTGTCACTGTGCTCTAGAAATTGCTGGCCCCTTTCCCATTGTGACAGGGCTTTTTACTGCATCTTCTCTGACCTGAACTAAGGACTGAACCAGGGACTTGATCTCAGAATGATAAGGGTTTGCATAAGTATGCCCTTTTGTGTGAACCTAGCATCTGCTGCATGAGATACAGTAGTAGTGCAGTTTAAGACCAGGTCCTTGGTATCTTTGCTGTGATTTCTAACAAACGGGCCAATTAATGGTAGTGGTTTTAGTGATGGAGATACCTGTCCTCTGGGAACTGTGCTGAGACAATGAACCCGTTTCCCAAAGGCCTCTGAACAGCTGTCGCAGAAACATAGATGGAAGAGAGTGGGTCATACAGTTGACCCACTCGTTAGTATAGGATTGTTTCCTACTGGGCATGTCAGGTAGTAGCAAGTTAAATGGACAACAGACCTAGTCAGAATTTGAACTGAAGATCAAGAAACAAAGACTCTGTATCTCATTGTGAGCCCTCTGATCCATCCAATCCCTTTGACTCTTCAAAGCTTGAAAAAAAATTAGGCGGGATTATTTTTAAGTAACTTAATTTTTACTTATTTATTTTTTAGTTTTGTTTCTGAGCTGTGTTAATCTATGGCCATGGAATCCTCCTGGAACCTGACTACACAATTTGTGGCTTTCAGAATACGTGTCACATTATTTATTAAAACTGTTCCCTCTGGGAGCACCATTACATCAGAGGATTAAGAGTATTTGGAATATAATTCAACAATACACATTTAATTTTACCAGCAGCACTTTGGAATAATGAATTCACATCATTTAAACTTTACTTCAGCCTTGGGTTACTTTTGGCATACTGGAGCTGCATTTCGTCAGTCTGAAAAAAGGTGGCATTATAGATCTACATTGCCTTCTCCTAGTTCATGATTACCTGAAAAGTTAAGCGTTCTTTAAAATTTAACAGGGACATTTCTCTATTTTCAATAAAAAATATAGAAAGCAAAAATGTAATTATTAGATTTCCTATTATTTTTCAGTAACCCAAAGAAAACAATTACTATTGAAATTACATATCAGAGTATATAGTCTTTTTTGAGTCCATTCTCATTCTTACTAAATATACTACAGCTTCAGAGTACTGGCAGTTTCCAGATTAGAATAAGCACCGCAGGAAAAGCAAGTTTGGATTTCTAGTATTTTTTTAAATAGAAGTGAATTTAATGTTGTGAAAAGTGTCAAATCACCAACACTGAGTGCTGAAGTGTCCTCTCCTTAGTATACCATATTTACCCAAATCTAAGACAAGAGCTTTCCCCACAAAGAGCATGGGGGACACACCCCCTGGTCTTAGGTTTGCGTATGAAGTGGGGGGTAGGGAGGAGGCAGGTGACTGCTGGGCTCTAACTCTCTGGTCCTGAGCCCAGGTTGGGGCCAGTGTCAGGCCCACAGCAGTTGCTTGCTCCCATCTCCACTTGCCTTCTGCAGCTTCTGCCCCCAACCCCTTCCCCTTACTGTCAGGTATGTCTCTGCTTCGGCTCAGGCTGGATTCCCCCACAGGCATAGAGCGCAGGGAAACTGTCCCCTGCAGCCAGTCAGCAATACCACCACTCTTGCATGGCCCTGCAAGGGCTGCGCTTCCACATGCTGAGCCCTGGTGAAGAAGTAGAGCCTGAGCAGTGTCTGATAGGAAGGTGTGGGTGAGGGGAAGGGGCAGAGACTGTGAGGATCTGGGGGTGAGAATGGGATGATGCAGGTGGCCGGGAGGCAGGAAGGCTGCAGGGGGAAGAATGGAAGGGCAGAGGACATTCTGGGGTGCCTGACCCCCCAGCCACCACTTTTCCTGTTGTAGCAGTGGCGGGGGCGAGGGGGAGAATTCAAGACAGTCTTCTGATTATTAAAATCTATCGTTGGAAAACCATAACAAAATTTCCCATATATAGAATCTAATTAATAGGAGTTCATTTTAAATTCAGGATCATCTTAGATTTGAGTAAATATAGAATGTAAAACAGTAGAGTGAACATCACTGGATTGCCTGTAGGACTGACAGGTAGTTTAGACACCCAGGCTAAAAACAGACAACGGATTTCCCTTGGGAGAAAGCCTACAGCTTTGAGATCCTACAGATATGCAAAACCTATTCTCCCATTTTATGTAACTGTGAAATATGAGAACTCTTTTTTTGGACAAGGTGGGGAGGGGGCTAATTCTAGTTAATTGCTATTCAAGCTGTATGGTGTAAATGGCTGTTCTGAGCCTGTTTTGATGAGAGTCAAAGTCCCAGGACAATTGGACTCGGGATTAATCTGACGTCAGTTTTTACCCAGAGTTTAATCAGTTTTTGGCCTTTTCTTTGAAATGCTTTTCACAAATTAGTTAAGTAGCTATTTGCAGCCCAGCTGATAACATTTTCCCATACAGTAATTTAGAAAATTTATCCTGTCACATGAAAAATGAATTTAGGGGATTTTCATATATTTTACCATTTGTAGTAGCTTCCAAGTCTTCTGGTTTGTTTTCTATCCATGTCTTGGGTTAGCCAAATGGCATCCTCACTTTTTTTTTCTGAAGAGAACATGTACAAGAAGAGGTTACCTTCATCCTCATAACAACTTGCTTGAATGTTTCACACTTTTTTGTCCTTCCAGTGAGTGCTTTATGTGGTCTCATGTTTAATCTTACATCCAGTTTTATTTTTCGGTCATGAACTACACACTAAGTGAGGTAAACTTTCTCATACTTTCTGGACTTCTGAAGCTGAAGTTTTGCAGAAAGTCTTCAAAGTGCCGGCTTTTGTTTCTAATATTCATACATCTGTGAAAAATTACTGTAGAACTTACTCATAGCCAAGCAAACCCTCCAATTAGTTATAACAAGGAAAGAATGCACAAACCTCAGATTCATTTTGGCTGCCTTGCCTTGCCTTTATAATAATTTTTGTTAATATCCTTTCTGATGAGTTTACTATTAGAAATGTTTACATAAAGAGCAAGTTTAAAGTGACTATTACTGAGTATTCTCAGAAACTTGGTTGCTGAGTATTCAGGAAGTATTCTGTCACTGACTCTGGGGTCACTGTCTTTTGGGGAATAGAAAACAATATCCTCTGATTAATATGGTAAATAAAAAGTAGGTAAACCTTCTGAAAATTCAAATATAGAACATTCAGATCAGATTGTTAGGAAATTGTCTCAGGCCAAGACTTATTTTCCAGCATAATTTTTTAATAATGTATTCATCAATGAAAATCATGACCTGTAACTTTTAGTGTAATGTACAATTTACATAACAAAAATACAAAATCCATTGAATAAATTATTTTATAATATTTAAGAATCAAACCTTGTCTACCTTTCCAGTGTAGGGTGCCAGTATAATGGAACTGTTACATATGCTTCTTTTCTTGCTAATTCTAGCTTTAGTTTAACTGCAGTTGTCCCATCCTCAATCACCAAATATAATTTGCTTAATGCGTTGGTTTATCATTCTCATATTAAACATAGATAGAAACAGTATAGTTATGCAGGCAGTACACAATGTATGATTAGAGAAACAAAGAAAAGAAAAGGGATAGGGTGTGTGATAAGACTGCATCTAGTGACGAAAGTGTAATTTTATAATCTGACATTTTAACAGATTGAGCTCTAGCAAATATTCAAACACATCATAGGTGCTCAGTGGACCCAGCAGTTTGCAGAAAATTCATCATAAACTTCAGTGAAATATCTGACTTCACTACCTGATTAAAGGGATGATGGTGTTTACTTGATTTAGTGAGATCACTCTCAAATAGAAATTTGTAATCCGTGCTATGATGATATCAGCTATTGTTGCCTTAAGAAGCATGGTCATAAAAAACAAATCTGAGCACCAGGGTAAGTAAGAGTACAGACACATAATCACATTAAAGCAACTTAAAAGAAGTAGGGACTTACTGTTATATAACTCAGGGTACTGACAGAAATTACATTTGTTATATGATTGGCTCCCTGAAAGTGCTCTACAGCCCTGCCATGACACACATTTTAAAAGTGGCCAATCGCATGGTAAATTAACCCTCATCTAATGAGGGTTCAGATGAAGGTCAAAGTGGAGTGCCTAAGAGAACTTCTGTTCCTTAGGGTCAGTTGTCAGTGTGATTGGGACAGGGCTGGTGCAGTCCAGCCTCACCCCTGGTGCCAGTGCCATACCTAGATTCCTGGTGGCCCTGGGCAAACTTCTAGTATCAGGCCCCCTTCACCAGAGATAATGATTTTTTTGTTGCAAAAGTGTTTATTACATCTGTGGTATTGACAGCTTTAAATATTTAATTCTCAACTGAGAACATTGCCAGTCCCATATATGCGCCAAAATAAAACTCTTTTTTTTTTTTAAATTGTAATTTTATTTTTTTTTCATTTTTGGGCCCCTTTTCTGTCCGGGCCATGGGTGGCCGCCAAGTTTGCCCGTGCCTATGTCTGGGTCTGCCTGGTGCTGTCTGCGGGAAGGGAGGAGGGAGGGGGAGGAAGATGCAGGCTGGGGTTTGTATCACCTTCATTGATGTTGTATGTAATATGTCATCCCCTCCTACATCGCCACTCTTCAGGATGAAAAAGTATCTTCACATCCTATTTATGTAAATATCTGACCCTTGGAAGCCATATTACATATGGGCATTCATAGATTTCATAGACATTAGGGGCTGGAAGAGACCTTGTGAGATCATCGAGTCCAGCTCCTCTCCCCGGCCACAGGCAGGAAGTCAGCTTGGGTCAAGTGATCCCAGCAAGAAAAATATCCAGATTTTTTTTCAAAGAGTGCAGAGTAGGTGCTTGCACCACCTCTGAGGGAAGTCTGTTCCAGACCCTGGACACTCGCACTGTAAAGAACCTTTTTCTTATGTTTAGTCTAAATCAGCCTTTCTGGAGTTTATGGCCATTAGACCCTGTTATCCCTTGGGGAGCTCTGGTGAACAGCTGTTCTCCTAGGTCCTGATGGTACCCCTCTTATATAATTGTAGGCCGTTAGCAAGTCCCCCCTGAGCCTTCTCTTTTCCAGACTGAAGAGTCCCAAATCCCTCAGCCTCTCCTCGTATAGCCTGCCCTCCAGGCCTTGAATCATATGAGTGGCTCTCCTCTGGACTCTCTCAAGCTTTTCCACGTCCCTTCGGAAGTGAGGGGCCCAAAACTGGATGTAGTACTCCATCTGTGGCCACACCAAGGCCGAGTAAAGCAGGAGGATGACATCACTGGTTTTGCTTGAGATGCGTCGGTAGATGCACGCCAGAGTTTGGTTTGCTTTGCCAGCCACAGCATCACATTGGTGACTCATATTCATCTTGTGGTCAATCAGAACCCCCAAGTCTCTTTCAGTGGTGCTAGCGACTGTAACACTGCTGAGCTTGTAAGTGTGTTGAGGGTTCTTCCTACCAGGGTGCAGCACCTTACACTTCTCAACATTGAAGACCATCCGGTTTTGGTTAGCCCACCTTGACAGCGTGTCCAAGTCAGCCTGTATCCCCAGCCTGCCCTGTGGTGTGACCACCCTCCTCTATAATTTGGTGTCGTCTGCGAACTTTGCCAGTTTGTATCTGACTCCTGACTCCAGATCATTAATGAAGATGTTAAAGAGAACTGGCCCAAGTACCGAGCCCTGAGGGACTCCACTGGTCACCCTGTATCACATTGATTTGCACCTATCAACTAGTATTCTTTGGATCTGACCCTGTAGCCAATTACCTAGCCATTAGACCATAAGACAATCAAGGCCACAGTTCCCCAGCTTAGCCATGAGGACATGAGGAACTAGGTCAAAGGCTTTCTTGAAATCCAGATATATGACATCTATGTCATCTCCCTTGTCCAGGTCTCATGTCACCTGGTCATAGAAGGAGATGAGGTTGGTCAGGCAAGAATGGCCAGTCACAAAGCTGTGCTAGCTGACCTTCACAAGCTTGCCTTCCGTTAGTCTGGTGTTGATGGATCCCTTGACAATTTTCTCCAGGATTTTGCCAGGGATGGCATTCAGACTGATTGGTCTATAATTCCCTGGGTCATCCCTCCTCCCTTTCTTGAAGATAGGGACCATGTTGGCTCTTTTCCAGTCTTCTAGGACCTTGCCTGAGCGCCACAAATTTTCAAATATCTTTGACAAGGGAGGTACAATAATGTCTGCTAGCTCCTTCAAGACTCTCGGGTGCATTCCATCTGGACCTGCAGACTTGTGAATGTTCAGTTTCTCAAGGTGTTCCTTCACCTGATCCACATCAATTTTGGGCCTGCCACCCACTCCCAGGCTGGTTTGTGTCCTTTCTGACAATGTGATCCCCTTGGGAGGGTGCAAAACCAATGCGAAAAAGTCATTTAGGGGATTGGCCTTTTCTTGGGCATCGGATGTCAGCTGCCCCATTTGATCTCACAGGGACCTAATGCTATCTTTGTTCTTTTTTCAACTTCCCACATATCTGAAGAAGGACTTTTTGTTGTCCGTGATCCCCATAGCTAGCCTGAGTTTGGTTTGTGCCTTGGCTTTTCTGGACCGCTCCCTACAGGTGCGGGCGAGTGCTAAGTAGTCCTCTTTGGTGATGCTTCCCATTTTCCAACTAGAGTAGGCTTGCTTCTCTTTTGAGTTTAATGAGGTCTAACAGTTCCTTGTTCAGCCAAGGGGGCCTACTTGCCTGTTGATTACATTTCTTGTGAGATGGAATGGCTTTCCCCTGTGCCTCAAGGATTATGTTCTTGAGCGTTGACCATTCCTCATGTACTCCCTTATCTAGGGGGGGTATGGCTTCTAATTGCCTGACTAACCAAATCTTTGAGTTTGCAAAATCAGCCTTCGCAAAGTTAAGGATTTCTGTTTTATTGAGGGATTTGCCTGCTCTTCAGTGAACTGAGAAGGTGACCATATCATGGTCACTGTCACCAAGCTTCTCCTTGATCCTCAGATTGCTTACCAGGTCCTCCCCTTTGGCCAGGACCAGATCAAGCAATACCTCTCCCCTAGTCAGTCCATAGACCTCCTGTGTTAGGTAGAGGACATCAATGAAAGCGAGAAAGCTGCGCAACCTGTCAGATCTGGTTGTGCACTCATCCCAAGAGATGTCAGGGAAGTTGAAGTCCCCCATGATGATCATGCATCGGGAGCATGTGGCCTCGACCAGTTCCCTATTGAATTCCCGATCAAGTTCTTCCTCTTGATGGGGAGGTCTATAGTAGACTCCTATAAGAATGTCACCCTCCCCATGTTCTCCCTGTATTTTGACCCAGAGGATCTCAAGACGCCCTTTCTGGTTAGAAAACTCAATTTGCAGGGAAGTGTACTGATCCTTGATGTAGAGAGCAACAACCCCACCCCTGTTCCCAAGATGCTCTCCCCTGTATAAGGTATAATCCTCCAAAGCAACAGACCAATCATAGGTAGAGTCCCACCAGGTTTCCGTTATCCCTACAAGGTCATAATCATTTTCTCATAAGAGAAGGGCCAGTTCCTCTTGCTTGTTTCCCAGACTCCTGGTGTTTGCGTATAGGCAGTTGAGTCTGTCATGAGAAGTCCCATACTTCCCTGTGGGGTGAGGCGGGACCTTTCCTTGGGCTGTCGTTAGAACGGGTTCCGTTGGGCTGCCCAAGTTATTAGTAATGTGGCTGACATGACCGGGCTAAAACTGTTGATAGGCTGCCCATCCCCCAGTGGTCTTAGTTTAAAGCACTGTCAAGAAGGTAAGCCATTCTGACTGAGAAGAGCTTCTTCCCCTTCCAGTTGAGGTGGAGGCCATCCCTTCTCAACAGTTCACTTTCTTTGAAGTATGGACCGTGGTCAAAGAAGCCAAACCCCTTTTGATGGCACCATCGCCGGAGTCTTCTATTCATCTCACCAATGCACCTTTCTCTCCGGAGCCCATGTCCTGTGACTGAGATGATCAATGAAAAAACTGTCTGTGCCCCCAAACCCCTGAGCTCAGCCCTCAGAGCCCTGTAGTCATACATGACCTGGCCTGGACTGCTCCATGGCACATCATTTGTGCCCACATGGATGAGTAGCATGGGATGGTGGTCAGAGGGCTGGACAAGTTTGGGCATCCTCTCTGTCACATCCCAGACATGAGCTCCAGGCAGGCAACAGACCTCACAGGCTAAGGGGTCAGGGCAACAGATTGCTCCCTCTGTCCCTCTAAGGAGGGAGTCACTCATCATGATAACTCTGCGCCTTCTTCTAGGCACAGGTGCTGGTGGCCCTCCCTCCTCACATGATGGAGCTGGTGGTATGGCTGGTTCAGTTGATGTGAGAGGTGCAAAACAGTTGTGCAGCTCCAGGGGAGTGGTAACCCTGGTGCTGTGCCTCCTTGGGCTGGAGACAACTATCATCCAGGCAACCCCAGGCTGGACTTGATGGCGGTTCCTTGATTCCACCACTCTGTCATCAGCTGTCAGGGGGACAAGAGGGATGTTTTACAGTGCTGTAATTTAGAGCACTTTAAACTGGGGGACAAGATTCCAAGAATACTACAAACTAAATGTGATACAGCATCATTGTGGCCTAGGTTGCTCAAGGCAAAGCTCTTAGTGTTTCTATCAGGAGAGTGTAGAGGGCCCATTACTGGAACTAGTCACTTCATAGAGAAAAATTGAAAATGCCCATTGCTGTTCTGCATTACTACAATCAGAGTATCTCATCACTTTTTCTATAATGACTACAGAAAACAATAGAACTAACTACACTGATTCATACCAGATGATGTCACCTAAACTACAAAGGAAGTTGTAGTCATGGCTTTGGAGGAATGGCTTCTGGAGACAGCTGTCTACTAAATTTAAGACATAGCTTAGGAGGCTGCCAGTGTTCAGCCTTTTGTTATGTGTAGGGGTTTTGCGTGGGTGCTTTCCAGTCTTCTGGGTGTGTTCAGAAGACTGGAATGTTTTCTATGTATGTTTTACAGTGCTGTGATTTAGAGCACTTTGTACAGCACTATAAAGTTACAGCACTCTTAAACATGACAGACGTGCAATGTTTGTTGGGGTGGGGGGGTGGAGAACTCTGAATCTCCCTGCACTTTCCAGGCTAGGAGGCCAGGGGGCGCTCTGCAGCCTTTTGGGGCTTTTCCACTGGTCAGAAATTTGACCAGCGCACAGAAGTTATTTAAAGCACTGTAGGTTGCTAGTGCTGTAAAATACAGTGCTTCAAATTTAAGACCTCATTTAACAAGGTTAACTCTAAAGTGCTCTACACATTTTTAAAGTGCTGTACAGCTGTGTACTTCTGTTATATCACAGCAATAAAGTGCTTTAAATTGTGTAAAAGGCAACACCCTAAGTTAGTCTACATGCTATAGGAGACAGGGGCTATTATTGGTTTGGTTTCTCTTGGTCCCTGATGGGGGGGAGGGGAGGCAGAAAGCTTTTAATGAATTAAGCATGTTATTTATTTTTAAACTTCTATCTTTTATGGTATATTAAATATTAACAAGGGTTGCCCATTTTACCTCATTTGATTTCTCCTTATTTTCATTACTTATCTTTCTGGATTTTATTCCTCTGCAAGGTTCCAACACCAGATTCTTGAGCTGGAAATGATCCTCCTGTCTGTGTCTGATGTAAATTTTTTGATATTTTTCTGTCCGCCTACCGGTAAAAGGTGATAATATCCATCTAGACTGGTACAGCTTAGCAGGAACTAAATTTCAGGAGGTAAATTTTCCTCTTCCTGCTATACATTTTTTCTACTAAAAAGCAGATGGAGACTATCAATTTATTTCTTAGGCTACTAAATATGAGCTATCAAATGGTAGTAACTTTTGATTATTTATTGACTTGAACTGGATTGGAAGGGTTGACTGAGGTGTTGCTATGTATGTCATTAAACATTCCCTGAAACATTTATTCTCCAAAGTGTGTATTATTTTGAACTGTGTTGAATAGGTTGTGGTTAGGATTCCTAGTAATGCTCTAATGAAAACTTGCTTTGTTTATTTTGAATTAGGCAGGTGACACTCCTGAATGCTTGTTAATTCCTATACAGAATAGTTTTTTCCTATAGGCACTGAAAGAGCATATCTTATTATGGGATTTTCAACCCTTCTACTTCTTAAAAGTTTTTTTCTGAAAGGCAGTATATATCTTGTACGATATTCTTCTTGTATGTACTCTAAAATTGCTTTCTACTAATAACTATATCAACAATTTACAATGTTTAACAGACTAAATCCTCTTTTCACCGTCATGCATCTAAATGGCATTTCTTCCTCCATGTAAGTACAGGTGTTGGCATTTATTCACAGTTTGGGATTCAGTAGGCTACAACTTTGCTGCATAGGTGCTTGGCTAGAATAGAATCACCCAGGCATGCACATAATGCTGGCTAAGCCCTAATACTTTGATCACAGTGAAAATATGACTAGTGGGCATTAGATACAGGAAGAGGAGATGAGTCTTTCCAACTTTTACCTCTGTAGTCAAGCCACTTTCCTAGGGTACAGGAGATTCCAGAAGGGATTTGTCTCTGCAATTTCTGCTTCCTAGCACTTATGCACTAACCACTAGGCCAATGGTTAGGTATTTCTGAGAGTACTTGCCAGTTCTCCTCTTGAAGCTGTTCCCACTAGGTACCCAGGAGCAGAAGATATGTTGGGTCAGGAGGAGAAGAAGGCGAGCAAGCCAGAGGTAGAATGGCTCAGTGACATGGATGCTGCCCCTGGCAGGCAGAGTGGACCCTATGTTCTACTTTGAGCCCCTGTCCCCAGAGGGCCTCAAGCTATCTTGGTGATATTTATTCAGTGAATAGCAAATGCAAGGTATAGTGGATCCTCTTTAAGAAGAGGGTTGGAAGGTGTTGGGTTAGTGCCTGTGTCTGGCTGGTTACATAAATTTGTTGAGCTGCAAGTTAAAACCTGAGGGAGGTGGGTAAGTGCCCTTGCCACTAAGCTAAAGGGCTGCTTTTGCCTGGTAGGTATACATGTAAGCTGATACCTTTCCACCACAGGTGGACATGGAATCCAACTTGTGCAATAGAAAATAACATTTTTCCTCCAGTTGGAAACCAGTCCTCAAAGCTGCAAAATCTGCAGCCACTTAACAAAGAGGCAACAATATGCTCCTTGGTTTTACTCCGCCATGTTCATAAACTAGCAGATACCAGAATAATTTTACACATCCTTTCTGTTGCATTCAGAGTGTAATTATGTGTGTGTGTGTAATTTATGTGACATAATAAAATATTGAGTTGATTGTTGTTAATATTGACTCCTAATGTTTTGTAGGTGCTACTGTTTTTGATGCTTTTACAACAGAAGTTTTTATGCCCCCAAGCAATTTTTATGGAACAACCAGCCAAGCTTTTACTTTTATCTTTTATTTAGATCCATCATATGTTTGTTTTATAGGAGCGATTTTCAAACACTGTAAAGATTCTGATAGGCATAGTCATTCCTGAAGAAAGAGGATGTTTTATGAGACCAATTTCTCCCAAGAAACTTAAACAAGAGATTACTTTCAAACAAGGAACCGCATGCATTTTTGTTTCAATGGCTTTGATTTTAAAGACATTTATGGGCTGTTCTGCTGTAGAAAGTGACTGTTAAAATGGCAGCTTTTTAGCTAATAGATCTTTTTCCTGTCTTCATTCAGAGTTATATCTATTCCTTTTAGTGACAAAAACATGTATTTTTACTGTCTTTTATTCTTGTTACCTATAGAGACTACACTGGAGTGTGTGTGTGTGTCTATCCACAAAACCCCCTGAACTAGAGTCTCTCTCCCCTCCTACTTAATTGTTCATGAGCTTTCTATTATCCCCCTTATAAAATGAGAGTGGCACAAGTGTTGCTAAAGGTTTTATTTGTCCAACTGAACTTTTTTTTTCTAATGTTGGTATGTGAGAAAAAAGACCTAGTGTGATTCTCCTAATCTAAGTTGAGTTTGCAGGGCTGGCAGGTAGAGGAAACAACAGTTCAGCTGTAGCCTAAAAATGTTTGATAAGGGAAGTTATTAGCCCCACTGACCACGAGTGCCCCCCTGTTTTATCTGTGACAGGTTAGGGTGTTTTTCCTTGTGGCTGTGTCAGGATTGACTGTGTAGTTTTACTAATAGGTTAGACAATAGATTTGTATAGGATGGTTTCTATGATCCTGCTTCTGGTGGGGGGTCAGATTAGGTGATTTCTAAAGGTCCCTTCCAAACCTACTTTTCTATGATTCTATTGTGACACAAGAAATGTGGTACCTTACAATGTGGTTTTTAAAATAAAAACATTTTAAGAGTACCTAAATGATTTAGGAGTCCACATCCCATTCTCAAAAGTTACTTTAAATTAGACTTATGCTCCTAAATCACTGTTGACAATGGAAATTAGGCTCTTAAGTCATTTGAGGTAAAAACATTCAAAAGTGCCTCAGTAATTTAGAAGGACAAGTCTTACTGACTTCCATGGGGATCTAGGATAGTATATATACCAAAGTCACTTTGAAAATAGGCTTTGGACATCTATGCTAGGGACAGAAGTTATACATAAACTGTTTTAAGTCATCATAAACTGGTTTAAACCTGTAACAAAACAGAAGTTCAGCGCACAAAAAACAGTTTCAAAATGGTTGAATTTGGTTTAAGGTAAACCTGGTTGAATGTAGTACAGGCGACCCTCACCATTCACGGGGGATACGTTCTTGTATCCCCTGCAAATGGCAAAATCTGCGAATAAGGCACTGCGTTCACAAACGCAGTCTGTATTCATGAACACAGTACCCCCGGCGGATGGTGGTGGGGCACGGCTCCGGCAGTGATGGTGGGAGTGTGGTGGCAGGAGCTCAGTGGCAGCAAGCACAGAGCTCCTGAGTAGTTCCTGGAAGTGTATAAAGTGTATTTAAAATGCGGGTTCAGCATTCACAAATATTTGAAACTGAGAATGCTAAACCCACAAATAACAAGGGTTTCCTGTATTGAACTTAATTGATTTAGGTCAACCCAGTTTATAAAATTTTTGTCCCAGATCCCTTCCTGGTTCAAGTTAAATCACAGTCCCCCAACATCCCAGGATTCTTGGCAGCCCTGGGCTATGCTGGGCTGTGCTGTCTGCTCCAGAGAGCAGGGCTGCCCCTACTCCCTGGCCAGAGCACTAAGAGCTGGCTGACAAGGGGGTGGGGGTGGAAAACCTGGTTGGGTACCTCAGCTGGGTGTGTCTGGGGGTGGGCAGCCCTTGCTAGATATTTCCCTGCTGAAGCAGAGGGGGCAGGGAGCATGAGCGGGCAGGCACAGGTGGAGGGGAGGGAGCGGGGTTTAAAACCCTTCTCCCACCAGCATGGGACCCCAGATGGTGACTCCTTGGCAGGGGGCCGGCAGGAGACCAGCAGACTCCATCCCCTCCCACTTCTGGCAGTAGCTGAGGCAAGTAGTTGATGAGGGGGAGGGGGCGTAATTCCTCTCAGCTCCAGGCCATGGGGAGGGGGAAGAGGCTGGGGAACAGGGGCTGGAGAGACTGGTCCCCTGCCACCTGTGAGCACAGAGCCAACCCCTGCAGGACCAGACTGAGATGGGGGAGGTATTGGCAAAGACCTGGCACAATCATCACATGTATGTGCTGGAGATGGAGCTAAGGGAATAGGAGAGGGGCCCAGACTGCATTATAAAGCAGAACCTGTAAAGGTCGGAGACTGGAATACCTAAGTAGAGACAAAAAGCACTGTATGCATGAGAGTCCTGTCAAAGGTGCTATAGGTGATAAGCATACTAATGTCAATTCATTCAATCCAGGAATTTATACACCAACTGCAGATGTTTCCTTAGCCTGACAAAGAGTTTTTAAACCTGAAAGCTTCCTAAGAACATTTTTTCCAACTATTTAAGTTGGTTTAATAAAAGATATCAGATTTACCCAAAGAACCTTGTCTGCATATATCCTTAGACCAACATGGCTACAACCTACACCCCTGTACTAACAACAAGGCACCCAAGTAGGGGTAGGGGGTGCAAGTTCACCTGTTAAAACCCAAGTAGAGATGAGGCCTGTGGGATCTCCACTGCAACACCTAAGGCCACCTGATGATTCCCCAAGAAAGGCTTTCTGAATACTTGGCTGTAAGGAGATACTCTGCCCTCAGGATTACACAAGACTTATGCAAGGCTTTCTCTTGTCTTTTTGGTTTATTACATTCCATTTTAAGTTTGACTGAGTTGTGTGCAGTCTCACTGTTTTACTCAGCTGTATCTTAGCTTAGGCAAAGATTTTTGGTTATTCTTTGTTGTGTGCTTGAGGTTACAAATTGTTGTGTTCAATACATGTTCACTTCAAAGAAAGGACTATTCTTGTTCAAGCTTTTATGAATCCAGTGCCACTACTTCCCCTCCCCCCCACCCCACCTCAGCCTGGCAGGGGCTGTCCTCCCTCTCCTTGAGCAGGGCTTGGGGGGAAGCCTGGTAGGTACTGCCTTCCTGCCTAGGCAGACCAAGGCTGGGGTCCTGTGTGAGCCAGGGAGGGGATTTAAACCCTAACCCTCCAGCATGCTAGCCCTGGGCTGGGGCCTGGCCAGTATGCCCCCTCAACTCAAGCAGGGAGTGGGGAAAAGTCTTGGAGCTTCAGTCCCTTCCATTTGGCAGTGGCTGGCAAGCTGGGAGGTGTGCTGTAGATTCCCCCCCGGTCTGAGCCACTGCAGGCATGTGGCTGCATTTCCTAAATTAAAAGTGAATGTCTGTTCACTTGCTTCTCAGTTTAATCTCTGCAGTTTAAATTAACCTGCAAAGACTGAATTGATTCAGCCTTGGTCTTTTTGACTGCCTGTACTTAGCCCTAGGGATAGGTCTATACAGTCAACTTACTGTGCCCCAGAGCAGAGGTCTCGAGCACTCTGTGCTGCTCTGGGCAGACTAATTCGTAAATTAGATGCACCATAGCTACTTCCATGTAGCATTTGGGGTGTAAAGGGGGAAGCTAATTAGTACAGGTCTATGACAGTTAGCCTGCACTAAGCTACTTAGCCTCATTGTCATGCAGCTGTGGTTACACGGCTTCCAGGTTAGGAGGCAGGTTTGCTGGAGCAGGCAACAAGTGTGAGACAGTAAATGTATTATACAAATGTAGCTGAAATCACATATGTAATTTAAAAAATGCTGTCCTTAGGCACTATAGAAAATTTTTCTTGGTGCCAAGTTTTAAATTAGAGCAGCATGTTAATATTTTAGTCGAGTAGTGATATTAGTGGTGAGGTGGCATAGAGTAGCAAAAACTTAGTATAGCATGGTCCACTTCCAAAATGTGATGATCGGGGTTTGGATTTTATCATTCCCTCTGCCTTTTTCTGACTGGGTTTAGATCATGGTCTTTATTTAATACTGATAAATTATACTGGAATCTGGGTATGGACAAATGTACATTTTAGCTGCTCCAAAAGGGGAGGTGAAACTGCTGCTTGGGAGCACACAGAAGCTGTTATGCTCTAACTGTTAGAGCTGCATGCTCCTGTAGCCATAAAAGTTAGTTAAGTCACTTTAACTTTGAACCTAAAGGAACAGGGATAAGTTAGAGCACATTTGCTACACTTGTATCAGATCATGTGAATGTAACAGTTACAGTATAGCAGCTTGTATTGGTATCTTCTGATAGTGATAACATTGATAGGTCTGTCTCTACCAGTGATTCTCAACCAGGGTGCCAGGGCACCTTAGGGTGCTGCAAGATTGTTTTAAGGGTGCCACAAAATGTTGGCACTGTTAGGTGTGAAAACATGATTCAAAAGATAAACCTAGAGGTTTCAAATAGGAAAACCTAGGGTTAAAAACATTCTGACCTGTTGTGATCTGAGTCTTTTGCAACAGAAAAATGGCTCTATTATGCGTCTGTAGTAAAAAAAATGAGAGAAAACTAAGACCTGGCATTTTCACGGGGTGCCTTGAATCAAGAAAGGTTGAGAATCACTGATCTATATCCTCTCAGTCAAAATCCTTATCCTCATTCAAGTTTATCATCAGAACCTGCCACTGTTGTAATGCTCCAAGGAAACTTCAATTTGATAAGGACTAGGCAGGTGAAATTTCTAACATTTGCACACAACCTACTGGTTTTGTTTTGTTTTTTTATCCCTAATTGCATCTTTCCCTTTCCTTGATGACTTGCTTGCTGATCTTACACACCAGTTATGGCTTGTCTTTTAGATTCCAAGCTCTCTCAAACAAGAGCTGTCACTTTATGTTTACAGCACTTAACAGAATGGAGCTTGACCTGACTTTTTTCTAAGGATTACAACAAATATAAATCTTAAATAATAATACTGCCTTCATTTTAAATGTGCCATTTAGTACATGCCATTTATTCTTTTTCTTGGTGTCTGACTAGATTTAAAAATTTGTTTGGATTCCCTGGTATTTGAATTAGAAGTTACAGGTGGCATGGTAGTGAATAGTAAGATTTGACTTGATCATTCTTTTTAAAAGTTGCGACTGCACCACAAAAGCAAAAAGAAATAACACAGCATACTATGGCCACCAAAGACCTCAAAATGCCTTTTCTCACAATTTCCTTTGTGAATATAATCTTGGAATACCTTTCTGATGCTGTGTGTTTCAGCTCTGCTGATATGGCATCTTTGATATTAAATTAATATTGTTGTAATATATTTCCCTTTAATTAAAAGGGAGAACATGCCTCTAGGAAATTTCCTAACAATACTCATTAGTAATACACAGATTAAGTCCTTACCAGCTAATCAAAAAAATAGACTTCTAAGTGTTCTGAAAATGTCATGAGATAACACTATCATAATAAGAGTGGTTGGAAACATTATGGAATTCACAGTGTTGTTTGACTAGTAAGCAAGTAATGAAAAAGGTGGGTCAAAACTACAAAGTTTTAATTATAAACTTCCCCAAAGTTTGGAACTGTTCAGTTCCAGGTTTTAGATTGGACCCATTTTTAACTACAATTTTTAATTGTAGAAACATCTTCAAGGGATATTATGTAATATTGAGAAATGTATTGGTATGACTGGTAACATTATGATCTTTGGGAAGAACGTTCTATAGAAATGCAAAGCATTCATATCCACTGCAAGTCTCCACAGGAACTTAGATGGAAATGCAATAAAATGAATATGATGTAACAAAAGACCACAAATAAAAAATTAGATGTTTATGCATACCAAGGAGGCTTTTGGATATAGCTTAATGCAAGTTGAATATTGGTGGGACTACAGTTTGAAGTTAGAGTACAGCCAGTATCTATTAATTTTGTCAGTTTGGGGCTTTCTGTGGTGGTAGAAGTAATCACTGAAAGTGTATTGTTACCAAAAGGTCATTGTGAACCCATTCCGTAAGTGCATTCATCATTAATAATGGCAAGATGAAACTTGTTAAGTTCTGAGAGCATTTATTACATTAAAAAATACATGTCGGAGGTTTAGGTGGCATTGTTGCCTCTAGACCTAAAGGCAGATTCTGTCTTGGTTTGCAGGTGAAAATGTAGTGGCTGTTCTCATCCTTGTCCACACATGCTTATATTGTATCATAAAGACCAGCCGTCTAAACAGATGCCTAGAGTAGGAGACCAGGAGCCTCAAGACTGAGGCTCACTGGCAGGATTATGTGGAGAAACTGGCACAAACTGTGCTTGCACTTTAAGGCTAGTGACAGAAGTGCCCCCTGGCCCCCCACCCCCACGGTGGGGGAGGAGGAAGAGGGGGAGAGCCCTGCCCACCTCAGCAGCTCCATAACAGTCTGGCCTGGCTTAGGCATGGGAAGCTGGGAGCAATCCAGGTGTACAGCTCCCATGGCCCCAACTTGAGCCCCAGCTGACTGGAGAGGGCCCTGCCCCCGTAACCTGGCCTGTCTGCACCTGCCCTCAGCAGCACCCACAGGCCGGCCTGGCTCAGCCCCGCAGCCCCAGCTTCAACCCCGGGCAAGGTGGGTGGAATGTGGGGATGTGCCAGGCTAGGCCAAGGGGCCCTTCCCAGCTGGATGTGGCTCAGGCTGAGGCCACGGGAGCAGTGTACCTGGGTTGCTCCCAGCTCCCCACACCCAGGCTGAGCCGGGCTGTCACAGAGATGCCGCAGTGGGCAGGACTCTCCACCTCCTCCTTCTCCCCTGCTGTGGGGCTAGAGGGTGGGGGGCTCTGTTCAGTACTGCCTCGGGGCTCAGGGCTGGAGAGGCACAGCGCTGGGCCTTGCTGTGGGGCAGGGGGTGAAAACCAGCTACAGGAAGCCCTTGGTGGCTTTTTTCCCTAGCAGTACAGAGCCTCCTGGTGGGTGTTCTTGGTTGTGGACACTATGAGCAAACTCTCCACTCTTTAAATTGTGCTTATATGGGATGGGAGGGTCTGGCCAGGGCTCAGGCAGGGGCTGGCTTCCCCCCTACCTCCCTGCTTTGCCTCAGGTCTGGGGCCAGGGTCTGGCCACACCCCTTCTCTCACTGCTTGACCCTTCGGTGCCATCTGGGGGTTGGTGTCTGGCCACACTCCTCCCTTCCCTCTGAAAAAGCCTGGCAAAGGTTGCTTCCCTCCTCCCCGTCCAGGCATACCCCAGCTGGGGACTGTGCAGGCCCAGCTGGAGGTTTAAACCCCTTCCCAATTATATTCAGGACCTGTAGGAACCTGGCCACACCCCACTCCCCTCAGTTCATCTTCCCTCCAGTCTTCCAGCCACTGCAGAAGGGAAGGGAGGGCTTGCTCTAGTGCACCATTTCCCAATCTTTTTTGCCCCACAGTACACTTACCTAAATAAAAAAGCATGTGGCCAGCCGGACATCGACTTGGGGGGGGTGGGGGTGGCACGTGGCCAGCTGGACACTGATGGGGAGGGCTGGCATGCAGCCAGCTGGATGACATTTTGAGTTAGAGCTAAGCCCCGTGCCTGGCTAGAGCCACGCTCCCTGTCTATGTCTGCAGCAGGCGGGAGGCATGGCTGAGCCAGGCAGGGGGTGTAGCCCCAGCGCAAAATGCCGCAGCACATCTGGACGTGCCTGATGGCACACTAGCATGCCACGGTACACCAGTTGGGAAACGCTGCTCTTCTGATTCCCAAGCTTCTAGCCTGGGCCACTGCAGAATTGTGGCTGCATTTCCAGAATTAAAAGTGAAAGCCTAATCACTTACTTCTCGGTTCAATCTACACAGGTTAGACTAACCTGCAAAGATGGAATCAGTTCAGGCTCAGGCTTTTTGAACATCTGTACTTAGCCTAATTCCTTTCATTAGCACTAAATTTGCATATAGTTTGAAGAGATCTGATGTGGACAGACTTATCTGAAAGAGAGCTATTGAATTTTGTTCATTTACTCTAAAGATGAATATCTGTAATTTTTTAGAAGTACTGAGCATGCACAGTCCCGTCTCACCTTAAATCAACTTGTACACATCCACAACATGCTGTTACTTGAGTCAGATATGCTTGGTTTCCTTCATGTTGTGAGAAGCCTTCATACAATAGATTGGCAAATATGTTTTCCAGTGGTGAACCATCTGTGACAATAACTTCCTTTGCATTAATAGTCATGTGCTATTCAGTTATCAGTGAATTAATACTTTTCATCAGAATAATTCTACAAAATGCTGTTTGGGGATTTGGAGAAACAAGTGTAAATGATTTTTTAACAGAGCGCAATATAAAGAAAAGTTCTAGATTACATAATATATCAGATCAGCCAAATGATTTATTTTTAAAAGAAGCCTCTTTCAGGATTCTTATGATCTTACATTCATTGTATAATGATGTTACTGTCATTCATTGAATTGTTAAGTATTGTTCTGAAATGGTGAACTTCAGATCTCAATGCAAAGGGTCTTTATCTAATCAGATCTCGCTAAAGGATGATATGTTATATGATGATCATAATTTATCTATTCATCCTGCCCTCTTTATCCTTTTTTTTTTTTCAGGATGGAGTAGGTGTAGATGAGAAGCTATCTTTACGGCGGGTAGCCGTGGTTGAAGATTTCTTTGACATTATCTATTCCATGCATGTGGAAACAGGGCCCAATGGAGAACAAATCAGAAAGCATGCTGGACAAAAGCGAACTTATAAAGCAGTAAGTACAAACAGACAGACCATCATTGCATGTTCTCTTGTAAGAATAATAATTATTTGGATGTAGCTGCATGATTTGTTTTTCATGGCTGGACTAGAACTATTATACTCCAATACTTTCAGCTTCATTTCCGAGGTCTCTCAATGTATAAGTACCTGAAAACAGAAAGGTACTGGCTTAATAAAAGGCTGGCTTAATAAAAGGCTGGCTTAATAAACTGCTATACTGCAGTAGATGTCTGAAATCTCCACTATATTTTATTTAACAGTGTGAAAACTTACACCTTCCTAATATCATAGCTGAAAAGCAGTAGATTTAGTGGCAAATCTGTTGACGGGCCAGCTGTCATGCCCAAATGAACTGGATGACAAGAAAAATAGTTCTATCTAAATTCCTGAATTGTGCTTTATAGCTTGGACTAGACTCTTCTGGTAAACCTCTGACTTAAAATAATTGTAAATCAATATTTAATGGAGAAATATCTTTCTGCAAAGACAAAATTTTCTTAAAGAGAACTAATAAAATGTTTAGTGCCATTTCCTTTGGTCACTGAAATGTACAACCATGTTTGTGTACTGGTGACCTTCCTCCCACAAATGGCCCCACTGTCTTTAGTCACGTGATACAGTCAACCAAGCTTTTGGCACATGAATATACTGGGTTAGAGCAGGAGCATTCAGTAGTTTCCCTTCAGTTAAGGGCTGAACATTGCTCTCCTTTTCTGGAACCACTATGCCAGCTGTTTCCAGCTGTAGTAAACTGAAACTTTGCACACCCGTTAGCCCAGATATAATTAAAAAAAAACCAATAAAAAGGTCAGTTAAGTCATTGTCCACAAAGGGTCAGCAAAAAATATAAAAACTCAACGTTTCAGATACCTATATGTGAAATCAAGCTATTGAATATAAGAAATAACTAATTTTGTATAATGATCTTTTCAGCTTTAAGTGAAATCTTGCAGATGCACACCTCACTTTATTTTATAGCACATTACTTCCTGTTAAAATATTTTCTTTTTAAACTGTTTTAGTATGGTATATGCAAGATCAATGCAACATTTTTATAACTTGACAACAGCAATACTATTTTTACTACTTGACCTTAGTAATATTGAGGACTTGCAAAATATAGGTATATGGGAATACAGTTTTAGTCATTGTGACAGACTATACCAAATTTTGTAGTGTTCTTCCTATGTGAACAAACAGTAACTGTCTAAATTAATTTTCATGTGTCACTTTAGCAAGTTCTGTAGCTTGGTCTTCAGTACTAAAAGGCATTACTAAAAAGTAGTCTTATTTGAATTGTCCACTAGGTATACATTAGTTTTACTACTAGAGTGATTAGTTGTAAAGAACAGACACTTGCCTCATTAATTTCAAAAATACTTAATTTAGTAGGCTAATACACAAGTATATTGAATGTTATTGCCTATAAATAAAGTACTTTATGGAGTAATACTGAAAATATTTACCAAGTATATTCACCACCATTTACTATCCAATAGATGTCAACTGGATTGGGCATTTATGTATTATGAACAGAAAGGCAGCTAATGTGGTGATGAGAACATTTTGTGTAGATTAACTTGCTCAGTAGTTTCATTTGATGTTAATTTTTATTATGCTGGTGACATGAGTTTATTACCTACTTATCAACTGATGCTGGAGCAGTCCAAGTGCAAGTTTCTGTGTAATTACCAACATTTGAAATATGTGTGCATTAGTTTTATTTATAAAATGCATCCAACTACATGTCACTTACATGTCCCAAGGACAGGATGAATATATGTCATTAAAATAATTGTATGAAAAAAACAAAAACTTCAGAGCAAACACATACCAACTCTTGCCACTCTACTCCTAGCTGGGAACTTGATTACAGGGAAGAGGCCCAGACTTTGCTGGACTAACTGAGGAAGCAAATTTCAGTGTCCTAGACTCACAACTCAGAACCTCTTGTCCCAAGATGGTTAAATCAAGGGTCTATTGGTTTGAGCAACCTAGCTGACTTCTGTTGCTGTAGTGTGTCCCAGGCAACTGGCTCAAACCATTTAAAACTCTTTACAAAATGAAGCTAGTTCTATAGCTGGTCTAGTACTAGTTGAATCAAAATGGTGAAGACTTATTTTCCATGAGTAAGTATTTATTAAAGAGTTTAGGTGAACTGTTTTCAGAGGAGAGGTAGTTCACAAAATGCACAGAAGCTATTTTGTGGTTGGTTTTTCACAAGTTATGCCATGCCATTAGATGTATGGCACTGCTTCTGCTTCCTGATAGGATAACTGATTTTTTTTTGAGGAAAGAGAGATTAAGAGAAAAATCTGAAAGCCAATTCTCCTACTTTGTTAGTGCAAATTAATTAATTTGGTGAGGGCAGGGTGGGGAGAGGGGGAAATTCAAAAATACTTCCAGAAATTCTAGCAGCTCTTCGAATACTTGTAAATAATGAATAGTATGACTCCCACATATAGCAGCAAGTAGTTTATTTGCTTATACAGCTCCATGTTCGTGTTTTAATTATTCAATCAGCTGTAGTCAAAAGTATGAATGGTGTCCAAGTCTGATTAGAATAGTAATGATATTGTCAAAGACATAATAACTTCACTTAACTATGGTTTGTATTTATGTGGTAAGGCAAGTCATATAAGAAAAATATGAATCTTCTCCCATTCTCTGATCTTAACCGAGTCTAGGACTTCTTCAGTTTTGAAAGAGGGCTCTCTATTTCCCCTCATTCTTTCCCAGATGCTAACATGGTAGTGTGCAAGTCTGTCATGATGAAAGCAGGCCCAGTAGTCCACGCTGGCTTCGTTTGTAAATTAAGCATCCCTATTATTCTTTACAGGACTTTAAGTTGCAAACCTTTTTGGAAGTGAATGGGCATGTGCATCTTCATATGGATTGATGCTCCTTTTTAAATGTGCATTAAATCCAGTACCTCCAATATGAAGTACTAAATTAATGTGCATTAGACTGCGCTAATGCACAGTAGTGCATTTGCATGCTTTCTTAGTGGCACAATGCTCAGTAGACTATTTTACTGTGCATTAGCATAATGTCACGGTTTCTTACGTAACACTTTAATGCACGGTAAAATAGTATACTGTGCATTAAAGCACACGTGTAGCTGCGCTCAATGACATCTTCACAATTAATTTATGGAGGACTTGGCATAACACTGCTGCCCAGGAAGATAACTGTTATTTGGGAGCCCTAGTATTTTAGAGTGAGCCATTGTAAAATTTCATCAGCTGAAAAATATGCTAAAGAAACAGCAGGATCCCTCAATATAGATTCTTTAAATTGCTTCTGAAAACACCTATACTACAAATGCAGTTTTACAGTAAAGTCACATTCTTCTACCTCTACTTGCAGTACCTTCTACTAATTGCACAAATCATTTTATCTAAGAATTTTCACAGTACATTAACTAAAAAATAAGAGCAGGTTTCCAGTATCAATTAATAACGTGGAGAAGAAGTGGAATATACTGAAACTGGTTGACAGTATGCAGCACTCAGTATTCCTCCCTGCACACCTGGAGGCTCCAAAAGGTATTCTCCTGCCTTGAGGCAGAGTTCTTTCTAGAGCATTGGTTGCAAGCCCATTATGGGTACAGACATCAATACCTGAGAGGAATCTTGCAATGGCAAAATGGGGAAAAAAGATAGGTTGATGGAAAAGCTCAAGAGAACAGGTTTTTTTTAAAGATTTTGTTAAAATAGTTTGTTATAACAGCAAATAACATAACAACATTAAGCAGTAAACAACGCTTTCACTAAAACACCATTTCACTGCTGAAGGAGTAAGAAATTAAATGAAGGCCTGCCTGATTTAAATGCAAGAAGTTTGGTTGTTGATTGTTTTCTTTTTCCCTGAGAAGGCAATGTAGGGAA
>NW_005842347.1:230904-235937 GCF_000455745.1 Alligator sinensis
CTTGTGGGGAGCAAAAGAAGTATACCATTTTTTGTAGGCTCTGGACTGTGCCTAGACTGTGTCTCAGACTGTAGACTGGTTGAAAGTTTGATTAGGAAATTAGACTCAAGTCCATTTACGTCACTCCCAGGAAACAGGACACACTGCTTGGTTTTTGTGCAGACAGGTGACCCTTGAACCTTCTTCTTGAACCTGACTAAACCAGACTAAAATTAAGCCATGGTGTAACTGCATTGAATTCAATGGCCTGTAAACATTGGTGGTTACTTTTGCTTGTCTTCTCATTTCTTCCCTCTCTCACCCTTTCCCCCGCTTTACACCAATGATAAAAAAAATTTATATTTAGTCTTATTACTGAGTTTATTCAGGAAACTCAGTAGTCTTAGTCTTATTACTTGTTAGTAACACTTGTTAGATTAGAACTCAGGAGTATAGTCAAAGCCTGATTTGCTAACGTTAGCTTAGTATTACACTCAGCTACCTCCCAAACTGAAATAAAGTATTGGTAAATTTAGGGCCTCAGATGTGTTTTGCAGAAGTCTTAATATCTTTATTTTACATTTTTGTATATACTTTGACATTATCCAGGAACCAGGAGCAGAGTGGTAATTTCTCAGGTTAAAACACAATAAAATCTAACTAACTTTTATGTGTTTTGGAATTAAATAATATGGTTTCTTGTGGCCTATCCAGATCATTGGTCTGCTTTATGTCACCTGGTGGTTCTTTGTGAAAATGCTCAAAAGGGAACAAGGAACTTTAAAGAGGAAAAGAAACTTCATTGGTCTAAATATGCCTGTCCTGTTTCAGTTCATTTATTCCTTTTTCATTCCTGATTTTTATATTTAGTTCTTAGGGGTTTGGGGCTATCAATGATTTAAAAAGAATGTAAGACCAGTTCTTTCCACAAAATCATTCTTTAGAAGTAATATTCATAGTATTTAGCACTTATATTCAAATGCATATTAAGCTGTCTTGGATCCAGGCCCAATGGTGTGTGGGGTTCAGAGGGTCATACACATTATACTTTTGTTACTAGCAGCATTCACTTCATTCTTGTTGGTTTCTATATTGTTAGAGAAGGTAGTGTGTAGTTATAGCAAGACTGTGAATGTAAGTAAAGCTTCTGAGTGAGTCATGTTGCTCGGAAAAGGCCAGAATGCAGCATGGACTTAGAGGGATGACCTAGGATTTGTGGTATTCAGACCTGTTATCCCTCAGGGTTCTGTTCCCTGTTGCATCACTGTATTTCCCTTTCTCCTGAAAAGAGAAAGCAGTGGACTTCTCTAGATCAGTGTTGTTCAAACTGTGGCAGGTGGGTGACTTCCAGATGGTATGTGAGAGGAAGGAGTAGGACAACAGAAAGAAAAAGTGAAATATAAATGGAGGATTGGGGTGGGGGGCAGAACAAATGAAGCACAACTCCATAATAATGTGTCGTAGGTTGTTGAAAAGATGATGGTGTGATTTTAGTCATATAAAGTGTTACTGTGTTATCCATAACACCAAATCATAGGTATAAACAGCCATATGGCAAAGTTAGATGGTTGGTTGCCCCTTCTGGCAATACAAAGATGTTTGAAAGCCAGTGTGATCAGATACCTGAGTATTTCTCTAGTGTCAAATGGATCAGTCACTGGGCCTGTGCTGTTCCCTGACATGGAGATCATGTCAGGGTTACGGCTGGAGGACAGAGGGTAGTGCAATCCCCACACAACGTAACAGCCCTTTGTGATCCATTGCAAGCCAAAATAAGTCAGGCACAATGCTTTATATTGTACCAGGATCAAAAATGGCCTTGAGTAGTCTTCAAAATCAAAAGCACATTTGCCTTCTCCTAGGTCTAATGCTGAGCACAGTTAAGCCACACTTGAGGAGCAAGCCTTACATTTTGAAGCACTTTTCCTTTTCCTTGTGTTTCCCCACACAAATTAGCTCTTAACTTAGCTCTTTTTCCTTTTCCTTTGGTTTTCATCTAACTTACAGTAATACAGGGGATGACTTACAATAACTGCAGTGTGACATGGGGACCTTGCTGTGTATGGTTGCTAGAGCGAAAGCTAAAGAGAACAAGACAATCACAGGGGATTTAGTACCAACTTAATCAAAGCCATATGGAGCTGTCGTAGGTGTTGAGCCCTTTAAGGAGAGTTAGGCTCAGCCCTGCCTGTGAGGGACCAGTTATTCCACAGCTGGTTCTGATTACATGGGGATCAGTTATCAGACTCATGTGGGAAGGAGATGGCTGGTTGCCCTGGTTGGAAAGCTGAGCTGAAGGGGAGTAGTTGTCATAGAATCATAGAAAATCATAATCATAGAAGATTAGGGTTGGAAGGGACCTCAGGAGCTCATCTAGTCCAACCCCCTGCTCAAAGCAGGACCAACCCCAAGTAGGTCATCCCAGCCAGAGCTTTGTCCAGGCAGGTTTTGAAACCCCCTCAAGGATGGAGCTTCTACCACCTCTCTGGATAACCTGTCCCTTTTGACTGGGGTAGAAACTGGTGTAGCAAGGGGTAGTAGGCTTTAAAGAGGGACATCCTGAGCAGATAGTCTGGAGTTGGACTGGGAATAAATTTTCGGCTGTGGAGATCTGGACCTGGCTAAGGAATGCAGGGAGAGAGTGTGTTTTGGGAATAGCCAGTGTTCTGTAAGAGAAAAGATCAAAAGGATAATTGAAGAGGTGTGTCTCCTTTGGGGTTGTTATTTTCCTTGCCAGTCCTTGGTAGGGTATGGATAATTGCCTAAAGATGTAGGTGGTCACAAGAGGCTGATAAGCAAAGGGACTATATCTAGCCCCAAAGTGGAAGACAAGTTAAAACCTTAAGACTGTTGTCAGGCAGATGGAGTATTCTTCATTTGGAGCTCTGTTATAACTTAAGTCATCACTGCACCGTGACCAGACCCTGTTGCCACGGAAGGATGGGGAAGAAACTGAGTCTAGTGAGCAGTGCCATATCAGGTCACAAGGGGCTGCTACAGAAAGTGACCCTGTAACACACCTGTATGCTGTTTTCTCTAACTCTCTATTCAAACTATTCTCTCATTCTACCAGTGTAAATTCAAAATTTCCCTATTGAAGTCAGTGAGCTAGGTAAGTCAGTGTGTAAGTTAGACTAAATTCTTCAGGCAGGTATAAAACTATGTGGTTAACATTTACACAACTGCAATTACAAGTGCAACTATAAGTAATCGTCAAAACAGAAATATTTTGTGTTCCCAAAAAGCACATCTTTTTATTTTATCTGAAAAAATAACCTGTGAACAAAGAGTTCTGGAGTTTGTTTTCCTGCCGTGGTTAGCAAACGTTTCCCACACATTTCCCACAGGGTCGGATACAGTGCTAATTTAAGTCATGAATGACTAAAAATGATTCCAGGAGAGATAGCAGTACAAGCGTTTAATTTGCAACTACCACAACTCCTATGCTCCTTGTGCTTTCCCAAGACTGGGATGATTCTGGTCTGGGCAAAGTGTGTGCTGCTCCAGTCCTCCCATTCCTGGGGGGACTGGAGTATCAGGCAAAGCCCCGCAACAGGCTTCTCATACCAGGGACTCCAGAATGAGAAGTGGGTAGCAGACTTGAGGTGCCATTCCTCCATCTCGCT
The DNA here is from genome assembly GCF_000455745.1 of Alligator sinensis. NCBI lineage: Eukaryota > Metazoa > Chordata > Crocodylia > Alligatoridae > Alligator > Alligator sinensis. Next base: position 234,510 of record NW_005842347.1, read on the forward strand.
TCTGGTGCCTGGGAGCTGAGTAGACAGAATAACCCTGCTGTGTGGAAAGCTGGCAGGGAGCAGCTGGTAGCTACTCCTTTTCTCCGCTCTTGGTTCATGGGAGGGGCAGGAACAGCTCCCCCTGTGCCTTCTCCATTTTGGGATGACCCCAGTTTCTGGAAGGCACAGGAGCCTTCGCTCTTCCTGGTCCCTGGGAGGAGTTAAGCCATGAGGAAGCATACAAGTGGTTATTCTCCTGGGAGAAACTCTAACTGGGTACAGAGGGAAGAAGTGTAGGCTTGTAGTGTGTGTGTGTGTGTGTGTGTGTGTGTGTGTGTGTGTGTAATATATATATTATGCACGTACTGTCTCTCTCTCTATCTCTTTTCCTATACATGAGTTGTTAATGTTGTTGCCAGTCAAGGGAAAGTTATTAGGATGAAATTCTCTGATCGTGTAGGTGGCACAGGTGAAATAGAGGTCCAACATGCTAATATTGGTTATGGGAGCAATACATGGAGGTGTAGCAGTTCACCCAATTGGCACAACAATAGTTTTTTCATTTGAGTGATTTATTTTGCCCTTCGTCTTCCCTCCCACCCTCTCAGGTAAGCGTACAGTGAAACATCTATCATAGCTTAAGTGAAATAAGATCATGCAAACATCTTGTTCATTTCCTTGTTAGTATTCTACCTACTGCCTTCAGGGAACTGGTACTCGAAGCTACCATATTCCTATGTGGCACTGCTTCAGTAGCTAGTACAGAGGTAGAACAGAATAATTGTATCTTGTTCTTGATTCAGAACAAGGACTGCAATTGTGCCCTGACTTTGCAAAGGTCTCAAAGTATAGAAAGGCTCCTTGCGCCATCCTTCACACAAGCATGCAGGGCCAACCAGTGAGAGAAACCCCCTGCAAGTCTGTCTGTATTTGTTAGTTTTATTTTGGCCTCTTGCCCAGGAAGAGGATAGCACACCTTGACTTCCACCACTGATTTACACACTGGTCATCACGTGATTTGGTTCAGTTACCCATTTGATGATGTGGGGCCTAGAACTATATTATTACTTTTTTTTCTTACTTCTATTTTGTCCTTATCTGATCATTTAAAAAAGAAACGAAATACCATTTTTTTTTTTAAAAACATCTCTTCCATGTCTGAAATGGAAACTGTACAACATGAAAAAGAAAGAAGCCAAACTCAACAGCGACATATATTTTCTAAGCCTTTGCAAGAAACACAACTTCATTCCCCGAGGACTAAACATCTACAATCCCCTGACTACTACACACAACTCCAAATATGCTTCACAGCTACGCAGAAGAACTTCAGAGAAACTTAGAAATCATCTACTTCACCTACTCTACTCCACAAGAGACCAACTCAGGAAGGAAATCACCATATACTACAACAACTTAAAAGACAGAAATCCATGCATGTTCCCTCAC
>NW_005842347.1:237529-241884 GCF_000455745.1 Alligator sinensis
GCTGGTTATGACATATCACCCATCCCTTGAACCTGTACAGAAAATCCTCAAAAAATTGCAACCCATACTAGACAGAAACCCTATTCTTAAAAAGATCATCCCAGAGCCACCCATCCTAGCCTTCAAACAAGCACCGAACCTCGCCAACCTCATCACTAGAAGCAAACTTCCTCAAGCCCAGAACACACCGAAAGGATCCATACCGTGCCATGACAAGAAATGCAAAACCTGCCAACACATCTCCACCACCCCCACAATTACTACACCCCACAACAGAGCCATCAGCATCCCAGGATCTTACAGCTGCACCTCCAGAAATGTAATATACCTCATCCAATGCACCAAATGCCCTGATGGAAAATATGTAGGAGAGACCAAACAACAACTGCGCACCAGAATGAACACACACCGGAAATCCATCAAAGGCAGAAATACCCAATTACCGGTGGGGGCACATTTCTCACAGGAGGGCCACTCTCTCTCTAATCTCTCAGTTCTGATCCTCAAGGGAAACTTACACAACACTTCCCAGAGACGAGCCTATGAGCTCCATTTCATCAACCTCCTGGATACTAGAGATCATGGACTAAACATAGACATTGGATTTTTGATACATTATAATCTGCCTGGCAACTGACTCCCCAGCCCAGCCCCTGGCTTCTTTACTTTTCATTCCATCCAGGAAGAGCACACGCCAACTGCTGAAACTTCCTTAGCCTGACGAAGGGTTTTTGAACTCAAAAGCTTGCTTAATAACTATTCTCCAACTATTTGGGTTGGTCTAATAAAAGATATCAAATTCACCCAAGGAACCTTGTCTGCCTCTCTTCCATGTGACACACACATTCTCTATTGTGTTAATGCCTTAGGGGAAGGTTAATAAGTTCAATTACAGAATCTCACTTCTTTAATCGTACTTGCCCATCCTGTTCAGCCTTATTTATTCTAAAAATCTGCCTTTTACTTTAAAGCTCATTTGTTGTCCAAATAATTTATCTAGAAAAACTAAGTCAAAATCCAATAAACATTAAAGGCAGATCATGGTGGAAATTATCTTCACTTTTCATAGTTATGCTGGTGAGGCAAAAAAGCCTCAAGAGGAGCTTAATCCATTTCCCATAGAAGTCTATCTGGTTTCTTAAGTTGCCCCATAATCCTAAAATCACATCTCTTAAAGTTAGTAGGACTAATACCAGCATGCACCAGTTCCTGTAGGTCAGTACAAAGATTCAGTGATTTTTAATTTTAAGGGCACCTAGGCTTCATTTCTGCTACTTTTGTAACAGTAAGTAATGCAGATTTGCAGGAGCATGAGAATGAGATCATTAAGTGTCTTATCTTAAACTCATTGAAGCTAATGGGAGTAATTTCATTAACCACAATAGGCTTTGGATTCAGCCTTTACACAACAGGTGTTATGTTTTTTGTACTGCTAGGAAGTATTTTGACTCTTTTCCTGTTCCTTTTATGGAATAAAAAACCCATCAAATTGTGTTGCCAGTGTTCACTTTCTGTTCTAGATGTGTTTTCTTGTGGGTTGAATAAAGCCAGGATGTAAATTTCTCCTTTGTATTTGCACACATTTCCAGTGTAAAATGCAAGTGTTTCTCTGTGCATGTTTGTAAAATCTGTGTATGGTACTGCAACTCTGCTAGTACGTGCTTATTATATTTCATGTTGGAAACACTAGATACTGTATACATATAAGGTTATGGGGTTTTTCCATTGGTAATAGGAGATGTACAATAAAAACCTAGCTAAAAAAATATTTTTAGAGCAGCATATGTGAAGCAACGTACAGTGTCTTATAATTAGTTGGTAAAGCAGTCCAAGTATCCTTCCCTGTGTTGTGACACTAGGAGAGACACATCCAACACAGTGAATAGGCAATTACTGTTCATCTCCTATGATTTGTAAGGGCATTTGTGTGATCAGTTTGCTGTACATTGTGCCAAAGAGAGATTCATCTGCATTATCAGTGTAAGAATACAAACAATACAATACCTCTCATCTCAATCTACTTTTCAGCCTGTTTTATTCCTGTGTAAAAAGTGTTTGTGTGGAAATGCATTAAAGCAACTTTTTGTTGGGGTCCAAATGAACAACCCGTAAATGGGCAAACCCTAAAATACAATGGAGAGCAGGACTTTTTCTTCTTAGTACTAACTTATGGGGGATGTGGAATCTGCTGTGAGGCGGTGTGTCTCAGGATTGGAAATCACTCTGTACCTAATGACTTTGAGGATCTTGTGTACACTCCTTTCTGTAGTCTACTAGCTCTACATGCATCTAAAAAGAAGTGGGTAGGGAGATGGCCCCTGTCTGCTTACTTGTTCTTTCCACTTTGTAATGACTAGTACTGCTGCTCAAGCTTGTCTGTATAGTCTTTGTGTCCAGTGAAAGACCTGTAATTCTACTTTGTCTGTGCAAGTAGGTGGAGAGGCTCTTGTGACTTTCACTCTATGCACGGGCCAGTGAACTATTTGGTGCTGAGCTGGCATGCCTCCATAGAGAGAGGCAGGATTCATAGATTCATAGCTGCTAGGGTCAGAAGGGACCTCAAAGGATCATCGAGTTCGGCTCCCTGCCAGTGGCAGGAAAAGGTGCTGGGGTCACGTGACCCCAGCCAGGTGCTTGTCCAGTCTCCTCTTGAAGACTCCTAAGGTAGTGGAGAGCACCGCCTCCCTTGGAAGCCCATTCCAGATTCTGGCAACCCTAACGGTGAAGAAGTTCTTTCTGATATCCAACCTAAAGCTACTGTCCATCAGCTTGTGGCCATTGTTTCTGGTTATTCCAAGGGGTGCTCTGGTAAACAGAGCATCTCCTATTCCCTGTTGCAGAGCATCCCTATTCCTTGTCTCTCCTATCTGTCACCAGCTGCCCTTGTTTATCCTGTAGGGGTCCTATGCTGCCCTGAGCCTTCTTTTTGCTCTCTATGTACCTGAAAAAGGACTTTTTCTTGTCCTTAATTTTTGTCGCTAGCCTCAGTTCTAATGCTGATTTGGCCTTCCTAAGTGATTCCCTGCAAGTGCGAGCCAAGGAGGTATACTCCTCCTTGGTAGCTACCCCATGACTCCACAGCCTGTATGCCCCTTTTTTTGCACTTAGGCTTTCATGGATTTCCCTGCTTAGCCAGGAGGGTTTCTTAGCCCCTTTGTCCCCTTTTCTACTAAGTGGGATTGCCTCCTTCTGTGCCCAAAGGATCACTTCCTTGAGGAATGACCACCCTTCCTGGACCCCCATTTTGTCACTGCTTTTGAGCTTTAATGCCCCACTATTTTCCTAAGCACACTGAAGTCAGGCTTTCTGAAGTCTAGCATTTCTGCCCTGCTGATTACTTTTCCCACCCATTGCCGAATAGTGAATTGAGTCAATTGATGGTCGCTATCCCCTAGGTTGCCTTGTAACTGGCAGATCCCCCACCAGGTCGTCCCCCATAGCCAGCACCAAGTCCAGCAAGGTGTTCCCCCTAGTGGAACCGTATACCTCCTGCATCTGGTGGAGGTCCTGTATGCAGGTTAAGAACCTATGTGAACAATTAGACAGGCCAAGGCAGGACTTGAGCTCAGGCTGGCTTCAACAATCAAGGACAATAAAAAGTCCTTCAGGTATATAACAGGCAAAAGGAAAGCTCAGAGCAACATAGGGCCCCTGCAGGACAAATCAGGACAGTTGGTGATTGACACGGGGGAAAAAAGCAGAGCTCTTCAATGAGTTCTTCGCTTCAGTATTTCTGTGTACCGACCAAGCCAATTCCCCCACCTCGATCATTGACGGATGTCCACATGGTACCAGTCCGCCTATGGTTAGTTCCGAAATACTTAAGGAGCTCCTGGAGGAGCTGGATGGGTACAAGTCAGCAGGCCCGGATGACCTCCATCCACAGCTGCTGAAAGAATTGGCCAGTGTCATAGCTGAGCAGCTGGCACAGCTGTTCGAGTGCTCGTGGTGCTCCAGTCAGGTCCCTGAGGACTGGAGAAGGGCCAATGTGGTGCCCATTTTCAAGAAAGGGAGAAGGGATGAGCCGGGTAACTTTAGACCAGTCAGTCTTACCTCTATTCCTGGGAAAATGCTAGAGAAAATAATCAAAGAACACATTTGTGCAAGCCCAGCAGAGGAAACGATGCTGAAGGGAAACCAGCACGGGTTTGTCACAGGTAGATCCTGCTTGATAAACCTTGCAGCCTCCTATGACCAGGTCACTCAGTGCCTGGACGAGGGAGCTGAGGCTGATGTCATCTTCCTGGACTTTAGGAAGGCCTTCAACAGTTTCGCACCCTATCCTCATTGGGAAGCTAGCAGACTGCAGAGTGGATGCCTACACGGTCAGGTGGGTGGCCAACTGGCTTAGGGAC
>NW_005842347.1:242582-259096 GCF_000455745.1 Alligator sinensis
ATTTTTCACAATAAGGGTGGCCAGGATCTGGAATGGGCTTCCAAGAGAGGTGGTGCTATCACCTAGCTTGGAGGTCTTCAAGAGGAGAATAGATAGTCACCTGGCTGGGGTCATCTGACCTCGGTCCTCTTTCCTGCTAGGGGCAGGGGGTCAGACACGATGATCCATTGTGGTCCCTTCCGACTCTGCAATCTATTAATCTATGAATCTATTAGTTCTGGCTGACTGATCCTCACAGCAGATGTAAGGGTAGTTTAGATCACCCATAACAACCATATCTCTTGACCGTACAGCCTCTGAGAGCTGCCTGGAGAATTCCAGGTCTAGCTCATCCTCCTGGTGTGGCGGTCTATAGTAGACCCCCACTACCAAGTCCCTTTCCCCTCCCCCCCCTTGTATCCTAACCCACAGTACCTCAGTTTGGCCCTCCTCTGATCCCATCTTAATTATAGAAGATGTATATTGCTCCTTAACACAGAGAGCTACACCTCCTCCTTTTTTCCCCACTCTATCCCATCTGTGCAACCTATAGCCTTCAATGCCTACCGCCCAGTTGTGAGTAGGGTCCCATCAGGTTTCAGTTAACCCAACCAGATCGAAGTTGTTGTTTGCAAGCAAGAGTGCAAGTTCCTCCTGCTTGTTCGCCATGCTCCTAGCATTAGTATAGAGACATTTAAGACCCCTCCCCGCCCCCCAGTGGGTGCCCTTGGTATCCCCTTGTCCTGATGTCTGTCAGGTCCCTTAGTACTTACCTGGGCTGATCCATTGCATGGTGCATGATTCTCTGAATGTAGGATCTTGTTGTCCACTGCATCCCTGTCCCCCGATGAACCTAGTTTAAAGATAGGTTGTGATGAGCCTGCACAGATGGTCTTTGCAGCCCTTCAGGCTTTGGGGATAATTGAGATAATTCCCTCAATGGGTGGGTAGACATGGAGAGGCTGGGTGACACACTAGCTAGCAGAGACAACCGTAGCAGGATGTAGCAGGGACAAATCAGCTGTGCGGGGCCCAGACATGGCGCGGGGGAGGTGGGGTGAGACTGAGTGAGTGAGTAAGACTTTGTCACTTAAAATAATTGACTGAATCCTTTCACTTACCTTTTCTACCTACCACATTAAGCCAGTATTACTTCTGTAGCAACAAAGCTAAGTATGGTTACAGCCTCATATTTATTTCTGTACTTGCAGAATCTCTTAGTGTATGAGTCTCCCTCTACTGTTCCTCTCATTCCATGCTTGTGTAAGAGAAGTTGGTTTTGAGTACAGGGAGAAATTAAAGGGCTCTCCTAGACACTGTTGCTAAGTATAAAGACTAAAGTCAGTGAGAGTACTTGCACAAGTGATTGCAAGACTGTCTTCTTGCAGATTTATTGGAAGATAGAAAAATATTACTTTATTAAGATCACAGATCAAATCTTGCTGTCCTGACTCCCAGTCTAATAGGACTCATTCATAGATTCATAAATTGTAAGGCTGGAAGGGACCCTGGAAGATCATTGGGTCCAGCCCCCTGCACCAAACAGGAAAGACAGGTGGGGTCAGGTGACCCCAGCAAGGTGACTGTTCAGTCTCCTCTAAAAGATTTCCAGGATAGGCAATTGCACCACCTCTGAAGGGAGCTTATTCCACAGTCCGGATAACCTAGTTGTGAAGTAATTTTTCTGAATGTCAAGCCTGAAACGGTCCTTCAGGAGTTTGTGACCATTACTCCTAGTTTTCCCCTCGGCTGCCCTGGTGAACGGTTGTTCACCAAGCCCTTGATGTATGCCTCTGATGTAGTGGTAAGCTGCTACCAAGTCCCCTCTCAGCCTTCTTTTTTTCAAGCTGAAGAGTCCCAGATCCCTCAGTCTTTCTTCATATGGCTTGCGATGCAAGTCTCTGATCATACGGTGGCTCTTCTCTGGACTCTTTCAAGCTTTACCACATCCTTGTTAAAGTGCAGCACCCAGAACTGGACACAATACTCCATCTGCGGTCTCACCATTTTCCCAGTTCAAGTTAACTCACAGTCCCCCAGCATCAGAGGATTCTTTGCAGTCCTGAACTGTTCTGTCTGCTTCAGCAGAGCAGGGTCTGCCCTGCCTCTCTGCTCCCTAGCCAGAGCACTAGTACTCCTCTGGCTGGCTGAGGAGAGGATGGGATGGAAAAACCCACTTTTCTGGTTCACTGGATCCTCAGCCAGGTGCAACCTGGTGCAGGGACGGGGCAGGGTGAGGACAGTGTGGGGGTGGGGGCTTGGCTTCAACCCCAGCCATACTCCCCTCCTTAGTCTCCAGCCAGCAAAGGTGGGGACGGGACTCTAGCCACACTCCTGGCTCTCAGCCCTGGCTGGGAGGAGCCAAGCCGTAGTGAAGTCTTTTCCTTCCCACACCCCCCAGCCAGACCAGCGACTGAGGCAGGGATGGCTGGGGGACTCCTGGCTCCAAGCTCTGAGGGGGCAGAGCCAAGTCTCACTGCTGGCTTTCCCTGCCCCCCACAGCTGGGCCAGAGACAGGTGGCTGGGGGATTCCAGCCTGTTCTTGGCTCTGGGGGGCAGAGCCAAGGCCCAGTGTGGACTTCTCCACCTCCTGACTCAGTTGGATCAGAGCATGAACCACGCATGCCCCCAGAGGCTGGGGGGGCATGGCAGCTGCCTGCAAGTGGCAGCAGGGGCATGGTGGCGGGGAGCGCGGAGCTCCCTCAGGGGGCTGCGGCAGTGCCACTGGCAAGGGGTGGGGGTGGCGAGCGGTGACCACCCACAGGCACCGCTGGTTGCATTGGCAGCACTTCATTCAGGTGGTACACCACCAATCTCAGGGGGTGCACATGCACCCCCTACGCATCACCAATGGACCAGAGACTGAGTGGGGCTGTGGCTGGGGGACACCAGCCCTGCCCCTGACTCTGGGCTCTGGGGGGTGGAGCCAAGCCCCAGTGTGGGCTTCCCCTGCTTCCCCCCTTCAGCCAGCCCAGAGATAGACTGGGGGGGGAAGGGGGTGGCTGCAGGACTCCAGCCCCGCTCCTGGCTCTGGGTGAGAGGAGGAAAGTTCCCAGTTTGGGCTTTTTATCCTCCCACTGTGCCGGGCTGCTCCCATCTGGGGGTCCTGTGCCAGGCCAGAGGGGTGGCCTTCCTCAGCCGGCCCAGAAGGTAAGGTGGGGGTGTAGCTGGGAGAATCGCCTGGTTTCCAGCCATCTGTAGTGGCCAGCATGTTGGGAGGCATGCTTTCATGCCCCTCCAGCTACTGGTATCAGCTGCTGCAGGGGTCTGGCTGCCTTTTCTGTTTGCAGAGTAGAAGTCCATTCACTTGCTTATTGGTTCAATCTACGCAGTTTAGAGAGACCCGCAAAGATTGAATTGATTCAGCCTTGGGCTTTTTGATTGTCTATACTTAGCCATTCTATGAGAGAAACAAGCAGAATCTATCCCCACACTTTCAATTAATTTTCCTCATTTTTTAAAGCCAAATATATAATTTTCTAAGTTGCTAACTCTGGGAGAGGATATTGCTAGGCATGTCAAGCAGGATTGTGGTAAACTCCTAGAAAACATATTTTATCCTATAAAAATAAGTGCACACAGATATAGGAGCTATATCTTTAATTGATGTAATTTGGCATTACTACTTTGATGCGGTGCTTGTTGAGTTATACTAATGACATGGACTGCACTTTCACCTCAGATTTGACTAATCTGAGCCAGTTCACAAGGTGAAAGAGAGTGGATGTTAGCTAAGGATTTTAACCTGAATAAATACATAACTACATATACCTACATACATATATAGATTTAGGGAAGGCTAATCTTGACCACATGCTGCACAGGGAAGTTGGAGAGTAAGAGCCATCCACCATGTAGACAAATTTAGTTGTGATTAGGTGATCTATAAAAATCCAGCTTCCTTATAGTCAGTGCAGCATACTTATCAAATCTGGCCTTAGCTCAGCTACTATCCATGGAGGATTTGCATCTTGTCTGAGCGGAGTGGGAATTTGACAGAAATGCCTGATTAAAATAAATGGAGCATTCCTATCTAATCCAGGCCACTAATGAATCCATGGGTAAGCCCCATTAATTTCAATACAGTTCTAATTCTGTTAAAATGTTATGAAAGAGAGGTGGCTGCATATATACATTTACTACTTTTCTGAATGTTAAGTTTCTAGATGATTTTAACTTAATCTTTTTTAGATGTTTTAAAGTTTCAATCTAACCAAAATTTCTCCATTTTTGGTGTGTAGAAATGGGCAAAAATGATCTGAAAGAAGAAGCTCAAATGTAGCTTAAGTTAGTGTTTTTGGGTTGTTTTCCAAGAAATTTACTCTGGGACCAAAACAGTTTGTGCCAAGTTGAATCTCAGAAGGGAATCTGTTCTTTCTGTTATCATGCCCCTAAAACAGAATTTTACAAAGGAAACAATCACAGTGTCTTAGTAATAGGATGATAAATGGAAGGTTACATTCAAGGATGTAAATTATTTTTGACATATAATTTCTTGCTATTTCCTCCACAGAGTCTAAATTAACAGGTGAATCTAAGGGTCCTATCAACAGATAAATTACACCAATTTAAACTTGCATCCCTTTATTTACATGTAAACATCACTTAAGAATTTGGTCCACTGAGTTTGGGAAAGTATAACTCTCAGGATACTCAGGTACAGCTAAAGGAGCCAGAGCCCCCCAAAACTGGCCTCCTAGCCTTCTTTCAGCTCTTCAGTAATGCACTTGAACCCTGCTGCAGGCTTCTGAGCAGCAGAATGCAAGTGGGTGTTTATCTACTCTGGTGAAGAAGTGAAGCATTTCTAATCTCAACTGTGAGAAGGTTCTTGCTGTCTCTTCAGGAGTTACAGGCTTGAGAAATTGGGTACTAAGCATTGCCTGAGATACTAACTGTATTTATTGATCTTCATGTTATTGATGGCATGCTAGCCTCCTCAGTAAAGATTACCAAATATGTTCCCCATCAGGCGCATCTACACGAGACTTTACTGCTCAGTACTGTAGTTTACTGCAGAGTAAGCGTGCATGTCTACACGTGCACATGTTTACTGTCTAGTAAAAATTGCTACTCGCAAGTAAATTTGCTACTTGCAAATGCAAGTAGCAATTTTTTTCATGAGTAGATACTGTGCAGTAACATGCATATAGCTGCCAATCAGGAGCAAATTTGCTTCCTATCAGCCCCAGCCTCAGGCCCTTAAAAGCCTGAAGGCGCTCAGAGCCCTGAAGTACAAGCAAGCAGCCTGAGGCCACTCTAGACCCCTGTGTCCCCTGCTCAAGCCACAGGCCAGCTACACCAGTGTGCCTGCACCCTGACGCCACTGCCTGGCACTGCAGTGCTATGCAGCTGCAAGGCCCATGCTGTCCAGGCCTGCAAGCTGCTCCAGGCTCCTGCCAGACCTATCAGGACCCAGACTTAGCTGCAGGCAGCTCCTGGTCCCTGGGGCCAGCTCCAACTTCCTGCAGCCCATCCCCAGCAGCCTTCCCAGAACTTGCAGGTTCTGTGAGGCATTGCCTCACCATGTGGCTGCCAGTCCTGTGCTGTGGCCCTGCGCTGGGCATTGCAGGCAGCTGCCCAGGCCCAGCAGCACAGGGACAGCTGTGCAGAGACCCAGAGAGCCGGTGCGGGAACCCTGATGACTTCATTGCCCATGCCACACCCCACCATCCAGGGCCCTAACTGGTCACAGGAGGAGACTGGTGACCTCATGGCACTGGGAGCTGAGGTGGAGGTGCATCCGCAGTTTATGCAGGGCTCCAATGCCCATGTCTGTGAGGGTCTATCAGGCCAGATGCAGGAGTGCAGGCACAACTGGTCGGTGTGGCAGTGCCGCATAAAGGTCAAGGCCTTGTGGGGACAGTGGATTTCCATCACTGACCACAATCATGCCCTTTATGCAGCAGCTGACAGACATCCTTGCACCCCAGGACCTAGGCTGCAGCCATGCTGTGTACTGCAGCCCAGGCAACCTGCCTGAGCCCCTGCCCTGGCCTGGCACCTGTGGTGATGTGTCACCAGTGGAGGGCCCCTCAGGGTGCCAGTAGCCCATCCCACCAAGCTCCCCATCTGCAGCCTCCACCAGCAGCCCTGGGAGCCTGGGCCAGTGCCTGCCATAACAGTTCTGCAGCCTCAGCCCCAGCCACAAGGCATGGCTGGCCACGTCCATTGCCAGCTGCCAGCAGTGCCAGCTCCTCCCCTGGCTAGGCACCCGTACAACACAGCCTTTCATCCATGAGTCCACCTGGAGCCGCATGACATCACCACCAGCTGGAAATGACCGGAGTTGCTGGCCATACCAGCCCTGGCCATGTGGTAAGCCCTGGACTGGGGGGAGGGCTCTCCTTGTCTCGGCCCCAGCCCTAGCCCCTTTCCTTGCCCCCCTGCTTCCCTCCTAGGCTGGCTGCACTTCCCCGGCCCCCTTATTTCTCCCCAGCACCCACAGCATGCAGGGAGGTGGGAGATAGTGCAAAAGTTTGTTGAGCAGCCTGTGCATCTGCAGCTAGGTAGGCATGGGTCTTTCACATGCTGAGGAATATGTCAATGCTGGTTGTGATGTCTTCCTCAGTTGTGGGGGGCAGGGATGCGTAGTGCAGCCACAGGTATCCCTCCAGGCATGGCAGAGGTTGCAGGGCAGCCCAGGATTCCCCCCATACCATCAAAGCTCAGGGTCCCATGCCAGCTGTGCCCAGGCCATGGTGATCAGCAGCAGCAGGGTATACTGGATCGGGAACCCCTCACTCTGCACAAACAGCTCTTTGTGCAGTGCTGGGGACACACACAGCAGGGGCATGCTTGGGGTGCAGCGCTGCTGTGGGGGGAGGCCTGGCCCTGGGGCATCTCCCCAGAGAGATCCCCTGCAGGGAGGGTGAGGGCACGAGCAGCTCCTTTTTCCAGTCACCTGTGAACTCTGCACCCTCCCCCAAGCCTGGATGCTGTGGGATTGGTGGCAGCACAGGAGACTGGTAGGCCTGCAGGAGGAGACGTGGGGGCAGCAGGGTCTGGAGGCATGGCAGCAGATGCAGCCAGGAGCCTGGCTGGTCCTGGCCTGGGAATAGGGCAGAGGAGGCAGGCTGCTTGTGACCAGCACCCGTGGCCCACTGGCCACAGAGGAGCAAGCAGGATGGGGGGCTGAGCCGGCAGCCTCCTGGGTCCAGGCCTATCATAGTCCGTGGGCACCCGTGCCGGATAGCATATGTGCCCCTGGTACAGAGCATCTTATTTCAGAAATGTTGCAAACTCTCAAAAACAGCTTCTTTCTCATGCCTCTGCAGGCCCTGCAGCTGCACGCAGGGGAGAGGCCATCGTTGGCAGCCAGGATGCAGCCTCAGAGTCACCGCTGCCCATAGCCAGGGCCCTGCAAATGCACTGGCTTTGCCAGAGGAGGACCCAGGACATGATGTTCCTCCTGGACTGGCTGGTGATGACGTCAGATGACTCTCTGGTGGAGGACATTGCCTGGCAGAACAGGTGGTGGGTGGAGGACGTGGCCTGCAAGGATGTGCGGGACCAGGCAGACTGGAAGTTCAGGGCGCAGCTCCTGGCCCTGGAGTGTGAGCATGTGTAGGCCCTGCAGGAGCAGAGTGCAGGCATGGGCAGGGCAGTGGAGGCCATGGAGTACAAGTGTCAAGTGCTGGAAACCATCCTGGCCCTGGCGGTTGCTGCCTCTGCTGCCCGGCCCCCAACCCTAGCCCCACCTGCTTTCTGGCAGCTGCCAACTGCCCAGCAGCAGGCCCCCTCCATGGGCCTGGGCAAAAGTCCAGCGCTCCTTCCATGGGCCAAGAGCCCCTGCCCCATCCCCTGCCCTGGATCCCCTGCAACTCATCCCCCCGCCCTGGGCCCAGGCCTGTTGCTCGCCCTGGCTCCACGTGGGCACAGAGTTGCCTGCAGTGGGACAAGGACCACATACCAGCCCTGTTAGCCTTGGACACTGGTTGCCGGAGGGGAAGATGCCCATGCCAGGGGACTACCGACCACCGTTGCCCCTGGCGAGCCCCACACTCACCTGTCTCACCACAGCATATGCACACATAAGGCAATGGCCAGAGGCCAGTGTGATGGCTGCCTGTCCCCGGGCTCTGCCCCTTAGGCTGCCCCAACCCATGGCCACCCATGCCAGGAGGGTATGCACACAACCACATCACTTCACTTGTAAATAGTTGCATGAGGAAAAGGGTGTTTTGTTGGTGGTGGAGGGGCTCCATTGTTACAGAGGGAGGGAGGGAGGGGGAGAGGTCTGTTTGTTGTGAGGGAATAAAGTATCTTTCTGAGACTGTCTTCAGTGAGCACGGTGCTGGGGGTGTGTGGTGGGGTAGGGGATACGTGGGCGTCTGTCCAGGTAGGCTACAGCGGGGAGTATGTGATGAGATGGTCGGGCAGTGCCTCTTGCACCCTTTCTGGTGGGTGTGCAACTCACCTGGGTCCTTAGCAGTGGGGGCCCACTGGGGCCAGCAGGGCTAGCACCATGGCCAGCAGGAGCCTGGGACACTGGGTGTTGCTGCCAGGGGCAGGGGCTGGAGCAGCCATGGTGCACGGAGGCAGAGGCTATGGCAAGAGAGCTGCCATTTGCTGGCCCTGGCCTCTGCACGCTGCTCCTGACCAGAAGAGCAGCTGACAAGGCAGCACAGAGCGGAGCTGCCTTTAAAAAATGGCTGCCAGCTGCTGGCAGGTGCTCTGGAGCCTTGAGCTCCCCTTGGTGGTGGCAGGGGACCATTGCAGGAGCAGCAAATTTTCTTCCACCTCCCTGCATGTGTAGACAAGTGCCCAGGAGCATTTACTCATGAGCAGGGATCCTGGTTGTCTCATAAAAAAATCACAAATTCTCTGACAAAAAATTGCAGATTCTCTGATTAAAACCCCCCAAATCTGTTATTACAATTAAAACCCCCCTCCAGCCCCCCCTAGCCCTGCTGGTGCCCCTCACTTACCCCCCCAAAGCCATCCCAACCCTGCTGGCGCCCCTCATTTCCCCCAAAACAGCTCCCCGCCCTACTTGTGCCTCTTCCCCCACCCACAGCCCCTGCCCACCAGCCCTGCTGGAGGGGGCCCCCAGCTCCCAGGGCTATGGGGCCAGGGCCCCAAGTCTGCAGCTCCCTGTCCCCAACAGCAGGCAGCTGCAGCAGAAGCAGCATGGAGGTGACTCCCCCACTGCTGCTGCCTGCTCAGGTGGGAGTGGGGCTGGCTCCCTCCAGCCCTGCTGGTGCCCCCAGCCGTGACCCATAACCCCCCAGCCCTGCCAGAGGGGTCCCCCGCAGCCTGCAAGCCCCACTTACCTCAGGCTCCAGGAGTGAAGCTGAGCTGAGCAGAGCTGTGGCTTTCTTAGAGCCTCAGGCCCCGCCCTTCTCCCTCTCACTTCCCCTCTGGGCAGGGCTTGGGGTTTCCTGCCCTGTTGGCAAACAGCTCTTGCAGGCTGGAGCTCAACCAGCTTGAAGAGCTGTTTGTAAAAGTAGGGAATCCCCAGGTTTCTCTGCTAAAAGGAGAAATCTGCATTTTCTCTGATAAAAATGAGAAATCTGTGGTTTTCTCTGTTTTTCTGTGGGAAATGGAAAACCAGGATCCCTGCTAATGAGTAGTTTGCTTGCAAGTAAACTGATCCCAGATCAAATGCATGTGTAGATGCACACATCAAGAATAACGATGCATAGTTCTTTGTGAACTTAAGGTATGAAGAGGCGATTCTTCTGGAATGAGTGCCCAAGGTATATTATTTCAAGGTGCTCCAAGTTTCAGGTGAAGGGATACATTTAAGATTTTTGAGATGGTAAATATAAATTTTGAGATGGTAAATTTAAAATTTGAGAGCTGATAGCAGTAAGAATTTATTTAAATTGTTACATTTATCATTGACTACCTGAGAGTATTTTCAACAATAGATGAAACTTACACAAAGGTAGAACATTAAGGGGACTATCTTCCTTGGTTACTTACCATTTCTAGTATCTTTTTGTTGACTCTGTGAAATATTAAAATTAAATCTGTGTAGTATTAAAATTAAATAAATAATATAAACACAGAAAGTTTTTGTGATAATAGCTATGAGAAGCATCAGTATTTTTTCAGCGCATTTTTCTAGTATATTTTAGGGGGGAAGAGGATTTTTTTCCCCTAAATAATGTCTCACTTGGATGTCTGTTACATATGAGTCTTTTTTGCTGAAAAGAAATTACACAAACTATAAACAGACAACTAAGCTGCTTTTGAAATGAGTGGGTTTTCTCAGTTTTAACTATTATTAGCCATTAGATGATAAGTAGCTAGATTAGAAAGATGTTTCTTGAAATGTTGCATAGTATTCAGTGCATGCTTCCATTATGCTTCCTGGCATTATAGGATAATATGCCTTATTCAGAAATATAACAATCAGCTCTGTTAAATCATGTTCAATCAGCTTATATAATAACACCTATATTTTGTTATTCATTTCAGATTTCAGAGACCTATGCCTTCCTACCGAGAGAAGCGGTGACACGATTTCTAATGAGCTGCTCAGAGTGCCAGAAAAGAATGCATTTAAACCCAGATGGAGTGGATCATAAAGGTAGTTGTAGTGTCAAATAGTGGGTTGTAAAGTAATTTTATTCCTAATACCCATTTATATTTTCCTAGTGTAAGTGAAGGTTCATAAAAATTTGGTAGACTGGAACAGTTCAACAAATCAGATCTTCTTATTCACTTAAGTTAGAAGGTAGTGAATCTTTAGTATTTCCTTAAAGGATGGAGTGTAGTGCTATACTCATCCCTAAAAGAAAGATGATTTTGGATAAAATAATTTATTTTCCCATGGAAATGCTTGTATGTCCATATAACAATAAACGATGGATAGGGCACATCTGCTGTAGTCATTTAGGATAGCAGAGTTTATAATTTTTCATGCTTATGCTTGATTTACTTTCTTTTCATGGAAATGGCTATCTGTATATTGTAAAAGCAATTGAAAATGCCAAAGTTGGAGCCAACCGAGAAACAGTTTGGCATTTGGCAGCAGATTATACTGAGGTAGCTTCCACAATTAACATATCATGCATAATAGATATTTTTATTACAGATAATGGAAAACCTCCGACTTTGGTGACTAGTATGATTGATTACAACATGCCAATTACTATGGCCTACATGAAGCACATGAAATTGCAGCTACTGAACTCACAACAAGATGAGGTAAAAATCAAATATTCAAAATCTATTCATAGTTCATTGCAGATTGTATTGTTCCATGGTGTGATTCCACAAAATTTAATGAATTAAACCAAGGAGGAATGTGACCCTCTGTTAACAGTTTTGAATACTCTCAATATAGCAAGATATTTCTTTAAAATGCTGTATGATATGATATAATAAATATCCTGTTCAAAACTTGTAGATCTCCTCATACCCTCTGGCTTTGGAACAGCATACTATTCCATACTGTTTTAATAGAGATCTTGGTTCAAACGTTGGGCATTGTACATCAACTGCTAGGGTCAATTTGGGATGGAAAGAATAAGGCGGCAACATGTGCCACCATGGATGAGTGCTGTGCTTAGCACGAAAAGGCTCTTTCATTAGCTCCTGAAGTGAGTGCCATTCAAATGCGAGGTTACTAGCCATGATGCAGAACAGCAAAGGAATGTATGTAGGAGCAGTAACAAAGTGATTGAGATCTTCAGGACAGAGGCCCTGATTGGACAGTTTATGGGGAAATAGAACCTCCAACCCTAATACAGCGAAGTACTAAACATGGACTTAAAATTAACTCCATGATTAAATCCATCCTCATCCGGTAAGAAATTCAAGTATGCACCTTGTACCCGCCGGGCATTGTACATCTTAACTTGTGCTTCCTTGATCCGAGTGCTTGCCGGTACTCGTCTTGCCGTTGCAGGTGGCCTTCCGGGAGGTCTTCCCATGCGCCGCAGTCTGCCCCTTCTCGCCTGCCACGACTTGAATCTTTCAGTGGGTGGGGCTTTGTGCAGCGCGGTTGCCCTCGTTGGTCACCTGCTTCTTAGATGTCCTCTGCGAGGCTCCTCCTCCCCTGCACCTCACCCTTTACCCAGCCCGGCGGATCTTGGCTATTTCTGTGGTTGACCGAATAGCCCCTAGATACTTAAACAATGAGCTCAGCTCTCGCTCTAACTCCCTGCCTCCACCACCTCAGCCCCTTCTAATGTGGGGAAACACAAAACTCCCTCCGGAACTCAAACGAAAAGCTCAATGAGCCTCAAGAGAGGCATAACCCTGCCCCTATTGGACTTCCTTATGGAGCCGACAGCCTCTCTATCCCTCCGCTTGTTGACAGAGCCACCTGCGTGTGGCTCGGTTCTGTGGCCCCTCTCCGTCTATCCCAGCCTCATGCCACTCCTTCTCCGGTATCCTACCGGCATGACCCTCTGTCTGGGTCCCCTGGGAGCAGTGTCCCTCTTTCTGGGTCTTCCCCGAACAGCAGCCCTCTCTCCGAGTCTTCCCCGAACTGCAGCTCTCTTTCCGGGTCTTCTCCAGCCCGTTGACCTCTCCACACTGCTGGGGCTCTTACTGTTTCCTCTCCTGGCTCGCCTGCAGCTGTCGTGTTGGCCTCAGGTGCTGGCTCGCCCCCGGGTTCCTTTAGTTCCCCGTGGTGAGCGCGGGCAGTCACCTCTGATGTTCCGCACCTCCAGCTGACTCCACCGGCCAGGCTCCCTCCCAGCAGCCATGTGCGCGCCCCGCTCCTTTTCGCCGCCGGCCGGCAATTGGGAATGACATCATCCGCCAGCCGCAGGTAACTTAAGGCGTGATCCACACCCCACGCGGGCTTCTCCTGCCGTCCCTGCTCCTCCTCCCATCCTGCGGTGAGCAAGTTACCCTTTTTTATTTTCCTTCTTTCTGTTCCATCCCCGGCTTCTGGCCCTGGGGCTCCCCCCTTGGACTCAGGAGTCTCCCCGGTCTTTCTCCCCCTGTTGCACACCTATACATTTGCATTTGAATTTCTGTCATAACTAATTAAATACATAGAAAAGGAGACTCAGGCTGAGAACTGGACTTCATCTAAGGGAACTGGAAATAATCTGCTTTTTTAATTATTTCTTTTCTGTGATTCATGCAGATCTTTTTCAAATTTTGAGAAGTGCTTCATGAATTGGAGGGGAGCTGGCAAATTATTTGTAATAAACTCATTTTGTGAGAAATGTGTTCATTTATCATGCAAGCTGCCAAATAGTTAGGAGCCCGGCTGTGTGCCAACCAAAAGCAGTCCTGCATGCTGTGCCCTTCTGCCTGCCTGGAAGAAATAATCTGAATTTGATTATTTTTTTTCCTTTAAAAGAAAAATTTTAAAAACAACCTAAACAGCTGGTTTATGGCAAAGACCCTGATTGACTCTTGAGTTCTGTAAAGCCAGCCAGATTATTTTTCATAATAAGTAGATATGGACTCTTGATGGAGATATATGAATTATTCAAAACCCCACAAACACAGGGAATTGTCAATACTTTTCTAAAAATATCAGGGATCTCTTCTTTTGTAGAAGACATGTCTATCTCTTTTACACTTCTCCAGGAGCACTTGATGCAACTTCAGCTTGGTCTTCTGTTCCCAAAACTAGGCCTTCCTTATGTCGGCTACCCCAAGTTGAGAAGCTGACTGTTGGCAAGCAGTGGGCCGGAGGCTTTATCTTTACAGTGAAGTTTAATGCTACATTATTTTCCTTGTTCCCACAATTCTTTCTTCCTGCTACATGGGGCAAAACACTAATGTTGGAGCACAGCCATCTAGTATAGTACATCCTTCTTCTATCATAGCTTAAGCATTTTAGTATTGTCCTTTCTGGCCTGATGACATGAATCAGGCCCCTTTCAGTGTACCATTTTTTCACTGAAATCAGGCAGCTGATGTGACGGTGGTAGTAGGAAGTAACAACTCCTGCCCTCCCCACACCTATAACTGAGAGCATTCCCACTTGAACTTGGCACACCCAATCTTGCATTGTGACCTTTGGCTCATTGCAGTGATGCGTAGTGTTGCAATTTTTAATGCATTTCCATTTCATGATGTGCACTTGCCAATAAGCACCATTGTTGCAAGTGAAGATCTCATGCTTTTTTTTAATTTGTATCTCTACATATGTACTGTCATTGCATTGATATTAGTCTGGCACTAAGAGCAAAACAGCAGTAGGGAGATAGCAGTGCGAAGTAGGGGTGTTTCTGATACGTGTTTTCAAATTACTTCATACAGTTTAAAAAAAATCCACCCTCTGATTTTACAGTAAGGCTCTGTTTCCAAGGTTTCACAAAGCATCTTTGTATTACAGTGGAGGGGAGGATCTGAGGTGAGAAGTAACTTAGTTACCACTGCTAGCATGCCTAGTAATTGAGAATATCTTGTTAGTAGTAATCAGTCACCTCGACCACTTCAGCCTAAGTCATACTGTTAAGCTGAAACCTTTGGAAGGGGTGGTGCAGAACTGCTATGGCCCAATAGAAAGACCCAGCTGCACAGGGAAATTTATTTCAATGCTGAAGCTAGCACAAGGGGACCATTAACCACCAGCTTCAGCCACTAGCACCTGCATGCACACAGATAGGGGTGTAATAGAGTGCACAATATTTATAGAGACAGTGGAAGAGTTGCTCTTTAGGGGGCCAGGAACAAGTGGAGGCATAACCACAAATACCCCTATGCCTAGTTATTCCCCAACTAGTCTGTTCTGTACGGGCAGCCAAGGCTTCTGTAGTTTGCACTGGGAGACAAAACAGGTGTCAGCAACCCCAGAAATAGTGAGGTACAAGCTGACTCCAGATTGTAGCCCACCATGCCTGGAGAAGATGGAAGCTTTCCAATGGGTAGAGGTGGTATGTACACTGGTGCAGCCTTTGAAAGAGAGCAGAATGCATTTTCCCTGTGCAAAGGTGGCTCTACTGGCTGGTGCTTTGGTGGGGGAGAGGGGAGAACGGAGTGAAGGGGGGAGAGAGAGAGAAAGAGACAAGTTCATGGGAAGTCTGGTGCTCTTGTGGACTCTAGCCTCCGGCATTTCTTACATTTTGTCTAAGCTCTATGAGGACATTGTTCATCATGTTATATCTGACTGTTTCCTATGTTAGATTGTATAACCCAAGTACCAGTTGGAGAAGCTTTGCCTTTTTCAACTTTTATGTTGTATAGAGTATTGCTTGGGGTAGGGTGTTTTATCATAAGCTGTTGTGCACAGGTACAAGAGGAGATTCTTGTCACTTTGATTCCACTCTTAAAACATTGGTATTAATGGTAGTTTAGCCCCTTCTATGCCCAGTTCAGGGATTCTTGACACTGACTTTAGGGAAACATCCCCTCAACTCAAGAAACATAAGTGCAGACTGGAAAACCATTGAGATACAAAAGAGTGGAGCTTGCTCAGGGGCCAGCTGTTCACAGAGAAAAGAGACTAAACTATATTCATTTCCATCCAGATGGGTATTCTATAAACATATTGATATCAAATTCTGGCATTAGCTATATATTTCTAGATCACTTCCAGTTAATGAGTACAAAAATAAAGTACTGTAACTGGCAGGCAATTGACTATTTTAGAAAGACCTAATAAGTATAATTCATATTCCAAATAAAGAACTTATTTTTTTCTTTGGTAAATACCAATCATGAACTCAGTTATTCTTAAAGTCTCCTGTCTTTTGTCAGGAAAGCCCTCGGCAAACTTCTGTTATACTCAGAAAAGTGACTATGAAAAATATCATTCTGACTTTCTGTTTCTCAGCAACTTCCAGATCAAAACTTGTGACCATATTAAACTTTAAGCAGGTGCTTGAACTCATTGAGTAAGTACAGACAGTCAAAAAGCCTGAGGCTGAATTGATTAAATCTTTGTAGGTTAGCCTAAACTGCAGAAATTAAACTGAGAAACAACTGGACAGACATTCACTTTTGATTCAGGAAATGCAGCCACATACCTGCAGTGGCTCA
Organism: Alligator sinensis; assembly: GCF_000455745.1. NCBI lineage: Eukaryota > Metazoa > Chordata > Crocodylia > Alligatoridae > Alligator > Alligator sinensis. The sequence goes on from NW_005842347.1 coordinate 258,468, forward strand.
GACCAGAAGCCAGGAGGGGTGGAGGGGTGGAGAGGGTGCTAGAGCATGGGTGTCTGGCATGTAGCCAGCATGGGCTGTGCATTCACTTCCTCAGTCTCACCTCCATCCTTGGCAAAGTCTTTGAAAAAATTATCAAGGCTCACATTTGTGAGAGTCCGGCAGGACAAATTATGCTAAGGGGAAACCAGCACGGGTTCGTGGCAGGCAGATCGTGCCTGACCAATCTAGTCTCTTTTTATGACCAGGTTACGAAACGCCTGGACACAGGAGGAGGGGTGGATGTCGTATACTTAGACTTCAGGAAGGCCTTTGATACGGTATCCCACCCCATACTGGTGAACAAGTTAAGAGGCTGTGACTTGGATGACTACACAGTCCGGTGGGTGGCGAATTGACTGGAGGGTCGCACCCAGAGAGTCGTGGTAGATGGGTCGGTTTCGACCTGGAAGGGTGTGGGCAGTGGGGTCCTGCAGGGCTCGGTCCTTGGACCGATAGTCTTTAATGTCTTCATCAGCGACTTGGACGAGGGAGTGAAATGTACTCTGTCCAAGTTTGCAGATGACACAAAGCTATCGGGAGAAGTGGACACGCCGGAGGGCAAGGAACAGCTGCAAGCAGACCTGGACAGG
>NW_005842347.1:259613-274096 GCF_000455745.1 Alligator sinensis
GGTCTGGAACGGGCTCCCAAGGGAGGTGGTGCTCTCCCCTACCCTGGGGGTCTTCAAGAGGAGGTTAGATGAGTATGTAGCTGGGGTCATCTAGACCCAGCAGTCTTTCCTGCTTATGCAGGGGGTCGGACTCGATGATCTATTGAGGTCCCTTCCGACCCTAACATCTATGAATCTTCCTGCTGCCCTTGAGGTCTCTGGGATTTGTAGTCCAGAATTACAACAGCAGTCTCTACAGGGTTGCTCATCACCTCCTCTTCATGCTTCCAGGTGCCTCTGGGATTTGTAATTCACAGTCGCAGCCAGCACTATGTTTTTAGCAGTGCAGGGAAGCTCTGTACTCTGGGGAAGGGAAGTTTAACCCACCTCCCTGACCCCAGCCAAGGTTTGCCTGGGGAGGGCAGTCCCTGCCTCCCCCCTTCCCCCAACAGACCTTTCTAGACACCCCAGCCCAGCCCAGGGCTGCCAAGCATGCTGGGATGCTGGAGGACTGTGATTTAATTTGGACCAGGAAGGGGTTTGGAACAGAAGTTTCATAAACTGGTTTGATCCAAATCAGTTAAGTCTGATAGTACATTCGACCAGTTTTACCTTAAACCAGTTTCACATATTTTGAAACTGGGTTATGTGCACTGAAGTTATGTTCTGTTACAGGTTTAAACCAGTTTCTGATCACTTAAGCCAGTTTATGTGTAACTTCTGTCCCTAACCATTGACATTAATGGGACTACTAAAATGAGTCAATTTAAGCAGGTGAATGAATGTTTGCTCGGCTGGGGCCCAGATTTTCTGTCTGCAACAATCAAATGAGCATCATAAATTGAAATTGGATTTTTGGCTTACATGTTGTCATCGTTTTCATCATCAGCATTGGAGATTTTTTAAATTGATAGTTAACAAATATATTGGAAGTGTGTGAGCCAGAATAAAATCTTCCCTGCTTTCACACTTGCGAGTTGCCTTGTGATTGAGTTCATTGCGAACAAGATCAGGACTGGACTGAGTAAGACAATGCCACTTTTCAGTCACTTCTTCGAACATATTTACAGTTTAAGGATGAAATCAAAGGAGATTAGCCATTGTCTTTGATAGATACAGCATTTCATTAAAATCTTATGTACTCCCTGGCAATGATTATTCAAATAGAATGAACAATTTGGGCACAAAAACGGAGATGTCTCCTCAACAAAGATTTAATAGAAAAGAGCTGTCATGAGTTCCCAGAACACTAACATTTTTCTGCTTTTACAAAATATTCTAGAAAGCCACTTAGTATTATATTTGGAGTATTATCATACTTGATTAAACTTTAATGGCACCTGTCAAATGATCACAGTCCATTTTGTGATTAATTATACTTGCTCTTCTTATAGCTTGCTTGTTTACTTACTAATTCAATAAGGGTATCTCAGCTATTAATATGAATTACTAAATAATGATTTTAGTTTGAATAACATATTTGGAAGTATTTTTTGGGTGTTTCCTAATATGAAACAGGGAATTTTGTATTGCAGGATGAAAGTTCCATAGAAAGTGATGAATTTGATATGAGTGACTCAACCAGGATGTCAGCTGTGAACTCAGACCTTAGTTCTAATCTTGAAGAGAGAATGCAAAGTCCTCAGAATCTTCAGGGCCAGCAGGATGGTAAGTCTTTTTATTAAATAAAGAAGATACTGTCCTTTTTCTATGTTATGCCCTCATTTAGCATCTTCTATACACTTTCATTGGGAATGCATTTCCTCAGATAACTTGAGATGAGTGCACTGTGCTGCAAAATAAGGATGATTGTGCTGTTTTTTTGGTAGACTAACTATTGCTTAGATTGCTTAGATGACTTAAATAATTGCATTTTGGGTATTTTTATATTAAATATACAGTTGGCCTGCAAATGGGCATAAGTGAAAGTAAAATTCCCCTTTTTCCTTGTGCGACTTACTAAGAATTTGAATCTTGACACATTGGCTCTCAGCAGCAATGCACTTCTCCCCAGCAGCAAGGAGAAAAGAGAAAGGAAGCTGCTTCTCTGAAATTACCTGGGGATGGCAAAGCCTGCTATTTCCTGCAGGTATATCCTAGCCCATAGTTAAGGTAGCTCATATCTTTTTATGGTTTATTCTTATCACAGGTTATACCTGTATCATAATGCAGTCTGTTCTTGGGCTGCACAAGAAGATTGCAAAAAAATTCACTGTAAAACACTTTCTTCATTATACAGGACATCTAAATAAATGGAAGAATTAGAATTAATGGGCTCCTATTAGACTTGAGGGGAGCCTGCTCCGACGTGCTGGAAATCCAGCGATTAATCGAATCTGCTGGAGAACGGAAATTGACACACTCCGGCACTCTTCCGCATCATGTGTATCATCCTTGTGCTGAAAAAATGGCAGCAGGGCACTTTGAAATGAAACACATTTGATGAACTTTAGTTCAAAGCCCTCCGCCTTCATTTTTTCACTGCAGCGATGCTGATACATGTGATGCACAGACATTTTAAATGAATACGGTTCTCTAATTAAAGTATTGTTCCGGTGCTGCGTCCCAAAGCACGTATAAAAATGCCAAATGTGAGCAAGACAAAGAGCAAATGCAGGTGCAGTACATCTTTAGTTTTCCTCATGTGTATTGTAGATACCGGTATATACAATTTCCTTGGGGAAAGGGTTCATAGTTCAAGGCTGTCACTCAAAGCAGTGATGTCAAATATATGGCCAGATCTGGTTCACTTGGTTCTTGTATTTGGCCCTCCAGAAATAGCTAGTCCAGAAACCAAAAATGTATGTATTCATTTATTTTTTTTAAATCTAAGTTTCTTGTCTTTAGGATTGCAAAGAAAATGTTGCATATGTGAACTTCAGGTATGGACAAATGAAATATTTACTGTGGGCTAAAGTGGGTAGCGATTTATTTCACAGTACCTGGTCCATGGCAAAGCCTCCTGTGTGTACACCCCATGGGAAGTAAAAGCTAAGCCATGCTAGTGGAATCATATTTCACATGATTTAGCTTCTACTATCCATGGGGTAAGGGCTTACACACAGGCAGTTACTACAGGCTAGCTACTGAATGATAAATCCCTACCCCTTTTAGTCAACACAAAATTGTTCATAGGTACCTACCCTTTGGAAGATGTCACTACTTTTAATTATACTGGCAAACAGCTTCAAACTGTAGCTTAGAAGTGTGAAATCCCTGGTTAATTGTTACTCTAATAGAAGGCAAGGAGTTTAGTGGCTTTATAGTCTAACTTGTTTAGGGAATATGCAGATGTTACACTTAGATCAGGCAAAAAATGGCTAGCCATATCTAACTTAGTTCACCTAAGGAGGTCCACTACATAGATCAGGCTCACCCAGGCCTGATCTAATGAAATGTATGTAGCCATGAGGAGCACAGCAACTTGCCCCAGCCCCAGGACTATGCTTTTCTTACCTCCCACCCTGACCAGGCTATTTTTAGACCTCCAATCATCCCAACCCCCAAACATGCAATTCCTCTGGCCTGGACCTACCAAACTCCTCCCTTGGATGTGCTAGCCCCTTCCAATCCTTCCCCCCCCCCCCCCCCCCCCCCCCACACCACCACGACATAGATCGCATTCCCAACATGGTTCCCAGCACCAATGAATGTGTATAAGTGAGGACCCTCTATGATCATGTGGCTTTAAGCAATCCTCGTGATCATAGATTGGGTCTTGTGAACATGTGCACGTGCCCTCAGAGAGGCATGAGCTTTCATAAGCTACAGCATTCTTTATCAGATGCTATGGCAAAGTAAGTCTCTAAGATGCCTCTATGACAGAGGCAGGCAATTATTTTGGGCGGAGGGCCACTTACTGAGTTTTGGCAAGCCATCAAGAGCCACATGACAGGCAGCCAGGGGCAGATAAATATTAATTTTCTAAATTTTTTAGGGGCCCCACAGGCTGGAAAGAATGGCCTGACAGGCCACAGGTGGCCCGTGGGCCACATTTTGCCCACCCCCGTTCTATGACCTAGTAGTGTAACTAAAGTGTGGAAACCAAGGCAGCAGCCCCAGGTGCCGACTTGAAGAGAAGCATTAAAATAACAGCTGCCACCTGTGCTTGTGGTACCAGCAGCCGGAAGTCATTGCTGGTGCCCTAGATGATCAGCTGCTGTGTTATGCCTCTGCCCCACCTTCAGTTTGTTAATCTAATTGGACTAGAAGCTAGTGTCAATGTTAGCTGTTAAATCACTAATCATTTTACTAAATGGAATGGGGGTAAATTATGGTAATGAAGCACAGTGGCTAGGAGGTCCTGTAAGACTGGAAATTCATAGGAAAGAACAGGAGTGATGAACCAAGATAAGGCAGAAAGAGAAAAACTAAAAAGGGAGGATAGTGAAGGAAGAGGAACATAAAAGTAGAAGGGGAGGTACAAAGTTGAAATCTAATCATTAAAAATGGTTCAACATATAACAAACTTCTGCCTTGATATCAGTGCGAGTCTGTTGTTGACATGAGTGGAAATTTTGTTTTGAATTGGGGGGAGTTTGGACTGAGTTTTATATCTTGATGCAATAACCAGTATAAAAAATGGAATTCAACCCTCATTATAGAAAGAATCTGAAACCACTGTCTTAAAGTGTCATTCAGCTTTGAAAATAGAGTTCACATGAGGATTATGCACCACAGATGTGAAGTCTATCATGTGACATGAATGGTGCATAGGCCAGGTGCCAGGCTTTTGCCAGGGTGCCCCAACTGCAATTTGACACTCCCTTTAAAAGGGACTGTAAAAACACTTAGTGGAACTTCATGCTTATTATTCTGTCAGAATTTGCAGACCAAATATGCCCAATAATCAAGTAAAAGAGGCTTCTTTCTATGTGTCTACTCTAAAAAAGCAATGCAAATATAAACATTAAGCTAGGTTCTTTCCATCTCACATCACCAATAACTGGATTATGAGAGTTTCAGGAAAGGACCATATCCTCCTCTGTGTTTTATGTGGCATCTAGTGTAATGGGGCCCAGTAAAGATTGGTGCCTTTGAACACTATGATGGTGCCAATAAACAAATGATGACAATAGTTGTTTAGGCCAAATTCCATCCCCAGTTACATCTTTATTTCATTGTTTTCAGATTATTCCCATGGAGTTGTGTAACTGTGAGTGTGTGGCTGGGACATACGCAGCCAGGCCTGTGGATAGACCCTGAGGGCAACTAGCAGGTCAGCAGGGCAGGAGCATGGGTTCCTGGAGCATTGGGTCATGGTCTGAGTAGTTGGATTAGAGAGCATGGGACCAAGTTCCAGGGAAAAGCTGGGATAAGGGTCAAGGCAACCAAGGCAAGTCAGGATGTCAGGGAAACCAGAGAAAGCAGAACCAGCACCATGTTTCAGGGTAGATCCATGATCATGGTCACGAAAAGTCAAACCCAGGTCAGAAATCAGAAAAGCTAGGGAGAGCTATGAATGCAAGGCTTGCCAGAACAGACTGAGGCTGATTTAAGGCTTGCATGGAGGCTGAGGCTGCAGGTGTTTAAAAGGGGTGAGCAGTGCTTTCAGTAACCGATCTGGTTGCAGAGAACTGGGTCAGTTGCATTAGTCGGGGGTCAGCGGCAGATGTGATAACTTTAAATGCTTGGCCCAACCAGGCCTGCTTGATCAGTGTTCCTGAGAGTTTCCGCCCCTTCCCACCCCACCCTCCCAGATGGCCTCTTCTAGGCAGCCTGGGACCAGGCTTTTCTGGGTATTTTCAGTGGAAATCTTATACTAGTTTAGGGGTGTGAACATGGTCATCTGGTTCCCAAGATCATTCTTCCAGGCCATAGCCCTCCCAGTTGATGAATTAATGGAGCTTGCCTCAGACGTCTCTGGAGCCTAAAACCTGCCTTACAATATATTCCTTGTGACCTTCCACTATCATGGGTGTGGGGGGAGCAGGTTCAGGCAGTCAGAAAAGGGTTTTTTATGCAAGGTTTGAGTGGGGATATGTGGAAAATGAGGTGTACTTTTAGTGGTTTTGGCAGCTAGAGCTTGAATACAACACAGCTTATTAGTTCCACAACCTTGAAGGGGCCCAGATATTGGTGATCCAGTTTGGCAGGTGGTCTTGGGATCTTGATAGTCTTTGAAGAGAGCCAGACCTTGTTACCAAGTGAAATGGTGCGGCCAAAATATTGCTGTCATTATTTTTATATGTGGTTGGCTGTGTCGAGATGAACCTTTAATTTTTTGCTAAACATCTTGGAGATTCAATACATGGTCATTCGCTGTGAGGACCTATGGGAAGGTAGACAATGCTAGGTAGAAATGAGGATGGAGTCCATAGTTGGAGAAAAAGTGGGTCTGGCGTGTAGAAGTATGGGCAGCATTTTTGTATGTGAATTTTGCCAGGGGGAACAAGATCATCCAATTATCCTGATGAAAATTTAAAAGCATCTGAGATCTTGCTCAAGGGTCTGGTTTATGCACTCCGTATGACCGTTAGTCTGAGGGTGATACATAGATGAATGAAGAGGTTCCATGCCCAGAGCCTTACAGAACTCATGCCAGAAGTATGAAATAAATTGGGGACCATGGCCAGAGAGTACCTGAGATGGACAGCTATGTAGGCAAAATATATGTCTCAGAAATAGGTGGGTCATTTAATTGGCAGTGGGGACAGCCTGGGCAAAGATAAAATGGGTCATCTTAGTTAATGTATCCACCATGACCATGATTATGGGTGATGGGTCTAGAGCAGAGAGTTCATTCTTATGGGATAGAGTGAGTGTCTGCCTTCTGGTTCTTGGCTCCTGGGCAATATGTGATTATGGAATTAAAACAGGAAAAGGAGAGTGAACAGTGGACCTGTCAAAAATTCAGTTTCTGGTTTGTGTGGAAATATTCCAAGTTCTTATGGTCCATTATTACCTGGATGGGGTGGCAATCTGCCTTCAGAAGGTGCTGCCACTCCTCGAAGGCTGTGTTTGGAGTCTAGACCCTGCTTCATGATATATGCCTTGTGACCTTCCACTATTATGGGTGGGGGGAACAGGTTCCCAATCCCAAATGTCAGTGTGAGGAGTTTCCAGTATTTCAGATCGAGGAGTTCCCATGTTGATGCAAGGAGTTCCCAATCTGAAATGTAATTCCTTTTGAAGGGAGTCAGGGACCAGCAATAAAAGTGGATGGGTGCAATTTGTTTGGGGTGTCTGAAGCTTAAGATAGAACAGCCCCTATGGTGCAGCTCAAACAGTCAGCTTCCACTATAAATAGGATGACCATAGATCCTGGTTTAGCCAGGATAGTTCTGGATTTTGGAGGCTGGTGAGAATTAAATTGAGCATCCTGGAAATGAAGGGGCATGGGGTGTAGTCTGCTGGGATGGTGGACAGCACAGCACACCAACCAGGAAGGCAGGCACCGCTGCCCATCCACTCACTTGCCCAGCACGCCATGTCACCCTGCCCCTGCCTCTGCCTGCAACAGCACCACTGACTTGGGAGAGTAGAGAGGGAAAGGGGCACTGTCCTGGATGCCCCAGATTTCCTTATGGCCAGATTAATTATAAATGGTTTCAGGGAGTCCAGGTGCATAGGAAGGGCACAGGGTGAAAGTCCTTTTCAGTATCTCAAAGGCCATTCAGACTTCTGGAAACCATTTGAATGGTACCCCTTTCTTAAGAAGGGTAGTCAGCAGGGCTGCTACGTGCGACAACTCTCTCATTAAACATCTACAAAAGTTAGCAAAGCCCAAGAACCATTGAATCCCTTTAATGTCATATGGTGCAGCTCATTCGGTGATGTCAGTTACCTTGTGGGCCATTACTAGGCCCTTGGTGAAAATAATATAACCTAAGAATTCAATTGAGGTCTGATCAAACTTGCATTTCTCTAGGTTAAAATATAGGTGGTTCTCTTGGAGCTGGAGTAGGACCTGACACACATGTTCTAAATACTGGGCAGGATCATTAGGAAAAACTAAAATATCGTCTAGGTAAATTGTAACAAATTGTTCCAACATATCTTGATATATACCATTAGCAAAGTGTTGGAATGTAACAGGGGCATTGCAGAGTCCAAAGGGCATAGCCAAGTATTCAGAATGCCTATAGTGGGACCAAAATGCAGTTTTCTACTTGTCCCCTTCCTGTATACAGTAGGCCTCTCAAAGATCCAATCTTGAAAAAAATCTAGGCTTGATGGAACCTCTCAAATGATTCATTCATTACTGGCAGCAGGTAATGATTATGAATCTTAATCCTGTTTTAGGCCCTGTACTCAACACGGGGATGGAGAAAACTGTCTTTCTTGGCCACAAAGAATATCAGGGCCCCAGCAGGAGATGTAAAAGGCCTGATGAACCCATTACAGAGGTTCTCCCTAATATATACTTCTTGAGCACTTTGAGCTCTGGCTCAGAATAAATAAATGTGTCTGAACGGAATCTGTGCCCCTGGCACAGGATCAAATGGCAATCATAAGGGCAGTGTGGGGGAAGTTGGTCCACTCCTTTCTTGTTGAATACATCAGCCAAGTCCTGGTATTTGGCAGGGAGAGATGGGGGAGGGTCTGGAGCATATGTCCTGTCTCTGAAGGCCAGCCTTGAATCTTATATGGTTGTTGTAAGCCACGTGATATCTTTGACTCTGCTACCAGCCTTGGGTAATGGCCAGAGAAATCTACTCTAAAGCAGAGTACAAGCAGTAAGATGAGTTGAAACAGAGTTCCTTTAACCCACACATGATGTCCCAGGTTATGGAGGAATAATTAGGGGGTTCCCAGTATAACCGAAAAGTGAGGGGAACGGATAAGATCAAAATAAAGAGACTCTGGGTGATCACTGATTGAGACTTCTAGTGGGACCATTTTACTGGTGTCAAGACCCAAAGAGGGAGGGAATCCATTCATGGCTTCTGCTATCTTGGGGTTCTATTTTGGCTGAACTGGTAGAGTCGAGTTGTTCTGCAAGGGTCGAGTCCATGAAATTACCCCAAACTCCTGTGTCAAAGAGGGCTGGAGCAGAGGGGTGCTGTAGGTGAAGGGCAACTAGCAAAGGTGAGTCTTGGGGCTTGGTGGCTCTCAAGAGTTTACTGCGAACTGGAGGCATTGGCTGAATGATCCGTGGCAGGCCCAGACAATGCCCCTTAACCAAGGCTGGATCAGGTAGTTTCTCAAAGAGGAGACGGCCATTTCTTTCCTCAGGCAGATCTGGGCAAAATGCCCAGACTCCCCACAGTACTGGCAGAGGCCCTAGGCGCAACAACAAGCCTTCTCCTCCAAGGGGGAGCCTTTTCCTAGCTGCATCTATCTGCATGGCCTCCATTGGGGGTAGTATCAGAGCTTCCAAGGGCCTAGCCAACCCCGAGAGTTGAAGTCTAGTCCTCCTATTGTTGCTTGGACAGATAGGCATCAGTACAGATACTAAAATCAACAAGTCTGTCCAAAGTAGCTGGGAGTTCCACCTGAACCAACTCGCTTTTAATGCAGCCCTGAAGCCCCAGACAGAAGTGGAAATGTTTAGCCACCTTGTTCCACTACATGTCAGAGGACTCTGCAATATGGACCCAATATAGGTAACCAAAGATTTTCACTATGGCCTGGATAAAATCTTCAAGGTTGTCAAGGAGAGGGCTTGCTGATTCCAAAAGTAGGGAAGCCCAGGCCAGGGCATCACCAGTCAACAAACTGATAAGTCCTACCTTGGCTGTATCTGAAGGATAGGTTCTAGGACAGAGACTAAATGTCAGGCAACACTGATTAATTAACTCCCAGAAACAGCAAGAGTCTCCATCAGATTTGTCAGACAGTGGGACCTGTGGTTCAGGGTATGCTGAGTGCGTTGGCTCCCCCAGTTGGCAGGAAGTGGGGTACATTGGGTGTGCAGGGCTGTAATCTGGGCCTGCAGCCCCTGTAAGGCAGCCATCAGCTTGCCTGAGGCTGCAGGTGTGTTTAAAAAGGGAGAGTAGTGCTGTCAGCAGCCAATCTAGTTGCAGAGAACTTGAATCAGTCACATAACCAGGGACCAGGGGCAGGTGTGGTAACTTCCCTGCTTGGCCCAGCACACAGTATGACCTAGTCAGCTTAACTGAAACATGGTGGGATTCTACTCACGACTGGGCGGCAGGCTTTGAGGGGTACAGGTTGTATAGATGAGACAGAGAAAAGGCGGAGGTGTAACTCTCTATGTTAAGGAGCAGTACACATCTTCCGTCATCAAGGCAGGAGTGGAGGAGGGGAATACTGAGACATTGTGGGTCAGGATCCAGGGGGGTCCAAGGGAAAAGGACTTGGTAGTGGGGGTCTACTACAGACCTTCTCACCAGGATGATGAGCTAGAAGAGATATTCTCCAAGCAGCTGTCAGATGCCTTACAGGCGAGGGGGACAGTGGTCATGTGGGACCTAAATTACCCGGACATCAGCTGGGAGGAACAGGCAGCCAAAACAAGCCACTCAGGGAGGCAGCAAAAAAAAGCCACTCAGGGAGGTTCTTACATTGTGTGCAGGACCTCCACCTAACCCAGATGGTGTCCAGTCCCACCGGGGTAGTGCCTTGCTAGACCTGGTCTTAGCAACAGGGGATGATCTCGTGGGGGTCCTGCGGGTACACAGTAACCTGGGTGATAGTGACCACCACTTGGTAGAGTTCAGTATCCAGCGAAGGGTGAGAAAAATATCCAGTGATGCTAAAGTTTTAGACTTCAGAAGGGCCAACTTTAGTAAACTTAGAAACCTAGTTAGTGAAGTGGTGGAAATCCAGAGCATCGAGCTAGTGGGGGTCCAAGAGGGTTGGAAGTTTCTCAAGGGAGTGATCCTTGGGGCACAAAAGGAGTCTATCCCCTTACACAGGAAAGGGGCTAAGGGGACAAAAAAAAAGCCCCCTTGGCTGAACAGGGAGCTTCAAGAAAGACTGGAGGCAGCAAAGAAAGAGATGTATAAGCAGTGGAAGCAGGGGGCAGCCACCAAGGAGGCATACACCACCCTGGTGCACTATTGCAGGGAGTCAGGCAGGCCAAGGCAGGACTGGAACTTAGGCTGACTACAACAATTAAGGACAATAAAAAGTCTTTCTACAGATACATAGCGAGCAAAAAGAAGGCGCAGAGTAGGATAGGGCCCCTGCAGGACAAATCAAGTCAGTTGGTGGTTGACTCAGAGAAAAAGGTAGAGCTCTTCAATGAGTTCTTCGCTTCAGTATTCCTTAATACTGACCAAGACAATCCCCCCACCTTGAGCATAGACAGATGTCCAACAGGCACCAGACTGCCAAAGGTTAGTGCTGACTTAGTTAAAGAGCACTTGGAAGGGCTGGATGGGTACAAGTCAGCCAGCCTGGATGACCTCCATCCATGGGTGCTAAAAAAATTGGCCAGTGTCATTGCTGATCCACTGGCACGGCTGTTTGAGCTCTCATGGTGCTCCGGACAGGTCCCTGGGGACTGGAAAAAGGCCAACGTGGTGCCCATTTCTAAGACGGGGAGAAGGGGGGAGCCGGGTAACTTTAGGCCAGTCAGTCTTACCTCTATTCCTGGGAAAATACTAGAAAAAATCATCAAAGAGCGTATTTGTTAAGGCCCAGCAGGGGAAATGATGCTGAAAGGAAGCCAGCACGGGTTCATCACAGGTAGATCCTGCCTGACAAACCTTATAGCCTTTTATGACCAGGTTACACACTGCTTCGACACAGGAGCTGAGACCGATGTTTATCTACCTGGATTTTAGGAAGGCCATCGACATAGTTTCGCATCCTATTCTCATAGGGGAGCTAACGGGCTGTGGAGTGGACGCCTATACAGTCGGGTGGGTGGCTAACTGGCTTAGGGACCGCACCCAGAGAGGGGGTTGATGGTCATTCTTGGCCTGGAAGGAGGTAGGCTGTGGGGTCCCTCAGGGTTCAGTCCTTGGGTCGGTGTTATTTAATATCTTGATCAGCGATTTGGATGAGGGTGTTGTGAGCACCCTCTCCAAGTCCGCGGATGATACCAAATTATAGGGCAAAGTTAATACACCAGAGGGCAGGGAGCAGGTACAGGCCGACCTGGATAGGTTAGATCAATGGGCGGAACGTAATAGGATGCAGTTCAACAAAGATAAATATAAGTTACTCCACCTAGGAAGGAGAAATCTCCAGCACACCTACAGGTTGGGGGATGTCCTCCTCAGCAGCTCAGAGGCTGAGAGAGATCTTGGAGTCATAGTTGACTCCAAGATGAACATGAGTCAGCAGTGTAGTGAGGCCATCAACAAAGCCAATCGCACCTTGTCGTGTATTAGCAGATGCATGACCAACAGATCAAGAGAGGTGATGCTCCCCCTCTATGTGGCATTAGTCAGGCCGCAGTTGGAGTGCTGTGTCCGGTTTTGGGCACCGTACTTCAAGAGGGACATGGAGGATCTGGAGAGGGTTCAGAGGAGGGCCACTCACATAATTAGTGGTCTCCATGAAAGACCCTACAAGGAGAGGTTGAGACATCTGCATCTCTTCAGCCTATACAAAAGACGGCTGAGGGGTGACCTTGTGGCCGCCTATAAATTTATCAGGGGAGGACAGCAGGGAATTGGGGATGCGCTGTTTACTAGAGCTCCCCAGGGAGTAACTAGGAATAATGGGTGCCAACTAGTGGAGAGCAGATTTAGGTTAGACATTAGGAAGAATTTTTTTACAATAAGGGTGGCCAGGGTCTGGAATGGACTTCCAAGAGAGGTAGTGCTATCACCTAACTTGGATGTCTTCAAGAGAAGGCTTGACAATCACCTGGCTGGGGTCGTCTGACCTCAGTCCTCTTTCCTCCCAGGGGCAGGGGGTCGGACACAATGATCCATTGGGTCCCTTCTGACTCTATAATCTATGAAATCACAGTCCCTGACAGTAAACCTTATTTTTGCTGGGTTTGCTTTGATGTAAATAAATGAGCGGTACTTTTGATGATGCACAAGGAAGAATAGCTCTCAGCGTCCTTTTTCTTAGCATTGCTGGATCTCCAGAATCAACAACTTCAGACACTGCCCTTAAGGTTTTTTTTTCAAGTTTGTCGATATAATCCTGTGAAAACGGTCTGTTGTACTCCTGATGTGTGGTCAGTTTCTGCTTGTCTCTGCCCCCAGTGTATGAAGATCACAGCATATGCAAAGAACAATCGCAGGCACAGTTTGGTGGTGAAAACTCAGCAGGATTATTTACAATAACAAGGGTGTCAAACCTATACTCTGCAGAGCTGCTCCATCTGTCCTGCCAGGTTACTGGCGGGCCAGGGAATTCAGGGTGCAGCAAGAGTGGGGTGGAGCCTGCTGCAAAATCCAGGGCCTTGTTGGACATGGCCTTTGGTGGCAAGGGAGCAAGCATGAGCTGTGCCAACACAGCCATGCTCACCCTGCAGCTGATTGCCCTGCCACATGCACCTCCTCCACCTTTCACTGTTGGCCATTATTCCAACTGCTGCTGCAGCCATTGCTGCTGTAGACCCTTCCACCACTGCTCCTATTGCTGCTGTTGCTTGCTCCATAGATGCAGCCTTTGAGGAGCCCCATAGTCTGGATCCAGCCTGGGGTACAGGGTGAGTTTGACACCACTGGACTACAAGACAGTACTGAGATCATTCCAACAGGGCATTTCTGTATTTGAACAACAATGGTATCCATATAAAAATACTTTTTCCAAACAAATACAAGATTCCAGGTTTCCTAGCTCTTTCTTTTATAGACTGCTCAAAGCAATACTAAGCATATCATATTTCTCTGGTATCTTGAACCTGTTATACATCCTGATCTGTGTTTTACCATTCTGTCCACATTACACGCTTTTCTGGCAGTACGACATATATTGTAACATTTTCATTATTTTTCTGTTCTGAAGCATGTAGTACCAGTCTTATCAGTTGTGATAAATTTGCACAACCTAAATGTGTATTCATATTCCAGGTTAAGCAGTTCATATATCAGTCTCAGCTCTAGTGAGGCCTAAGTTGGGCAATCCTTCAGCAAAGCCTGAGCAATGTACACATTAATTTAATACTTATACTAACCACTGCTCCAGTAAGGCTTACACTGTCCAGAAAGGAGACGTGTTTTTTATACATTCACTCATCAGTGTAGAACTACCCTTTAGTGATTGTAGTTTACTCTTGGGAATTTTTTGTTGTTTGTATAAAAGTAATTTCTAATATATAGGTGTATATTTTGTGTCATTTCATACATGTTTGCTTGAACATTTTTGGCTAAAGAATGATTGCAAATTAATATAGTGACCTCCCAGTAACGAACTGGTAGGTCACCTCTTCACTTTAAATAAAAAAGAACATTTTGTACAAATAAATAAGATATTGCAATTTTTCTCATTTTTTGTTTTTGAATCTGTATCAAAGAGGCTGCAGGTTTTGTACAAGAAATGTTATCATGCAGGCTCCCTTTATATCTCCTCTCTCTCCTTCTCTGAACTCCATCTTCACCTCCTCAACCTCCAGGTAACCTCTTGCTGTCATTCCCCTTCCTCCTTCAGCTTCTTGCTGAAGTGTTTGTTGTGAGTGGGAAAGA
>NW_005842347.1:274127-277010 GCF_000455745.1 Alligator sinensis
TGGGGCTCTTTTGATATGGCGTGGCTGAGCTGAGGATGGCTGGCTCTCCTTTTGAAGAGATGGGAGGAGTTTAGTGCCTCGTGAACCTCCCATACTTAGATTGTTTGGAATTAAATTCTAAAAGGACAAATTTAAGAACAATGCATATACAGGTTGAGAGTTCTGCTACTGTTCTGGACACAAGCATAGTTCTATGTTTCTTTGGAAGTTCTTCATGCAGTAAAGTATATAGAGAATAGTCACCCTAAAAGCCCTCTGATTGCTTCAAAGGAAATTCTGTGCTATTTTGCAGTAGGATGGCACTGGGGGAGGTGTATTGGAAGAGCTAGAAACTCATGTAGGGTCAGCAGCAACTACTTCACCACATGCTGGGATAATAGTCACGCAGCAACTGAACTGCTACCTGTGTGTTGAGGATGAATTCTGTCTGTCTCCCATTCTGCCTGGCTGTCACTATACAATGCCAGTTTACTTAGGATTTGACTGTGTGTGTGTGTGTGTGTGTGTGTGTGTGTGTGTGTGTGTGTGTGTGTGTGTGTGTGTGTGTGTGTAAGAGAGAGAATCTCCAGTAATACCATTAAGGGAAGTTCCAACTATACATTCTTAAACAATAAGGCCTTGATTCACATCTGCTAGTGAAAGCAATGAAAATAACATCCGAAGCATCTGCAGGGTCACTGCAGCCAGGAAGAGCTGAGCAAAAGGTTCTCCCCTCTGTCCCTAGGGGTTCTGCAAAGAATGGCAGCTATAATTTGCAATCAGTTTATTTCCCAGCTGCCTTGGTCATATCTCCTACTGGACCAGCAGCTGGACACTTCTGCCCCTGCAGCAGGGTAGGGTGTGGGTGGGGCTGCTACAGCTCTAGCTTCTACATGCCAGTTAGATAATATGGCTGTAAGTCACCTAATTCCCCTGGGACCCTGCCAGACATACACATCTTCTGGGAATTCTAGGTCTTTTTCCTCTTTTCTGCTTCTCATTCCCTTGTCTGAAGCTGATTCTTTGTGAGAAAAATCACTTCGGTATCATTCCCTGCATGCAAGTTCCACTCTTCAAGTTATGCTTTGCTTGTATGGCCCCTGAGAGTGCCCTGAGGACACTAGTATTATCAGACTGGAGCCAGCAGCCCATACCTTAGACCACAGGCTAAAGAAAAGGTTGATAAACATTTTTAAAAATAAATCACTGTGGTTTTTAATGGGGGATCACTATATTTAATGCTTCAGAACTTACAATGTAAGGTTTTGACAAAAAAGCTGACCTTTAACTAGGTCTGTAAGAAGCTAACAAAGATATATAACCTTTGTAAGAGGATACAGGAATGGTTTTGTTGGTCTGTCCTGTTAGCAAAAGTTACAAACTCATGCAAAACTGAGCAAAATCCTCTTGTTCATCAGAGCAATTTAACTGCTCTGATTTCAGAGAGCTGGGGGGAAGCCTTGTCTTAGAGACAGTTAGAATTAGGAATTTGTACAGGTGAGTCCCTAGAAGCAGTAAGTCTTGGGGAGAAATGTTATGCTGAGGTTTGTGCTGTGTATTATTTGAGTTACTGAACAAAGCAGACTTGGGATGGGGTAAATAGGACTGTTTTATCTACACTTTTAACTAGAGAAGGATAAAACCTTTACCTCTTCATGGTTCTTATCACTATACTAAAAATTCCTGAAGTGAATTAAAGTCTCTTTTGGATTTTTGTACTTTTTTTGGCTTGCTTCCTCCTAAATTAACATTTAAAAAACATAGTTAATGTTTTAAAATAACCTTTAAAATGTATACAGTTCCTCCATATAAGCATTCCTTGTTAGCATGATACGAAACCTATGCTTTTAGATATTAGTTATGATAAATGTCAAGTTTGTACTTTAGCCAGAATTTTTTTTTGTAGGCCCTTATTGATATTGCTGGGATTTTAATGAATATTTGAAATCTATAGGAACAGGACAGTAGTTCTTTAAATAGTTTGTGAGCCCTCTAGTGGCAATTGCTTTATTCTGTTTCCATAGCAACCAGAACAGGAATGTGTATGCATTGCTAAGTGCTGCATGGTGCTTAGATTTAGTAAACAGTTACTTGGATGTAACCACTTCCATGGGGTTCTGTCATGTTGGGTTTGGGCTAAAGACCAAGTAGACACAAATGTATGTCTCCCTATGTTGAGAGTGAAACATTTGAAATAAATTCCTGAGAATCATTGTCTTCTGAGTAATTAAACAATAACAGAAAGTCTGCCATACTCACACTGTTCATTTTATTCTTTTTTAAATTAATTCTGAGTTTCAACCAAACATTTAATACAGGTGAGTTGCATCAGGTACCTGTGTTCTTCTCTTCATGCAGAGAAAGGCTGTGGACATATTAACAATAAATAAATAAAATAAATAATCAGCAGCACAAAACCCTGCTTAAATTTTTACAGAAATGATATATACTGTGCAGTATGTTAGGGCTGTGCGAAGCTTCGGTAGCCAATTCTATTCGGAGGAGATTCAGCCCAATTCAGTGACAGAATCTCCGAATCCAAACTGAATCACGAGACCAACTGAAAGCTCTGAATCAATTCAAAGCCTCCAAATCAACTCAGAAAAGCTTTGGGAAAGATTTGGCTGATTCGGAGATTCGGCCAAAGACTAAACAGGCAGCTGCAGGTCAATGTGGGCACAGCTCGCTTCATGGGGAAGAGGGCAAGCGGCAGCAAGGCAGAGCTCCTGCTTCCAGTGCTGTTGTGCCCACATCCTACACCCCCCTGACCTGGCTGGCAAGTGGCAGCAGGGCAGAGTCCCTGCTCCCAGCGTTGATGCAGGCGCGGCAGCACTAGTAGCGGGGGCTATGACTTGCTGCCACTTGTCCCCTTCTACCCAGAGTGAGCCGTTCCTGTATTGCATG
>NW_005842347.1:277095-298826 GCF_000455745.1 Alligator sinensis
CTAGTAGCGGGGGCTATGACTTGCTGCCACTTGTCCCCTTCTACCCAGAGTGAGCCGTTCCTGTATCGCATGCCCCCTGCCCCGTGTCAGCTGGGCAAGCAGCAGCAAGGCAGAGCCATTGCTCCGAGTGCTACTGCGCCCACATCAATGCTGGGAGCGTGAAATCTGCCCTGATGATGCTTGCCAGCTGGTGCAGCAGGCACGGGGAGGGGGTCAGATGCTGCCGCTGCTTGCCAGCCAGCACAGTGGGGGCAGGCACTGCCGCTGTTTGCCATCTGGCACAGGGGGGTACAAGGGGGCAGGTACTGTTGCAGCTTGCCAGCCGGGGCAGGGGGCAGGCGCTGCCACTGCTTGCCAGCTGGCACGGGAGGGTGCAAGATGCAGGTCCAGCAGCGCTGGGAGTGGGGGCTTTGCCCTGCTGCCGCTTGCCCCCTTCTGCCCAGAGCAAGCCACACCCACATCCCACCCCCCCAGCCCAGCTGGGCAAAAGGCAGCAGGGCAGAGCTCCCAGTGCTACCGCTGCCGCATCCTGCACCCCCCTGCCCCTCTCCTCAAGTAATGCGTCCCCGTGCCGTGGCTGGGCAGGTTGTCCCAGCCCCAAGCCCTTCCTCCCCCCTGTCCCTTTCTTCCCCCAACCCCAACAGACTTACCAGGGAGAGGCATGCCTGTTCAGTCTATGGCTGAATCTCCAAAGTGGTGCCGAAGTGGCGCTGAATCTTTCAGATCTGATTCAGCCGAATCAAATCAGGACAGCGATTCGAATCTCTGAATGGGAATCACTGTCCTCCGAGTCAGCTGAATCCAAATCCAAAGTGAATACTTGCTGCTTTGCACAGGCCTACAGTGTGTTACTAATTAGGGGGTGGAATCCTGTGAAGTGCTTAACCCCTCAGATCTCTGTAGTCAATGGAGTTAGAGGTACTCAGGACCATGTTCTTTGTGCACGGTGAAGATTTCCATGGTAAAATGTTAATCTCCTCCCGTGATATCTAGTCCAAGATACCCAATTATGCCAGTGGGAAAGAATGGGAGGAGAATATAAGAAGAATGCCAATAGCATAAATAAAATATTGTATCTGATAGTGGTCCAGTTCCCAATGGACATTTAATTATGTCACAGAAACCACCAACAAAAATGGCATTGTCATCTTTGTGGATAATATCAGCTGGAGGATAAAGGACTAAGTAGGCGTAAACACCAAAAAGTCTCTGCTCGTAAAATTGTCCCAAAGTTCAGGGCTGTGGCACATTTGCAGGGTGCAATGAGGAAGCTGCCTACTTGTACTGTCTGTCGTCCGTTCTGGGTATAAACAAGAGGATTTCTGTCCCCCTGGCTGTCAACCTACCACCTTTCACAAACACTGAATTCACTTTAAATAAAGAAAAGAAATATGACATTCATATATGCATGTTACTGAATTAGCCTGGGGGCTGAATTGAGGTAAATTTGAAGTGTTATCTTATTCATGTCAAAATTGCAAAGGTTTCTTCAGACAGTGATACAATATAGCTTATTCCATTTGAGGGAAAATTAATACCTTGTTCACCTAAACAGAGTTTAAGTGAACTTGAGAACTTGGCATATGGCAACACTATTAATTTCACTTAATGGAGCTACACCCAGAAATGAATTTGGCCCGCTCGTTTGTGAAGATGTGATTAGATGCAGAAATGAATGTGTTAACTGGAGAAAAAAAATACACTAAAATAATAATTAATATCAATGCAGTTGCAGAAAAGCAAGTTCCATTTAAAAGTTAATGATATCTTTGGAGCTGAAATGGTATCAGTGGTAGTGCACAAGGTTTTGTGGACAATACTATAATGGCTCTTCAGCACTGATACAGTGTCAGTGATAATGTATTGTACTGAGTCTGTGCACCAGTTCTAAATGTCAGTGTAGCTGTATTAGGTACTTCTAGTTTCTAACATCATTAATGATCCTGTGGAGAGTTGAGTGGAATTTTCAACAAATCAAGTATCTTAATATACCATTTTCTACTAATGTGGCAGTTTATTTTTTTTGCATTGACATAGGAGTATCTTCTTTAGTAGGCAAGTGTATGATGTATAGTACTTCTGTTAGGTGGTAGATGGAAACCTGATTTTGATCTGTGTAGCTCAGTGCTGGTTTTCAATAAAATGTTACTGTCTACTTCACATAAAAATATTACTTCCTCCTCTGATATTAATGCTGTTAAGTTAACTCAGGGTCAGACCTGGATTTAGAGACACATGCCCCTCATGGTGATGCAGTGCATGAGAGAATGAGTACAGAGAGAGCACATTGCAAAACTCTTTTATTCTTATTTTATGCTTCAGGTTTGCAAGCATCCTGTGAGTTCATTTTGCTGAAGAATGTATCTGTTGCCTTTTCTCTTGACTTAATTTCTAACTACATATGTTCTCCAATCCTTTTTTAACTTCTGTTTCTTTTTTAACATGCCTTTGTTTGTTTTTATTTTATACTGTAATTTGCTTTAGAGACTCAAATATTATTAAACATGAATTATGCATTTAGCAGATTCTGTGCTGCATTCTGACTGGTCTGTTGTGACCAGGCAACAATCACATTTTCCACACTACCATCCCAGCTGCACAACTGTCACTTTCTATTACTCCTGCTTTGAACGATTGAGTATGGCTTGTAATGACAATAATTGCCTCAGAATTGTTTGTCATGTTTGACTTGTTAGCAACAAACTACTAACTGTTGGTTACAATCAAGTTCTCAGCTATTATTGCATAATTACATGAGGGAATACTTTCAGCCAATAATAGCTCAAAAATGAAACATCTTTATACAAACAATGCTAAAATATTTGCAGATGCTCCATTCTAGGCACATCCATCCATTTTGTATCAGCCAGCCAGTGCTGAGTGGATTTACCTCTAGATAAAAGACCAGTTCAGGCCTATCTACACTAGCATCCTCAGAATAGATTTTAACTAAGATTTAAGTGGTATTCTGACACAAACCTTCTGCCAATCAATTAATTTCATTCACTGGAAATGACCACTAACTGACCAAGGCATCTCTTTCCCAAACAGTTATTCACCCGAGCCAATTTTTTATTGATTTCAGTTGAGCAAACCCAAAAACGTTATTCCACTCAACCTAAATAGCCTTTTTTTAATGTTACATTTTTTCTAATTAATGTCCTTCCTTACCTTTGCATAGTATCAACAGTATGGAAATATTATTGTCTTGGTGATAATTTTACTTGTCCAGTAGACCAGTTTTGACCAGTTTCTCCTTCAGCTATGTACTGGTAAACCTCAGTGAGAACTGGATGTATGCCTGGACACTAAATTTGGCTGCCTTCTCTAATCTAAATATAAAATAGATAATAGTTTAAAAAAACCAAAAAAACCCTACTCTTCTTGTAAAGTAAGCTTAGACTCCATTGTTTTTGACTATTTAATTCAGTAAAAAGCTAATAAACCATTGCTACTTTAATAAAGATATGTAAAACTATGTGCTTATTGGAATAATACATTTTAGCAATTATTTTTTTACTGTGTTATGTTTTAATTAAGGAAGCTATTAAAATGTTTTTTTCCAAGCATAAAATTCCCTAGAGACATCAGGTTTTTTTTGTCATTGGAATTTAAAAAGTTTTCCTTTGATAGACTATTTTATGATGCTGAATAGCTAAAATTAAGAGTTATTTGCTAAAAACAAAGCAAGTATTTTGCCTATAAAAAGAATGGTACTTTTCAGTGTTTTGTACTATTTAATATGTAGGAAGTAGCTGTATTTTCCTAAAATGAGAAGCACTGTTTTTAAACAGGATCTGTTTATTTTTTGAAACATTAAAATTGTTTTGTTTATTCGAAGGCAGGGAGATGCACCATCTTTGGTATTCTTTACTATAGGTATGGAAGAAGCAGTACAATCACTTGTAAAATTTGCGGGATGGGGTGAATTTATTTGGCCTGAACAAATGTGTTGCTTCTACAACAGCCAAAATATCAGTTTTAGAGCAAGAGAAGGTACAAAGGAGAGTTGGAGACTTGAAGGATGCAACAAGAAAGATAGGCCCTATGATCAATGAAGATAAAACTAAATACATGACTGTAGGCCAAAATGCTAAACTTCAATAAGATTAATTAGCAGTCACTAACCACAGATATCTAACAATTTAGGCAGTTTAAATCTGTAGGAGTTTTAAATTCCTAATAAAAAATGATGGAGTAAATTAAGGCATGGGTACGCAGTGGGAATGCTGGTATTTTAGGGTGCCTAAAATAGGGCAGGCATTTCTAAAGGTGCTTTAACTTTTGCACTTTACTTGAAGTGCTTCAGGTACAGCACCTTCAAACTTAATAGATGTTCCATGCTTTGACACGAGTTTCATGCCTTGTTGTAGTTTGGTAGAGTAGGAGCTAGGGGATGCCACACATTGCCTGAGGCTGCAGGGAAGCCCCAGTTAAATACACGTTCAAGACAAACTAGATAGGCTGAGACACACTACCGCAACTTGCTTTACATTTAAAACACATACAACAAGGTTTAATTAAGGCAACTTCCACCATTTTAAAAACCTAATTGCTCACATGTATTAAGTGATGGCTTTAGAACCCTTTAAATGCCTAAAATCATAAAATATCTGTAGAGAACTTTTAGTTTTCAATGCTACTGAGAAAAATCAAACTTTCAGATATACAGGACCTATTGTTTTGTGAGGCATGAGACCTAAAGGTACTTTTCAGCACTTTGGTGTTTTGTACTATTGGATCAGTAAGAAAGAACATATAGAAAAACATTTAGTTAGGAATTATGGAAGGTCTGTGAAGAACCAGGTAAAGTGAATGTAGCGAAATCCCCATGATTTCATTGGGCTGAACATGTAGTTTGAATGGCAGAAGATAAACTAGCTAAACCTTTCTTGGGTGGCCATTTCTTTGTTATTTGACTTCACAGCCAGCTGAAGTAAAGATGGAGGGCTAGTATGGAACAATGCTTGAGTACATATTTTTTTCTATAAATGGTAATGCTCATCAAGAGCTCTTTACAGAAAGAAGTGGTAAAAATTCCAAGAGCAGGCAAACAAGGTTCTTTGGGTAGATGTGATATCATAGACCATCTAAATAGTTGTAAAATTGTTCTTTGCAAACTTTCGGGCACAAACACCCTTCTTCAGGCATAGAGAGAGTCTGCTGGTTATATGTTCCCCTGGGTAGAATAGAAACCAATATGCAAAATGCAGGTCTGTGAAAATGCAAATGCATGGCAGTGAGCATCAGAGGGAATGGAAGACAATAGGTGTGAGACAGGTAGGTGAGGGGGGGAAAGGAAGGAATGTTAACCTGGTGATAGAATGTAGCTGGTAAAATGCAGACAGGTTACCTGTGGTTATTAGATGGCAGGCAGGTTATAATGTGCCATAAATCCAATGTCTGTATTTAGTCCATGGTTTTTTGTATCCAATAGATTAATAAGTGAAGTTCATAGGCTCATCTACAAAAGATGTTTTGTAATTTCCCTTTGAGGATTAGAACTGAGGCAGGCTCAGTTAGGGGGTGGGCTGGCTCCCCACTTCGGTATGCACTCCCAGGGGGTAAGGGGGACCCATGCCCCCTAAATCTGTGTGCAGGGCAGGGGTGGGGAGGGTGTGCGCTACAGGCTTGGGCTCCCATTCTTCTGCCCTTCCGCAGTCCGTGGGTGAGATCTGGCACTGCGGGGCAGAGCACAGCTGCACAGGAAAGCTGCTTGCAGCTGTGAGCTCTGTTTTGCCCTGGCGATGCATCTCCTGTATGCACAGCAGCAGTGAGGGCCACAACCTCATGGCACTACCCATGCTGCCCCCGTACGTGCAGGGGACACATCGCCAGGGCAGCACAGAGCTCACAGTGGCAAGCAGCTTTCCTGCACAGCTGCACTCTGCCCTGAAGTGCCAGGTTGCACCTGCCAGCTGTGGATGCCCTGGGGCAGGGCAGCAGGGCAGTAGCCAGAGCCTGCAGTGGGCAGCCCACCCCATCCCCAGATCTGGGGGGCACAGGTCCCTCCCACCCTGGGAGTTCACACAATGTTAAGGAGCTGGCCCCACCCCTTCACCCCCAGACAAGCCACCTTGCCCCACCCCCTCACCCCTGGACAAGCCACCTGCAATCCTGTCCTGCTCCCCACCGGGGCCCTGCAGTCGCATATTGTGGCCCCAAGCCCCACACACTGCCTGGCAGGGCAGCAGCCCCAGCCCTGCGCAACTCCTTCCCTCCCTCCCTACGGGGGCCTCAATCCCTCCCTCACTTACCTGCAGGAGCTGCTCTACAGGCTGCCTGGGGCCATGTGCATATACATGCACATGGCACACCCTACCTGACCACCCTCCTCCTGCTTCCTCCCAGCCCCCTGCAGGCTGGAACTCTGCCAACCTGCAGAGAGCTTGTTGGAAAACTGCAAAATCCATGGGTTTCTTTGCTAAAATAAGAAATCTGCATTTTATTTCAGTAAGGGGGGAAATCCGTCTTTTACTCTGTTTTTCCATGGTAAATGGAAAACCCAGATCCCTGGTAATGAGGTTGGCAAGGTTTTGTGCTTGTTTAAAGGCTAGGATGGGTGGTTCTGGAATGATCTCTTTAAGAATTGGGTCTTTTTCTAGTATGAGTTGTAATTGTTTGAGAATTTTCTGTGTAGGTTCCGGGGAAGGATGGTATGTCATAACTAATGGTGTGTGATTTGTGGGGATTTTCTTTTTGAATTGCAGCAATTCTTCATGTGGTATCCAGATGGTTCTTTCAAAAGTATGATTTATCTCTCTGGAGGAGTATCCTTGGGTAAAAGCCCTTTTGAGATTTGTGAGGTGACAATCGCAGGTATTCATCTTAGCGCAAATTCAATGGTATTAGAGGGCTTGTCTTATATTACAGTTTTCTTGGTGTGTTTACTGGTTCTGCATAGATATATATGTTGGTCCATGGGTTTCTTGTATATGGTGGTTTGTATTTTACCATTCTGGATATTGATCAGTGGTTGCATCTACACAAGATGGTTTAAGGAGCATTCGCCTACATTTAAGGCACGTTAGGGCACGTGTCTACACATGCACGTCCTTAATGTGGTTTAAAAATGGCAAATTTAGGCTATTTGTGTCTAAATTTGATACCTACAAGTGCAGGTATCAAATTTAGCCATGAATAGTTAAAGCACATTAACGAACATGTAAATAAGTTAAAGCACCTTAACGCTATGTGTGTGAGCTGACTTGGGAGTTAGTCCCAAGTCAGTCCACAGATAGTGTTAAGGTGCGTTAAGGCCTGCACATGTAGATGCCTACCTAAACCTGCTTAATGTGCATTAAGATAATGAACATTAAATTAAACATGCTTAAATGCACGTGTAGATATGCCCGTAGTGTCTAAAAAGGAAATGTTGGTGTTGAAGCATTAAAGAGAGTCTGATGGATGGGTTAGGGTTATCGAATTTCTGGTGGAAATCAATCAGAGACTGCAGGGTTTTGGTCCAAATGATGAAGATGTCTATATATCTTAGGTATAGCATGGGTTTAATTGTGCAGTTCTTGAGGAATTCTTCTTCCAGGTAGCCCATAAAAAGGTTGGCATATTGTGGGGCCATTTTGGTACCCATAGCTGTGCTGTGTTCTGGAGGAAGTGTTGCTTATTGAAAATGAAGTTGTGTGTGAGGATGAAGTGTATAAGTTCAGAAATATTTTTAGTTATTAGCATCTTTAGTTATCAACAGAACCATGACAATTCCTGGATCTTACACATGCACCTCCAGAAATGTAATACATCTCATCCAGTGCACTAAATGCCCCCATGGAAAATGTGTAGGAGAAACCAAACAACAACTGCGTACCACAATGAATGCATAACAAAAATCTACCAATTACCTGTGGGGGCACGCTTCCCACAAGACAACCACTCTCTCTCCAATCTCTCAGATCTATAATCCTCAAAGGGTATTTACCAAACATCTTTCATATATGAGTCTATACTTCACTTCATAAATCTACCAGATACAAAAAAATCATGGATTAAATATAGATATTGAATTTATGGCACATTATAATCTGCCTGCCATCTGATAACCCCAGATAACCTGTCTGCATTTTACCAGCTACATTCTATCACCAGGTCAACAATTCCCTTTCCACCCTCTTCCCCCCACACCGCCACCTACCTGTCTCACACCGATTGTCTCCCATTCCCTCTGATGCTCACTGCCACCATTTACATTTTCACCCAGGGGAGCACACAAAACACCAGCAGACTCTCCCTATGCCTGAAGAAGGGTGTTTGTGCCCGAAAGTTTGCAAAGAACAATTTTCCCAAATATTTAGTTGGTCTAATAAAACAGATCACATGTACTCAAAGAACCTTGTCTGCCTATGTCTTTAGACCAACACAGCTACAACCAACAACCCTAAAAGCAGCCAAGGATTTCTAATTCCAAGCAGAGTAGATACTTGTGCAGTGTAGTCAGGGCCGTTAGAGGCAGGGAGGCAGGGAATAAACTGAAGCAGCTAAAACTTGCATCTCTCTTTTAGACACCCCTGCTAGTTCACAGTTGATCTATAAAGTATCATAACTTGCAAGCTATAAGGCACCTTGCAAATAAAGAAAAGTGGATACTTGTTGATTTTTCTGGGTTTTCTGAACCTTGTGCTTTGCTGTAGGAAGACATCTAATAAGAGAAACTGATGTCAATAGGAGACTTTCTAGAGAATAGGCTGGCATCTTCAAAGGTGTTGAGTAAAACACCTAACTACCTTTGCAGTTCTGGGCCCAATAATCTCTTGTTCCTATGTCATTGGAGGATGTTAATCACAGATTTCTATGGGACCAGGACTGGACTTAATTCTAATGAAACTGAGCACTTTGAATAAAATCACATCTGCTTGGACCATAGTCTCTTGAATATGCCATGGTCTGGTAAGGCATCTTTCTGAGGCTGTGGCTCTGATGAAGAGTATTGTATTTTTCTTTGGAGTCATAACACTAGTACTTACATGCTAACATTTTCAATATTAGGAAGTTGATCATGCAGTGAATGTGGATGGAAGAGGAATTCAAAACTGAACTGCAAATCAAATCAATAATTATGTTCTTATACTTTCTCATTTATTTCTTCCTTCTCCTAGATTGCTCTAATTCTGTACTAGGTCTGAAGATGCATGTGCTCACTATGAACTGTGCAGATGCTTAGATTTCTGGCTCAGAGCACAATCCCTGATGCTACTTGTAACTCTGTAATCACAGACTTGTAATTGCACGTATTATTGAATTGTTTACAAATTCACCCTCTTTTGATTTTTAAATTAAAATGGAGATATGAAATCTGGTAGCAAAGAAAGAAAATTCTGTTGGTTTTTTTTGTTGTTCTTTGAATTAGGTACTTTTTGGTGTACTTTCCTTCTCTCCCTGGAAGTAAATGCCTAATCAGCTCGTTTAGTTGGTAAAATGGTGGCAGCCTAGCATTAACAAGTATGTAGTGTTGACAAGCATCTCAAACTAAAGATGACAACTTTACCATGGTCTCCACAGTAACTGAAGAAGCAGAGCGTTAAGTTGATTCTTGAACCTTAGTGTCCTGCTTGCCCTCTGAGAAAGTGGATTTCCATAGAAACCCACTTAGAATTTTGCCCTGAATACAAGAAGAGGGAGGGTACAAGAAAAATAACTTCATTTTGGGAAGCAGTTAATCACTGTCAAGTAAGCTATGTACATCTAGAATTGTACATGAATTCATTAATTAGTCATACTGCTGCCCAGTCCAAGAATAGTAATTTCCTAGAGAAGTAGGTACTTCATGGCTATCTTAGGGATACCTACTTAAGCCCTGAGCAGGCTCCTTGCCTTTTCACTGTCTACTTTTCCTACCCCCATAGCATATCAGTTTGTAGAACAGAAGTGGAGGGGCCTAGTAGAACCTGATGTAGGGATCTGTGTGATATGCTTGGTGTAGCTCATGCATATATGGTCAAGTAGACTGTGCTGCTGAATAACTGTTTTCTGTTGTGTGTTTATGCTTGTGTACTATTCAAGTTCAGTGCCATAGGCAAATTTCCACGCTGCCCTATCTATTAAAATATAATAGAAACATATTTTGCTTTTATCCCGTCTTTGGCATATTTTTCTCCAGCAAGTTGTATCTTCTTTCCCTCTTTGGCATGCTCAGCTGCAAGCAGAGCTCAAACAGGTGTGCATGCTGGATTGTCCCATTTTGACACACTGCAAATATGGTCACCCTCATGATCAACCAATGAGTGAGACTGGAAAGTGAGGAAAATAAACATTTCACAAGAGCTGGGTCTAGACCAGCAGTCCTCCACCTTTTTAGATTCAAGGCACCCCTCATTGATTCTAGGCACCTTTCAGAAAATGACAACTCTTAGTTTTAGCACTAATATTGCATGGCAGTCTTAAAAGGATCTCAGGTACCTTCTCTTGTTGAGAAGCACTGGTTTAGACTGGGGTGCTCAAACTTTGGGCCATGGGTCAGATCTGGCCTCTGGAGGTGGTTCATTCAGCCTACAGGGCTCACAATGGGTCCAGAAATTATGCAGTGGGGGAGCAGTGGCACTGCTGTCCTGCTGTCAAATTTCTGAAATTGGATCAAGCTCCGTGAGACAGATAGCATGGCCCTGTGCATTTTATCAGGCAAATAGAGTGGCATGGGGCCCAATTTCGGTGCTATGGGGCTGGATGGGGACAAGTACAGGGCACCGGGCCCCAATTCTTTTGCATGGGAGTGGTGTAGGGCTCTGATCCCGCAAGAAGGGACCTGACTGCTCTGCTGCGGGGTCAGAGCCAAAGGGTTCCCCTTCTAGTGACTGGGACAGAGCAAAAGGGTTTAGTAGTATTTGTGTGGTTGTTTGCTTGTTTGTTGCTTAATGACTGTGCTTTATTTGGGAGGACTGGTTGAGGAAGTCTTCAGGGAGCAAAGCATGCTTGCAGAAGTCAGAAAGCTAGGCAACCCTTTACAGGGGGTTCTTTCTTACACTAACTCCAAAGGTGTATAAATTTATATATGTGTCACATGCCACATAGTAACAGATGTTTGTGAGCATGTCATGTTAATATTCAGAATTGGAGACTTTCTTGTACAGTTCCAGCAAATTCTTCATATATACATCCAACACACTCCCTCTCACATTCTAAATACTATCAGGTAATTGTTCCCATTCTCTTACAGGTTGGGAAAATGTGAGTAGAGTGAGATTATGATCTAGGTCTAGTTCTTTCCTTATTCATAAGTGTTATTCTAGTGGTCACTAATTTCATTGGTCGAATAGATGGTAAGTTTTAAGGAGAGGTGGTGATCACAGAGGGAGACATATTTTTCCAAGTAACTAGAGCTAGTCTGATCAAGGATATTAGATTAGGTGGACAGAGCTAGTGCAGAGAACACTGCAATGATGTGGTCATGGCAACCTGTACTGCTAAGCAATGGGCTGCTATGTTTTCTACCAGCTACAGCTTTTTTATGTGACTTCATTCTTGGATATAAATAACAAAACTTTAAGGTCATCTCTGGTTGTTCCAAGGTAACTTTTCTCCTGTAGCAGCCATTTTTGCTGTGGGAGAAAAATCCTGAACTTCTGTACGCTCATGGTTTTTGGGTTTTTTTGGAGGGGAAGAGGGGTGGGAGCCTTGAGAGAGAGAGAGAGCAGTGACTCTTTCAGGAGAAACTGAATGTCTGTACATGGCCTAGATCTTCAGTGGAACTATGCTTTGTTATACTGGCTGAAGACCTGGCCCAAACTATTTAAAAAAATCCAGGCTACAAAGTTGTTTTTTTAATGGCAAGTAAGAAGAATAATCATCTATCACATCAATATAAGCACACAGGTCCACATTTACACCCAGGCATTTTGTAGGCGTGTTGAGAAGCCCAAAGTGGAGCAGTAAGTCAAATGTCCCTGCTACTGCCTACCAGTCCACCATTCTGGTCTCTGTATAGTAAACTGGTCAAATAGATGTTTGTGCTAAACTCCAGATTGACGTGGAACATCAAAATCTGTTCAAGATTAGTAACTACTAAGTAATATGGTAAAAATGGCATTTTATGTTGTCTAAATTCTGAAAGAGACTCTGTTACCTGTTCCCTCTTAATATGGAAAGCCTAATGTTTTCAAGGCAATATGACAGTATTTGCTTGTGCATTTAAATCAAAAGCCTGATTCAGTGGCTTTGTCTTTTTAAGTAGCAGTGCTAAAGGAATCATTTTCAACTGGAACATTTGGGGGAATATTACCAACTTTGTCAAAAGTACCCATCCATACAACTAGAGTGACATCAATTTCAATTGAGTCAGAGCACCTGGAGTGACAAGGAACTATGGTAATAAGCTGATGGAGAATAGGTTAAGTTAGAGATCAGAAGGCAATATTTTACAGTTAGGGTGGCCAAAATCTGGAACCAGCTTCCCAGGGAAGTGGTCCTCGCCCCTACCTTGGGCAAATTCAAGAGGAGGTTGGACGATCACCTGCCTGGGGTCTTGTGAACCCAGCATTCATTCCTGCCTGTGGCAGGGGGTCAGGCTAGATGATCTGTTCAGGTCCCTCCTGACCCTAGCTACTATGAAACTATGAAACTATCATTAATCTGTAATGTTCAGTGATATTATCCGGAATAGCAAGTATCAGAAACGTTACTTTCATATCTTCCTAGTTAAATCAGAAGGCCAGTGGGGTCAGGGCAATGAAGCAAGGAGGGGTCTTTGACAAAAGAAAAATGTTCAGGGACTCAAGTCAATCTTCTAGGTTATTCAGAGTCCTGAGATACCAGAATATGCCAGTAAAATGACTGATGGTCAGAACAGAGGTGGTAGGCACTGGCAGTAAAATAAGAAAATATAATCCAGAAGAGATGGTTTTAAAAACTGAGTTATTTATTTGGGGATGTTGGAATTTATTGAGAACTCTAAGTAGCATGTCCAGGAATTCCACTGAAAGGATAAAGAACAATAAGGGAAGGACTTGTTACTTTCATCCCTCTCTGGAGAATGAAGGCAGGTGAGGGATGTTTCCTGGCTAGTGTAAAAGTTGGGGAGTGGGAAGAGGAAGCTGTAGAGTCAATTGATAAAATTCTACCCTCAGCTAAATCTGTGCTACACCTCAATCAGACATGAGCAGCTTATACAAGGAAAGACCGTCCTTGACAACTGGAATTGATTTGGAATTGCTTCTTCCAGCATGCACTTGTTTGACAACAACTGCACATTAAATGTGGGTTTCTTCTTATTGACAAAGTGGTAGTGTACTTTTCTGGTAATAAAGACGACTGACTTTCAGTCTCAGCTAGAATTCTGAACAATATTTTAAGATTCATATTTTTCTGAGATGTCATCTTTACCTCTATAAATGAAATAGAGGTACATGACCAATAAGAGAACAGCCAGTTCACAAACGTATAATATTCTAACCTTTGTTATCAATTAAGCATTCCACTTCAATTGTGATGGACCCTTTTACGGGTATTTCAGACCTGGAACAAAAAAAGATGCTAAAAATACAGTCCAGGAAGTTTTGCTGACATAATTTTTACTCATTACATGCCATTATTGCATACTGACCCATGTAGGGTCGAATATCTCCAATATGTCTTCAGGAAAAGACTGTTTTGCTTGGATTCAGTTTTTAGCTGATAATCGCAAGCCTTGTTGAGTCCTAAATTGGTTTTTCAGCCAGTGAACCTGTTCAGGTGTTTTGTGGCCATAAGACCAAATACTTGAATTAGTTCATAGATTTCTTAACTTTTTAATTCAATTACTACTGAACTTTTAAACAAAACTTTGATAAAAATTATTGTCCTTAATAAATTAAACAAGCTAGGAACCTCACTTTGCTACAAGAATCATATTTTCCCAGCATTATTTTATAGTTCTTTTGGCTAGTTGCCAACTCCTCAAGCAAATAGAAGTTAGTCATTAATTGACTGTTTCCTCCTTAATATCACTATATCTCTGGCATAACTGCCATTCTCTGGTTTAATATGTTATGAAGTTGCTGAATTGTAATGGTTTGAAAAGGAGATTCATTACTTTAGTACCTGCTTGAGAAGTCAACTCTAACTGAGACTATTCAGTCCTAGTTTACAGTAGAAATGCTAAATGTACACATTAGTATAATCAGTACTTTTCTGTCATATACCATCCCATTAATTGGGGTTCTCTACAATTAACACCATTCTTTATTTTAGGTACTGATTGTCTTTGTAAGGTTCCAAAACAAAAAATAACACATGCTTATTACATGTATTACGTTTAGTCACAAGTGTGAACAGAGCAGATCAAGAGCAGATATAGTTGGTCATTTAAATCACCTCTTACGGTTTTAACAAATGCATAGTAATTAATGCGCTTTTGATAGACACCTTTGGGTGCTAAAATCAATTAAATATTGGGGACTAAGGCATTTCTAAAACTATTTGGCAGGCTGTATTTTAGCAAACATTGAAAATCCTCACAAATAAGTTAACTAAATAGTTACAAATCACTTATAGCATCATTCAGCCTGCTGTAAAAAATGGCTTGCAGTAGCAGCATTGTATCACTGCTGTCACACAGTAGGAAGTTTCTG
The DNA here is from genome assembly GCF_000455745.1 of Alligator sinensis. Lineage (NCBI taxonomy): Eukaryota > Metazoa > Chordata > Crocodylia > Alligatoridae > Alligator > Alligator sinensis. The sequence continues at coordinate 291,645 of NW_005842347.1, forward strand.
CAGAGTAGATGTTACATCTGATGTTATACAGCCTGCCCAGCCAATCTTATCATTAGCAGGTTTGGCAACAACCTTAGGCAAGGATATGATTTGCTTATGAGCTACCATCAGTCTAGCTGAGTAGCTAAGCATGACATATACACAACCAAGCAATCATCTGTTTTGGAGGCTTGATTCCCCAACTAAAAAAAATTTATAAATTTTATCTTGCATTTCTCAGGGTATAGTAATCAGGGAAACAATGGAAAAATACCTTCAGTGGCCTTGTTCTTTCTCGAAGGAAAAATTCTTGGTGTGATAAGTGGAAAATACACACTTTGAAGCACAAGTACTTTATGAGACAAAACTTATGAGGAAAAGCTGTCAGAGCTAGGATTATTTAGCCTGTAGAAGAGAAGACAGGTGGGATTTGAGAACAGTCTTCAAATACTTAAACGGTGATTACAGAGAGGGTGGAGATGGGCTTTTGTCTGTGGCTATAGGAGTAGGAACAATGGACTCAGGCTGCAGGAGGGGAAATTTAGGCTGGAAATTAGAAGGAACTTAATGACCATGAGGGTAATCAGGCATAGGAACAGGCTACCTAGAAAAGTGGAATCTCCATTCTTGAAAGCTTTCAGAAGCAGGTTAGACAGACACTTGGCTGGGATGGTGTATTCCAATCCTTATTCAAAAGTCTCACTTTTGCAGTGTTTCTTCAATGAAAACAAGGAAGTTTTGAACACCCCTAGGTTACTTAACTATTCATAAAAGATTAAGTTGCCATACAGCCCTTCCTAGCTGTCTTTCTATTTTCAGGTGTTGTCAAGATCCTTTCTTTTTTAGGAAACAGATGAGAGACAGAGGCAAAAAATTCAGAAGGCCAAACAAAGTCCATTGTCTGTGTCCCACTAGCTTACATCATCATGGGAAGATGCCATGACAACAGAAAATTCATCGCGCGTAGTACATTTAATATGATCTAAGTCACAACCATTGTAAGGCTGAAAAAGAGCCATTTGTCCCATACATTGAACTTTGTTTATTATTTTCTTCAGTAATTAAGAAGTTGAGTAGAAATTCACGTAAGTCCTTTTTAGGCATTTTAGGCTCTGTTTGAGTCCTTTAATTGCTTTATGCAGGTTTTCAAGGTTATAAAATTGTCATCCAGTTTGGCTAATTATGTAAGCACCAACATTATTTCCTTTGTAAATTAAGTTATAGGTGAATTGTATCCATTCAGTATAGTCAGAGTAACCATAATGGAAGGATTTAATGAACCCTACCTCAAGTTGGTAATAGGTATAATATGCAAACTGACTCCTAGAAAGAGCCAGTGCAAACACTATGATATGATATACTTAGATGTTCAAAGTTTTAAAGTTGAGTGCCTATATTCAGGCAGGGGTGGATTCAGAGAAGATGTGATGGTATGGTTGCATCCCCCTTTTGGACCACACTGCAGGAGCAGAACCCAGAGACTTTAAGTCCTCAAAGCAGATAAGAACACATTTCTTGCTCTTGGTACCCCTCCCCTTCTCTTTCATGCTCAGTGGTACCTCCCTTTCATGCTCATTCCCCTCTACTACCACCTGTTGCTGCTGCTTTTACAGGCTGACCTGGAGTCAGGGGAAGCTCCAGAGCTACTCTTGCCCTGTTCCAGCAGGTTTGCACAGAGAGCCAGGCTCAGCCCAGAACAGCAGCAGTGGTTGGGTTCCCCTTCCCTTCCAGCCCAGGAGCAGATGAAGGGAGGAAGAACGTGTCTGCTGTCACTACTATTCCTGGCTGAACCCAGCTCCCTGCACAGTCAGTCCCCATAGCCTGGACTGCAGTGGGAAGGAATGGCTGGGACAGTGGCAAAGGGAGGCAGGCCTCCTCTTCTGGAGTCCAGAGACATAAGTAGAGAAATTGAGGGGAGGGGAGATGGGATGGGAGCTGCTGCTGAGTATGGGGGAGAAGGAAGGCAGTGCCAAGAGCTAGGGTGGGGGGAGATTCTTACCTGATTTGGGGACTTTGAAAGGTCCCTGGTTGCTGCTTCTGACATGGTACCTTTGTGGGGAGCAGGGGAGACTGGGAGTGGGGTTGTAGCTACTCTGGTAGCACTCCCACACACCCCCTTTAAAATTCTGGATCCACCTGTGTATTCAGGTAGTTAAATTTATGTTTGTGTACTTGCCTAATTAAGGGTAGCTTGATTTTCAAATGCCCTCACAATTAACACTTCCTTTACTGGGCATTGGAGGCACTCAACACCATTGAATATATTACACTGCTTTATTTAGGTGCCTAAGAATTATTTTAGATTCCTGTCTTGGGCATTCAATTTTGCTGTTTTTAGCCAGATCAAATGAGGCTATTGTAGAAATTTCACAAAATGCTAATTTTTTACCATAATGACTCTAAAATATTTCCAGTTGTCTGAAAACAAAATGTTTTAGTGTTTATTTTAGTGTGTACCCAGGGCAAGTTTGATGGTTTATGATCTGCAGCTCTCATGGAAATTTATGGAAGTTGAGAACCTGAGTAATTTTAAAAATCTGGATGGAAATGTAGTGGCTGTATTTTTTGTTTTGTTTTTATTTTATTTATTTGCAGGGGGCAGTCAAAATATTTGTCTGAAAATGCATAGACTCAGAGGAAAGTAGGGCTGGGAGGAAAGTAGGACTGGAGTCATCTAATCCAGTCTGCTCAAGGTAGGATCACCCCGACTAAACCAGTCCAGCCAGGTATCTGTCTAGTCTGCTCTTGAAAATTTCCAGGGATGGAAATTCCACAACTTTTCTAGGCAGCATGTTTAGAAAGTATTGTATAAAATATTCTAGTGTATATTTTAAAACACTGTTATGCTGTATATTTCATGGAGCATAAGATTTGCTTTATTGAAACAAAATGTTAGTTAACTTACTTTTGTATTTGGCCCTTCATTGGACCCTTGAACAGATGCATCAGGACAAGTGAAACTTTCATAATGAAACTGCCACACCATACAGTGCCTAACTTTGGAGTGTGATTCTGGCTGAGACTTAAGACTCTTGAAAATGGGCTTTGTAACAGAAATGCTGACAGAGTCTTACCTAGCGTGGCTTTGGGGACACTGAAGTAATAGTGTTATTAGAAATGACAGTTCCAATTTTTTCTGTAAACTATCCACCTTTATATTTTCCACTTGTAGATTTGAATGGCATGACTGATGCTGACAGATTGTGCTTTGACCACTGGTCTATGAGATCCACATTCATTACTTTTCAAACTTGTTTAGATTTAAAGTGAGGCTGTTGACAGTCTCACTTTCAATCAGGAAACATACTGCACGTTCATGAAGCTTTGGACTTGTTTTACCATAGGAATATATTTTACTGCTCAAGATTAAACCTTATCTTCTAGCAAACATTAATGCATAATTTGATTTAGCTAAATCACAGGATATTGAATATGCTTTTTGTGAAGTTTTTTTCATTAGATTATAAATTTCAATTGTCAAAAACAACTTTCTTTATAGGAGAAAGTGGAGAATATTCTTCCTAATAAAATTGGAAAATATTGCAATTTTGTTAGTTAAATATATTACAGAGAATGCAGGAGCAAATATTAAGAGATGGAGAATAATCTTGGGGTTCAGAGTTTACTTTTGTTGACAGTATAGAATTAATGTACCTAATACTGTCATAGTGACTAGTATCTAACTATGCATGGTATTTTTATTTGTAAACATTATTTTTATTTTTAGAGGAAAATAGTAAAGAAAAATAATCATCAATTACTGTAATAACCACTAGAGGTCTACTGATATCAAAATTCTGCCAATATCAATTATCTCTACAAGTATTAAAAATCTGCTGTTTCATCCAATATAAAGTACATCTCATTAGACATTAATTGTTTGCTTTGTGATGTGTATCTTTTAATCCTCAGATTTTTTTAACCTCTTAGGCTTGTTTTTAATTAAATAATGTTTTATTGTACTAATGAAGTAAGGAGCAATTACAATAAAAAACACGTAATTGAATGAAAAAGTGACAAAACAGATTTCCAAGTATATCCACCTAGGAACTACATCATATTGTCATTCACTAGATGAGTTGTTTTCTTTTTACTGTTAGCCTTGCAGCAAATTCTGCCTTAGTGCATCTTGTTTTTGAACTTACTCATTGTATGATAATTTTGAATGACTCCTGATTTGAGACTCATTTTAATTTTCTGATCATTTAAAAAAACACAAACACGATTTTCCAATCCATCTTTTAAAGTTCTCATTTTACGTTGATGCTGTTAATTTTTTAAGGAAAATGGTAAATTAAATTAAATTTGATTTAGGTGCAGCTTGTTCTTTAACATAATAATGGTAATGTGCCCATTAGAAAAAAAGAGTAACACCTGAGATCAGTGACTTCCCTTTGGGAGATTACCCAGCAGCCAAGAGAAAAGTGTTGCTGCTGACTGAGGAAAAACAAAATAAAACAAAACGTTGTATGGCCTGCACATTCATGTGGTGATCTGCGAATATATCTTCCAAGAGTTTGCAGGTGTGCACGCGAATCAAGCAAGGGCATAGGAAGTCCCCTATATGGGCAGCTTGACCTTTACAGCTGAATGTGAACTGATCTCTTCTTGTTCAGTAATATGATATTAGGTACCATTTTGCTATTGTCCCAGAAAATGTTAATCCAGAAACATATGGTGCGCACTTCTCAGTTGCCCTTTACCTGCTACTTTCTATTATTATGTTTACAGTTAGGATTTGTTCTTTTTATTCTCCTTTCTTCAGAGACAGAATTTTTACTTAAACAATTTTCAACAAATAAGAAATAGGTTTGAATGCTCTTTTTTTGTCCTCCTCCCAAACAAAAGAGCCAGGTCAGGCCAGTTTAGTAAGTCGTGCAGCTGTCATGTGGAGGATCCATAGAAGTGACAGTTCAGCACAAGTGAAGTTTTGCTGAATAGGGCCAGGCAGTGGCATAACTAGAGTAGGGCAACCAGGGCATCTGCCCTGCGTGGCCGACTGGAGGTGTGGGGGGAGGCATGAGAAAAAACAGCTGCTGCCAGAAGCCACACAATCATGCTAGTAGCACAGTGTCAACCAGAAGTCACTGCTGGGGCCACTGCTGGGGCACTGGGACCACTGCTGGGGCCACTGCTGGGGCTCATGCTTTAAGTATTTGCTGAAACAAATATTGATGAATATTTCTCAGTGGGACTGTAGCAGGGTGGCATCTCCAGGGGAGGTCGTAAGCCCCTGGGGGCCCCAGAAATTCCCTTTTTGCCCTGCTCACTCCAGGAAAAGTCTCCCTTTCACTTGCCTGCCATGTCTTGATGTCTTTTATGGTTATAAAAGGGAGGCTGCCTCAGGGCTTCTCAGACTTGGTCTTGTTCTAGTGACCACCTGGTGGCTGTGGTCCTTTCCCTTATGAGCTAACTGCATGGCTTCATACCTCCCACACACCATGCCCCATGCCTCACAGATGGCATCATCATGGATGTTCTCTTTGCCACACTCCTACACTCTTGTAGCCCTCCTCTGGCCCCTCAGACCATCAGCCTCTCACACAGCCTCCTTCTGAGTCCTCAGACCTCTCAGCTTCTCAGCCAGCCCCTCTCTGGTCTGCCAGGACCCCTGGTTTCACTCTTGACCCCACTCTGGGATCAAGACCTTTTGGTCTTTCACGTGACCCCTTGCTGGGCCTCACTATTCCTGCCCCTCACTGGCCCACTAGACCCTTCTTTCTGGTCCCACTCTCTCATGGCCCTGCCCTGGGCTGCTGGACTTTTTCAGCCCCTGCCTGGGCCTCTGGGCCATCTGGTCCTGCTCTTCCTTGGCCCCTTATCTGGACCTCTGTACCCTTGGGTCCTGCTCTTGCTTTTATTTTGGGGTGTACTCCCCTAGCCTTTCCCCACCAATGGGTTAACCTGCAAGGCAGCAGGGGCTAGGTTTTAGGGTGCCCCGGACTCACCCTTCCCTGGAGTTTGGGCCTGGTGGCACTTTCTAGGGGCTGCTCCACCATGAGCAGTCCCACCATTGTGACCCGAAACCCCAGTAGGGTGCAGTGTTCAGTCATACCCAGGACCACTGTAGGCCCTGGCCTTTTTCCTCAGAGCCATGCTGTCTTTCTGGGCCAACAAACCTAGCTATGAGCTCTTTGGCCCTTACTCATGTCATCCCTCAGGGCTCCTTTGGGCCCAGTGCTCTTTCTTTCTGAGCCCTGAACTCACTGGCTCTCATGCATCCCCCTTCTGGGGTCAACTCTCTTTCCTCCAGGCTACCTCTGGCCCTGGTTCTCCTACCTCTGGGCTCCCTGGTCTCAGTGCTGTCTCAGACCCCTTCTCAATATCTGATGGCCCTGTTCCAGCCATCTTCATTCTGGGCCCGTTTCTCTGGCCCCTTCCTCTCTGGCTGTGGCCATACCTGTACCTTTAGCCTCTCCCAGGCCATGGCTCCATCTTGGGCCAGTTGAGAACTCTAGGCTCTCTCTGGCTAATGCAGGCTCTTGCTGTGGCTGCGTCCAGCCTTTGGCCCCTCTCTGAGCCTTGGCCCTGCTAGCAGGCCAGCAAGATTCTCTGGGTCGTTCCCTTTTCTACCTTCTGCTTTGTGCCCTCCTACTCTTCAAGTAACCCTGGATTGCCCATCTTCATTCTAGGCTGCAGGTCCTAGAATGATCCCCCTTTCTCTCTGGCAGTGGTCCTTTCTGACCATGGCCTCTCTTAGGCCCTGGCCCTGACCCTACCTTGGGCCAGTTGAGAACTCCAGGCCCCTCTCTGGCTCCAGCAGTGTCCTGCTGTGGCTGCCTCCAGCCTTCAGCCCCTCTCTAAGCCCTGGCCCCACTAGCAGCGAGATTCTGTAGGGCTCAGTTCTTCCACTTACAAGTCCACACGCACTCGCAGGTCCGCTCAGGATAATCAGCAGGTCTCTTAAGCTCTCAGCCCCAGTCTCTGGGCTGACCTGAGCCCCATTCTAGGTCTTATATACTAAGCCCCTCTCTCTGGGCTTCACTTGGAGCCCACAATCGGCCTTCTATGCTGAGTCCCTCAATCCAGGCTCCCCCAGGCCTCACAATATGTCTCATGTCTTAGCCTCTCACTGTGGGCTCCACCTGGGTCCTAGCCTGGGTCCCTAGGAACTTCTTCCAACCCCTTAGTTACTACCCAAACCTCCAGACTGCTTCAGGTGTCCTCTCTGTGGTAGTGCTCCAGAGTTGCAGTTCTCCTGCT
>NW_005842347.1:298857-306004 GCF_000455745.1 Alligator sinensis
GCAGGGTCCAGATCTTACTGTTGGGCTTCTCTCAGGGCCTGGGCATATACCTGCACTAAGCCTAGCCCTTCTTTGGTTGCAAACTACCTATCTACTGTTAGGATAGCATTTAACTGTTGCCTCATAGCTACTTTTCCAGACAGAAGGAGGTGATGGTGGTGGTGGTGGTGGTAGGTGACTAGCATTTAGGAAAATAAATACACTGAAAAAGGACAGATTTTTACAGGTATCTTAACATGGCTAACAGTCCCGAGGCCATATCTGTCAATCTTCATCTTGTAAAGCATTGTGCATTCTCTGTACATACTGTTTGAAAAACAATCCTCTTACTGGTACAGAACACCTTGCCTCAGAAAGGTGGCATCATTTATACAGTACTAAAACAACTTTAGGTAAATATTTTATGAACTGACTTGGTGAACTTTTGTTTAAATCATTCATATTAGTCATTTTTTTCTCCTTTCTGGAAGCATTCCATTTTCTTTTCTTTTTGTATTTTAAACGGCACTTACCACATATAGACGGCAAGGTCTTTCTCTTCTTTAAAAGCCACCCACAGAATCGGTTAATTTAATGGCCTTCTCATTTCCACTGTAGAACAGTGCAGTAGCCAGTTACTCTTTTGTGCAAAATGACAAAAGACTATATTCATTCAAGCTGGTCCTAGAAGGTGTAATTACATCTCACCCCAACATAGATTCACCTTGAGGGAGAGCAGGTGGTATAGCTGCTACCACTACTCCCTGAGGGTTTCTGGAAGGGAAAGGTAAACGTAAGTTGCAGCTAGAGCTCAAAAAGGAGTCTTGCCAGTGTAGCTTTTCAGAGGATGTACTGCATTTTCTAGCCGCTCTGGCTACGTCTTTTCTGTTCAGGTATTTATTATGTACCGACATCTAAACACCTCCCTGGATAATACTATCTACTCTTTGGTCCATGCTAACCCACTGTTAGAACCTGTGGATAAGAATGATGGCTCTAACTTCTCACTACTACAACCTTCTTTTTCCTAACCCTCATTAGACATTCAGCCACCAGGGGCCTCTAAGAGCATCTATATTGGGATAACGGTTTATATCCTTTAGGTTGGCTGGGATAGGAGTTGGGTGAAAAGCAAAATAATGGATTTGTCTAACTCCTCTGAGCATTCTCTACCTGGCTGGAATGAATTCTACAAGTGACTGGTGGAAAAAAATGTTCAAGATATATTATCAGTATGGGCTATTATGTTTTTTATATTTAAGTAAAAGCAGATGTAAGCTGTGTGAGGCTAATGGAGCATCATTTACAGAGCCTCAGTGTAGCAAAACTAATGGAAACATTTTTCTTTTTAACTCGAAAATATAGTGTTTAAAGGAACTGCCTGGCAGCAGAGGTGGAGCCTTCATGGAATTTATTTTTTCCAGATGTTTGAATTCCTAGTTAACCTTGCCTCATAATTTTTGTAATTTCCCTCTTCAGGGGTTCTTTTCCTACATTCAGAGGTCTACCTCACATGTTAGTTAGTGTATCCTCAGTATACATTGCAGTCAGAAACCTCCAGTGCAAATGCCAAAGTACAATCTTCACAGGCATCCTAGGCAGTAGATCCTTTCTCCTCATAAAGGAGGGGGTGGGGAAGAGAAGGGACATGTATAATAGGAAAGCCAACCTTATGTGTCTTCCATAGTGTGGCATGTTTTTATTCTGTTCTACTTCTTAAGCAAAGAATGAGAAGACAAGTGGCAGCTCACGGCAGTACCTACTCTCTCCACTCTCCTTGCCTGGGACCTTGATTGGAAGGCAGGCCCAGGCCTCAGGCAGGATTGCCAACTGTGTATAAATTTATGGACAGTCTATTAAAAACACAACTAAAAAAGCTTGTTACTAGTCTGTTAAGAGATCAAACTGCCCATAAAAAACAGACAAACTGAGAAGTCCTATGCTTGATTGAAGATGGACAGACAGGCAGAGCAGAGCAGAGCAATCTTGTGCCTAAGCAGGAGTACAGCTCAGTGCCCTGTAAAGAGTCCTCTGGGCTTTGTGGCCTCCATAGTCCCCAGATGCTGCCTCTGCTTCCTGTTGGCAGTTTGCCTGGATGGTAGGGAGGAGGGCCATGCAGCTGAAATGGAGCTGCGGGGCTGGGAGTGGGGAAGAGGCAGCAAGTGAGGGTACCTACCAGGTATGGGGGAGCAAGGCTGGTAGAGTGTAGGCTGGGGGAGAAGCATGGTATGGGGTGTGGTTGGGGTGTATCAGGGTTTGGGAGTGAGTGGGGGGACCCTAAGGATGGAGGCAGCATGGTGTAAAACTACTGGTGAAGTCATGCAAGACTAACTGATATTAAACCCCTAAATTTGGACCTGGCCCAGCTTACTGCCATCCAAGATCTGGCACAAGAGTTGCATTTACATAATGTGAATAATCTGTCAGCAAAAAAGTTCTGTCATCAGTAAAAAGCTTGCAGATTTTCAGTTGAGAAACATTTTTGGGTGGGCAACTCTGGCCCCAGGAGTAAGCAAAGGGAAAATTATCACTGCAGGGCTCCAGCCTGACTCCTATATCTGCCAAGGCAGCCAGCAGATGAACATTGATACATGTCTGGAAGTATCTTCTGTCCCATAAAAAGCCAGAAACCTAAAAATACCTCCAAAACAACAACATCTAAAATCTCCACTCTAGCAGGATCAAGTCTCAGGGATGGCCATGATGCCCCTTGGTGACTGCACGGTGCCTGTCCCACTCCAGCCCCTCGTGGTACCCCCTGTTTTTCTCTTTCCTGCCATGCCTTCATAGAATTATTTTGTTGTAAAAAGGGAGGCTGCCCCAGGGTTCCAGTAAGCCCTGGCCTGCTTTGTCCAGCAGGTTTCTCCTGTGCCTTCTTGCCCTGTTGGCCCCATCATTGCTTCAGGGCACCGGTTGCCTTATGTGGCTATTCATGGCCTCCTTCCACCTCTACCCCTATGCCCATGCCTTGCAGATGTTACTTTAAGTTGTCCACGGAGCCTGTTGGCTCCTTCTGTTTCAACCAATCTGCCTAGCTTGCCAAGCCCCTGGCCCTGACAAGTCTCTTCTCCCCGGGCCCCAGGCCCTAGTCTGGCTTCCACCTATTTTAAGCTTCAGACTCTTTCCAGGCTTTAGCCCCCTTTGGCTTAAGCCTGCTCTGGCCAAAGCCTCCTTCTGGATTTAGCCTCCCTGCTGTGGCCTTAGCCTTCCTGTACCTGGGCCCCTGACCCCTGTACAGTTGCTGTACCTCTATCCTTACCCTCAGCCCTCTGGGTACCTGTCAAAGCCAGGCTGTTCCCACTGCTCTAGTCTCCTGCCCTCAAGGGTCCTGATCCCAGGCTGGACCACTCCCACTTGGCTGGGCTGTCCCAGCTTCAGCCTTCCCTAGCCTTAGCCCCCTAGGTCCCTGACCCCAGGCTAGGCTGCAAAACAGTGAGGACCCCACCAGGCACCTCTCTCTGGCCTCCACACCTCCCCTGTAGCCACAACCCAGCTGTCTGGGTAGCCTAATCAAAACACAAACAAGCTGCTTTGCAAACTAAAAGTCTTCCGCATTCTGGGTCAATGTCCCCATAAGCAAATGTCCCCTTGGAGTCCTCTCATCCTGGCTCACTTGGATGCCTGCCAGACTGCCTCCTGAAGCCCTTGTCTCTCAGGGACTTCTCTCCCTGCTGCTGGCAGGGCCAGATGAACCACCTGGTCCAAGGCACTGGTTTTATGTGCCTCCAAAGCCCCACCTCTCCTTTCAGGTGGCTTTCCAACCACCCACAGGGGTTTCTATTTTGGGCCTGATGACCAGCCTCCCTTTCTTGGCTGCGGCTTAGCTCAGCCCCACGCAGCAAGCTCCTGGGATAGTCCTGTCTCCAGGGTAGCTCCTATCCCAGTTATTACTGACCTGCTTGTTTCCCAGCAGCTAGCCCTTGCTCAGGGGCTGGTCCCACCCAGCAAACTTAGCCTGCTGCAACATCCCTTTAAAGCATGGGTAGGCAAAATGTGGCATGTGGGCCGGATGCAGCCCACCAGGCCATTCTATCTGGCCCGCGGGGCCCCCCAAAATTAGAAAATTAATATTTATTTGCCCCTGGCTGCCTGTCACATGGTCCTAGATGGCTTGCCAAAACTCAGTAAGTGACCCTCTGCCCCAAATAATTGCCCACCCCTGCTTTAAAGTAATCTCTGGCTCCCTGCTACAACCACAAAATATCAATATGAATAACTTAGGGAACTATGGGCAGAAGTACTTAAGCATTACTTTAGGTTTGGGCACTTGAATGAAACCCCAAAATCTCTGGATAAACAAAAAAACTTTCAAACTACTTGCAACACAGAGATGAATCCTGGGGTATAGGTTATAGTTGTGTTGGTCTAAGGACATAGGCAGACAAGGGTCTTTGGATAAACCTGATCTCTTGCATGCATACCAGCCTCTGGCTTCTTTACTATTCATTCCATCCAGGAAGAGCACACACCAACTGCCCATGCTTCCTCAGCCTGATGAAGGGTATTTATACCTGAAAGCTCGCTGAGACAAATTTGAGAATTTTGGTTCTTGTTTTGGAACATTGGATAGTAAGGTCATAAATGCAGAAGTATTTATCATTTTAAACTCACTTTGTATATTTCTTGTCACTTATATGTAAAGATCAGAAACATTGGATCTAAACCATATAGGTATTATGTTCATGTTAAATAAATTAATAAATCTCATCAACTCAGTGAACTATATATAGACTTTATGGTAGAGAAAGTCATCTTTCATTCTGGTTTTATTAACTGAATCAATGTACTGTACGTTTTACTTAAGGCTAAGGTATCTATACATAGAATGTTCTTGAACCTTGGTGATACATGTATAAACCCCTGGTTCATGTGCATCAAGTTGGGCAAAAAGAAGTTTGAAAGGGTTTTCTTACAATTTTGAGTGATATTCATTTTAAATGTGAGAAAATAAGGAATATTATATATACTATAGGTTCAGCATGTTAACATATTAATATGTCTATGTTTAATAGTTGTACTCATCATGACAGCTTAATAAAACACTCAGTATACTTATTGTCTATTCTAGATTGAGTGTCTTGCATCATATTGTTTATGTTGTATGGAAGGATGCTGAAGTGAGGTTGTCTTACTGCTGTCCCCTTGGGAAACGCAGGAAGATGAGATGTACTGAATTTTCCTTGAGGCTAGCCCAAGAAGCAACACTTTATATAAATAATCATATTGTCAGAAGGATCATCTAGGACAATAGCCATTATATTATTTACAGGGTATTTTCCTATTATAGGACTGCAGTTAGGGTGTGAAGGTAGGGTGCATCACGTTAACATTACCAGTGGTGCTCAGTGAATTGCACTGACCTTCTAACTATCGGTGTAATTTAAGTTGTATGTATTATGTGGGGATGAGGATCAAGATTTCTTAGGGTTCCTCTCTCCCTGTTTATCATCCCATTGACTGAGGCATATTGTCTGACATTCCTTAGATATATATCCTTGGAGAAGGTATTAGTGGTGTGCGTGTGTGTGTTTTAATGAAAAGCTCTAAAATGTGTTCCTGTTGTTATTCTTCCAGAACCAGAATTTGCAGAACTTCAGGGCATGATTGAAGACATGTTTTGTTCAAATATGTCAAATATTTACATTAAGGAATAGTTAGGGTATGATTGGAGGCTACCTGTCTGCTTCTTGTGGGTTAATATGAACATGTGAAGTGTTTTACATAGTCGAGCACTCAGAAGCCATAACAATGGGGGCATATGAAAAAAAATAAAAAGTAAATGTAAGCATAGAATGTTGCTGTACTTTTAGTTAAAAATCCCATCTTGAGTTGGACAGACAGGAATAGAAAACTGCTGTTATCAGTGTCCTACTTTTTTGTACATCAAATAATTTGGCCTCTAGTCAGATAAGGAGAAATACTAGATACAAATCTGCAACACACTATTAAAATAAACAATAATGCATTTTAAACACTGTTTAAAAAGTCATTATACACCACGAAGACACAAAATCTCTCTAATTTTACTTCATCATGTGCTGTAGTCCCTTGTTTCATGGTATGTGCTATAAAAATTCTGAACCTTGAATAGTGAGTTTAGATAACAGCAAATATTGAGTTAGATATTGCAAGGCACAATAACTTGGGCTCTGTATGGCATGTACTACACAATATGTGACAATAAAGATTTTCTTTTGCAAATCGAAGAGTTGATGAAATTCACTTGTCCTGGTACTGCAGTTGAAAGGCAATCCCTAATAATTCAGAAAAGGTGGCAGACTTGCATGCACTATAATCAGTGTACTGTTTGAACCTACAAACAAGGTATGTTAATTATCATTATGCATCATCATAATGCTACAGGTATCTTCATTTTGTTTCCTCCAGCAGTATCATACATTTGCAGAACATCAAGAGAGACCAGAACTTTCACCAAAAGTATCTGGTAGTTGTTTTCAAAAACCCACCTGTGTTTTTTCTTATTACTATGCATTTCTTGCTGACAAAATTATAACCTATTTCATGATCGTTTAATTGGTGTGTTAGCTAATTGAACCAAGAATCAAATATGTTACTCCAAAAAATGTAATAATTTTGGTGTGCTGGAGAAGATAGATGATTAGAAAAAAGGATAGCAAGAAAGTGAGCAGATTTTGTCCCAGTTATTGACTGTTCCAATAAGAGTCGATCTCTTGAACAAGACAGAAGATTGGATTGAGGAAGTTGAATTCAGGAAAATTTCAATCCAATTCCTGACTGTGCTACAGGCTTCTACATGTGACCTTGGGCAAGCCATTCAATTTTTCCTTGTCTCTGTTACCCATCTGTAGGGATCATAATACTTGGTTGGGGTGAGCGATAGGGATAATAATACTGCCTTTATTCCACTGTTTATTTTACCTTTTTAGGCTATGAGGTCCTCATGCCAGCTTAAACATTCTGTGCATGCACAGTGCCTTGTTTAATGCTCCATGTTCTAAGATGGGACATGTAGATCCTTCTGTAATAAAAGATCATTTAAAAAATCTGAGCTGTAGTAATAATCTCAAGTCCCCTTATTTTACATGTCTTTTTCTCCTCTTCTGCTTGTTCTCTGTCCTTCTATCTTTGTATTCTCCGTGTTTGTCTCTCTAGATTCCTTTCTGTACTCTGATTCCATCCTCTCACT
>NW_005842347.1:306035-314878 GCF_000455745.1 Alligator sinensis
AAATGTTTTTAAAACAATAAGCAAAATCTTGGCTCCCTGTTTGAAAGGAAAACTTAAAAGTTTTATGGAACTGCTGTCTGCAGTCAAGAGAGCTCACCTGCTTTCTCTAGCTTACTTGCATTGGTACTTAAGAATGCTGCTTAATGTTCCTTTGATGTTGCAGCTGAACCCACCAGTGCTGCTTGTGAAAACCTCTCCTCTTCTCTGCAGACTGCCACACACCTACACACCACAAGGAAAGATAAGAGAGGCACAGGTATGTCAGGCAGCACTACAAGATGGGCCCACTGGCCACATCAGAGCTGCATTACTACATTGAAAAAAACCAAAAAAAACATCTTTCTCAATGGGGAACACAAATTGACCCCCCAAAATGCCCTAAATTGCTCCTGGCCCTTAATGCTTCCTTTTTTGGGGGGGGGGGGGGGGGTGGAGATTTAAAAAGTGGTCTCTTTCATCAGTGAAAAAGTGCTTGTGAATAATCCAATATTAAAAATGAGGTGAAGGTTTATGTGTGTAGCCCAGGTACACCCTTGGGGTGTGCCCTGTCCTCAGTTGGAAAGGATGGGGTGGTCAGGCAAGAGTGCTGTGAGAGGAGTGTGTCATTGGAGGATAATTTCCTCTTTCCTCTCTAGAGCCAGGCCAATACCAACTCTTAACTATATACAGATGTCTTATTGTTAACCCAATAATAAAATAGCTATTAATATACAATACAACAAGAATATTTACAAATTGATAAGGATTAGAAAAGAAACAAATATATACGATAACCACAGATAAATACACTTAAACAAATAAACACAAATAACTATCAATAAATTTACACATCAAACAAACCAACCAACCCAAATCATCTTAATATCATTACAACACTGGTGTGTGTGTGTGTGTGTGTGTGTGTGTGTGTGTGTGTGTGTGTGTATCAATATCTATAACTATGTCTAAAGTATAACTGGTTCCCACACGGAAGGCACCAGTCTTCCCTCCCTTTTCTACACACTCTATTCGGTGAGACCTGTCAGCATTCCCTCTGGATAGAGAACCTGGCACCTCCCCTGTTCCTGTTAGGGAAAAAAGGGGGACCTGTTCCCCAGGTACTCACAAACCCAAGGATCCATCTGGGAGGGATCTCCCAGAGTCATGGGTGGTTTGTTGTGCCATCCTAGTCCCTGCCCTTTGGGTCCTCCGTCGGGGCCTGGACTGCCTTGTGAGGGTCCCAATGCCCGCTTTTGCCTTCTGCCATTTGTTGGGGCTCAGGCCACCTAGTGCAGGTCCCGAAACCTGGACCTCATCTTCTGCCTTTTGTTGGGGCTTGGGCTGCCTCATGTGGGTCCCAAAACCCAGACCTCTAGGCTCCTGTCACAACCATCTGGTGCCTCCGGGTGCTTGGCCTCATGCCAGGGAAGTGGCTGCAAACTCAAGCGGCCTGGCACCACTCCAGGGTTTGGGACACTGTGCACTGCCATGTGCACTGGGTGGCTGACTGGTCCTCAGGGGTTGCAGGCTCAAGCCGCTGCTTGCATCTCCCAAAGCCTGAGCTCTGTGCGCCACACTGTGATGGACCCGAGCAGTCCCACACTGCTTCCAGGGCCGTGTCTCCGTGCACTGTCCCTGTGTGCCATCAACAGCCCGAGTGGTCTCGCACTGCTCCCAAGGCTGCTCCTCCAGTGGTGGCTTCAGGAGCCTGGGGCCTATTGCCCACTGGGAAGGAGCTCCCCAGCTTTTCTTGGCTTCACTCTTCTTAAGTGCCTCACCACATCTCCCCAGAATGCTGAGCACGCTCTCCTTTTATACACTTCAGGGGCCCTGCCCCTGAAGTCTGGCGGACTGGCTGTACCGCAGTTCACAATCATGTCAGGGAGCTCCTCTCCCCCTCCCATTGGGAAAAGGGGCAGTGTCCGCTTTCCCCAGCTTGTTTCTGATTGGTGGCTTGGCTCCACCCATCACAAGTGTGAATTCCTGAGCCCTGAGATGCGTCGGAGCTTGGTCAGATGAATCTGTCACCTGTGGGGAAAAATTAATTGTGCTTATTTTGACTTTTACCCTGTAATTCCACTGTCCTCAAAATTCTGTATAGTTTAACATCTCTCATTTTTCCGGTCCTAAATTAGACGTTCATGGTGCCCCCAAAGTTACAAGTGGGCTATATATAGCTAAGACATGAAACACTGTATGGCCAAACTCCCTAGCCAGTTTTCAGAATCTCAGTGCATACCCTTCTCACAACTGGTTTCAAATTATCCTCTCCCTGGAGTCAAATGTTGCACCTTTGAAACACTTAGGTTCCAATCCAGAACCTATTCAGGTCTTTCCATTGACTTCAGTGGGCATTAAACCAAGCCCTCAATAAGAAATGAAGTTATTCTGGCAGCATGTATAATATATGCAATTAAAAAGCTTTCTTTTATCTTTGTAATGGTAGGTAAAATATTGCCAGTTGTATCAGCAATTTTGTATTATGAACCTGATCTAAAGCCCACTGCAATCAATACAGATCCCAAGTGACTCCTCTATACCACCATATTTTTGACTAACCAATCTGTCATAGCAACTGTCCTATAAGTTTCAGATCAGCTTTTTTATCCTTCTCTCCAAATGCTGTAAGTTACACTGTTGTATTATCAGAGACATTCTAGGCCCCCTTGCATTGTACTTCAGTGATCCACCAGCTGCATTATCTGTGCCATATTGCTTGAGTTTCTAAGAGAAACAGCCAAGGGAAAGAACTTTTCAATTTTTAGTCCACAGAAGGTGAGACATGTAAGACTTTTCACTGAAACAAACTGTTAGCAAAGTTCATAGATTTTACCGGTCTACTGAAAATGCCAGCTACCATCTTGACTTGATGTCTGTTTCTCTTTTTTTTGGCCTGCTATGGTGTTATTCATCTAGTATTTATGTAGTTTACTTACTTTCAGCATTGTGATATCGTATGGTTATGATATTTCCACTCTCTTATTTTAGAACAATCAATCTTTGGTCATTTCTGTGATGACCTTTTAATTCTGTCCTTGTGAGAATGTCCACCACTGGAGCATTGTCTTTCTGTGAGAAATGAGGAGAAATGGAGCAAGCAGTCAAGGGTGTAACTCCTTTTTTTCCTTCATATAAACATAATTACCTCCGAGGAAATATCCTTAAAGAATTTTTCTGAGCATAATCCTCTGTTTCTGATGCTCATTGAGATTATATCAATCAACTGCTATCTCTTCTAAGAGGTATTTAAGAGTAAAATTTAAATCTGGCACTTCCACAATCCATACCCAGGACACACAGTTTAGCAATTGTTTTCACATAGGTCAAAAGGTTATTCTCTGTGTGTTCAGTGAAAATGAAACCTAATATAACCAGTTGTAGATGGCATACTTGTTTCTTTGGTATTTCTGTTTTGTAGTAGTAGGGCCAAGTTACTGCTAGTTCTTCTAGTTACTAGTACAGTACTGCAGCCAGTCCTTTTTTAGATGCATTTCTAGGCAAAACACATAGTTAGTGTAGTACAGTAATCCCATAATAAAGAAGCTGTTACATAGCCTGGATCTCACTGCATAGCTGGATGCTTAGAAAGCAGCTCTCTTATGGCTTGCATTTTCTGTTGCTTTACTTTATTCTCTTTGTCCCCATTTTCCTACTTAATGGACACATCTACACAAGACGTTTACTGAGGAATAGACTAATTAGCTCCACAGTAAACATCTTGTGTCTACATGTGTGGCCCTATTAGGCCACAAAAACTAATTAACTCTGCAGCAGGGTAGTACTTTTATTTACAAGTGCTACCCTGCTGCGGAGTTAATTAGTAAATACAAGTACTACCCTGCTGCAGAATTTTTTTACTCGGCACCTCACATGTAGATATTGATGTGGCTGGCTGGGATCCTTCAGTGCAGGGGCTGCCTTCTACCTAGCCATGCACTGGAGCACCCTCATGGTCCAGTGAGTCCCTCTGCAGCACATTGAGCCAGGTTGGAACAGCCCCAGGCTGGCAGGCTGACATCCCAGGCTCCCGCCAGCCGGGGCTGCTCCAACCTGACTTAGTGTGCTTCAGTCCTGGGTGCACGTGTAAATGCAGAGTCTGGGAGCAATACATTCCAGCATGATAAGCACCAGAGTTTATTGCTTTGCCTTACTAGCTCGTGTAGTCGTGCCCACTGACTTGAGACCTTGGCATAGTCTTGGCAATTTATTGAGCAGAAATATGAGCGCTTTAATTTTCTTGTATCTTACTTATGAAGTTTTATGCAGTCAGGTCTTGCCAGTATCACTATTCTTTACAGGTATTAAATATTTTTTCTTCCTTAAATACACCAATATGTTCTCAAGGTGTTTTTGGCTTTGTTGTAGTTCTGTGTTTTGATACCACAGAACCCTCCCCCCCCCTCCCGTTTTGCACCTAATACTCATGCAAATCCATTCTTAAGGTTCACATAGTACAGTCAAAATAAGTTCTTCTGCTACTTTGCTGCCTTATTAACATGGAGGAAAGGGTGTCAACCAATGTCAGACCTGTAGTCTTTTTCATCTTTCCTTGTTCACTAAGACAGCAAGTTCTTGAAACATTCTCCTCAGTTCAGCATTCAGAGAACTATGAGTTCAAAGTCTTACCCCGTATAAGGGACAGCACTGTGCTTTTCTTTGAATCACGCTTGGCCTTTCAGAAATGCTTGTGTGCAGAGAGCCTGCCATAAAGTCATCCCCATGGTGAAGGGATTTCAGCCCTCCAGGGTGAAACCCATTTACAATACTTTTAACAGCAGAACTTTTCTTCTGACTGGTTAAACAGGAGGATTATGTTTCAGGTAACAAAGTGATGGGGCAAAGAGATGTACACACAGGTGTTAGCTCCCAATAAAACTGAGTACTAGAAGCCAGGAAATTCACAGCTAAGGCTAAGCTTAAATCTAAACATATTGGAATGCTCAGATATGGCATCTGAATAACCATAGTGAACAATCAGAATTGCATGAGAATTTGTTCTTTCTGAAAAAAAAATTGATTGGAATCACAAACACAAAAATGTCTTTTAAACATAGCTATATTGTTATTGCTTGATTCATTATTCCCTGGTTGTGTGGAGATGTTTAAACAACAGGAAGCCTTATATTAGGACAGCTATTACTGCTACTCAACAGGCAGCAGGCCAATAGGAAATATACACAAAAGATGAGAGAAGAGAGGTGAGCCCTAGCATATTGTCCTCGGGCCCATCCACCATCCCTTGTTGTGAGCCTTTTAAAGCCTTTTAAAACTAAATGTGTTTGCATGGGGAAGGGTGTTTATTTGTGAAGTGGATATACAGTTTAAAGAATACACCAATGGTAACTTGAGCTCACTGTTTTTAGCATTGAGCTTAAAAATTCAAGATGATTAACTCTAAACCACAGTGGCACAGTGCCTCACTCAGACTCACTAGCTCTTTTAGGATTTGGCTAGATTATGGATGAAGACTCATTTTGTCCTCAGAGTAAGATACACATAAATGAAACTAAGCAGAAATTCATAACTTGTTTTAATAGGGTTAACTATAACTGGCTTTATTAATTCCTTTCAGGTTATGTACCTTATTCTAAATAGTTTCCTGTGTAGCACAGAATAATGGCAAATACCAATGACACCAGAAATCATACTCATATAAACGAACTATTATTCTGGAGTTTGAATATGTTTAAATATATTTTCCTAGCTAAAGTGTTTTACTAGTAAAAACCTATTTCATTAAACATTTTTCAGCTACGATAGCTTAAATTTATTTCTTAAAAGGTTGCAAACTCAATTTTTGTGTTAAAAAATAAATAACTAGACAATTTTATCTTCTTTGTCCCCAACCTGCCAATTTGGCACCTAAAGTTTATGTGTACAAATCCATATTTAGTTATTTACATACATGGTCTGCTCTTCAAATATCTTTGGCACCCATATATCACATTATATTTAAGGGAAGTTGTAGATGCTCAAAATCAATTAAAGGGAAGCCACTTTAATTTAGGTAGCTAAATATGGACGTATGTGTCTTTTCTCAGGTACTCAAATTTGAAACTCTTAACCTTTGTCCAAAAACTAAAAGAGGTAATTTTCCCTTTTAACCTGGTGACGCCTATTTTCAGTATATTCCCTTTTGAATAAGCACATCTATTGAGTAAGAATATATTAAAACCTTTTATCATCAGTCTTCTTCACGAGAGACTGCTCTTTCTCACAGTAGCCTCATGCAATTGCCTGCTTTAAAAAGTGATGAAATTTTATTTTTAGATGTATAAATACTTCCTGGAGTAGTTTTATCACTGTGGCGTTTCTCAACTTCTCTCAGCCTAACAAACCAAACTCCCAGAGCTGGGAAGGAGTACATTCTGTTACATCTTAATTTCTGACCTAGTTCTACATTTCTGATTTTCATGTAGAAATGATCTTGTTTAACGTTGAAAAATATGCATCTTCCTATGTGAGACTTTTTGTAGTCTATACCTTTTTACACGTCTACATTTAATGGTACAAATTGAAAATGCAAAGACCCTAGTTGACTAGACACATTTATAACTAGACAGATATTTTGCATGTGCAGTCCTGTTTAAAAATTACATGGTCTATTCTTTTTATAAGGGATGACCCATTTATTCTGATTCACAAACCCTGAAACCTTGATTCAGCTATCTCTAATCTCACATTGTCATAAATGTGAACTATCTGTGCTGAAGTGAGAGGAATTACAGATGGAGAAAAACAGGGAAAATGAGACCAGAATTAGGCCTTGATAGCTTAAGTGATAGAGGATAAAATTACAGAGGAAAAATGCTAATTTAAATTACCCATGTTCAAGAATTTGAAAGGTTGTTTATTATGTTATAGTTTTGTGAGTCCTCCACCAGATTTTCATATGCAATTTTCTTAGTATTACTTCAAAATCACCAGTTTGTATGTTTTGACTGTTAAAACTGAAGTTTTGAACCTGTGAGGTGCTCAAGACCTTCACCTGTGGTAGACTTACTATTGACATTTATTCACTGCCCAGTTATGGGCACTCAGCATCTCATATACAATACTCTTGTGATGGGATCAGGTACTGAATTAGCAAGGTATATGAAAATATTTAGAATTAGAGGTGATGAAATTCCCTATCATCCAAGCAAGGAGCATTTTGCCTCTGTTCCAGCAAGATTTATATGTTTAAACACTTTGTTCAGGCAAAGCGCTTTGCACAATTGAGTTTCAAATGAATAGTACTACCAAAAAATGTGATATTTATAGCATATGGTAAATGTCATCCAACGATTTCAAAGTACTCTTAAAATAAAGGCATGGAAAAGTTATATGCAAGAATCTATGATGATTCAATGTTTGTTTCATAGTTAAGAAAAAGTTAGGAAATATAAAAGTGTTTTCTGCACGCAATTTAATTTTTCCATGTTGGACTCATAGTCTTTCTCTTATTTTCTTCTTCATAATAGAGCAAATCTGTAAGTCCTTTTTTATAGCTACAGAATGGCTGAATCTGTGCATCTGCAAAGGGTTGTAAGAAACATCCCCTCTATATGCCTGGATGGTCCAGTGTCCCCAACCTTTGTTTATTCTACATTTTGTGGCTCCGGTTGCTGCCCAAACATATAGTCACAAAGCAGGTAAAGTTTAAACTCCACTCTAGATGCCAGGGGATACAGCAGAGCTGGCACAGGAGCACAAGAAGTAATTGTATTATCTTGAGGCTTGTGATCTGGAAACAGCTCTTCTTTATTATGTACAGACAATTGTATACAACTATTTGAAGTACAGAGATAACAGGTTTTTTACTACTGTCTTGCAAGGGGCTTGTGGCATCCTATTCCTGTTCTGCCATCCAGCAGTTCCTGCTGTTTTCACTTGGGGTGTCTCCTGGGAGGTCACACATCCTGGACAACCTGGGCGCATCCACACATGCAGGCACGTGTGCTTGCAGCAGGTCAAAAAGAAGCGGTGCAAATTTGAGCCTGGGCTTTTTGCCTCAGCGCATGTGCCCAGACTGCACTTTGGTGTGGGGCAAATTGTGCCACTTGGGGCAAAATAATAAAAAGCTGCCCTGTCAAGTAGCTCAGGGCTACTCGCTCTCAGGAGCTTCTGGGGCCCAGCCAATTGGTACCTGGGGATACTACCCCTTGGGCTAGCTGGACTGCTGAAGCAGCCCGGAGAGTTCCCTGCACCCTTTACCCACTGCAGCAGTCTGGCAGTGGGGGCTGCTGCCTGGCTGTGACCTGCTGCGCCCCTGCCAGACCTGGATGGGGACTGCACAGCCAGTAGAGGCATCTGCCCCTCTGGGCCAGCTGCCAGTGGGCTATGGCTTGGCTGTGGCTGCAGGGTTGGCCTTTGTGTGGCACTGCTGCCATGTATGACCCCTCCTTGGCCATCTGGGCAGCTATCACCTGGAAAATGTTTCGGGTGTGGTGGCCTACTTTGAACTGTCAAAGCATGTCCTTCTGGCCCCAACTGGCCAGGAGGTCAGCCACAGCCAGCTGGTCCAAGGTGCCAACCCTGAGCAGGCAGAGTCCTGCCAAGGGCCTCCCTAGCAGGAATCCTAGTGTTCCCTATTGGAAAACTGAAAAATCCGTGATAAAATATCCCAAAGTCACTCTGTTAAATACCCTGAAATCCATGTTCCTCCATAATTAAAATAAAAGTCCACTATATATATAGAGAGAGAGAGAGTGAGAGACAGTGTTCAGTTGGGCAAGGTTTTATTGATATATCTACAGTGTTAAAGCAATTTGGAAGTCTACCAGTGTGTCTATCATCATCATAAAGTGAATGCTAAATACCTATATGTTTTGCTGCCCCCCACAGAGGCCACAGCCCCGCCCGTAGGGGTTATAGCCCCTCCA
>NW_005842347.1:315069-315440 GCF_000455745.1 Alligator sinensis
CCTCCAGCCTCCTGCACTTAAAAAAAAAAAAAAAAGCATCTACTCACCATAGGAGCAGGGATGTGGGGGCTCTGGGGCCTCCTGGCAGAGCCCACCCCACCAGGCAATGGGGGGCAGCAGGGCCTGGGCTGGGGCTTCTGGGGCTGTCACCCGGCCCTGCATTGTGCAAGGGGCCCCAGTGACCCCTGACGGCAGCTGACGGTGCTGGTGAGTGCCAGTGTGTTTTTTGGAGGTTTTTTTCCTTGCCAGGATGCTGGGGTGGGGGGAGGCAGCGATGGGGAGGGCTGAGAGGGCTAGGACTGGGTGGGGTAGTGATGGGAGGGTTGGGGGGCTCGGGGGCACACAGGGGATGGGGCCAGGTGGGGCAGGGA
>NW_005842347.1:315450-318892 GCF_000455745.1 Alligator sinensis
CAGGGGCAGGGGGCAGGGGGCAGACAGGAGGTGGAGCTGGGTGGGGCAGGGATTGGGGGGACTGGGAGGGATGGGGTCAGGCGGGGCAGGGATCAGGGAGTCTGTGGGGAGTGGGGCCAGGTGGGACATGGATCGGGGGGGCTCAGGGAGTAGGTGGGGCTGGGCAGGGCAGGGATCAAGGGGCCTGGGGAGTGGGTGGGGCCAGTGGGGATTCCCCTCCTCATGGTCCCCTCCCCCCGCCCAGGCCTCCCGAACCCTTACTTACCAGCACTGGAGCCCGGGTCCCGCTTCCTGTGGCTGGGACGCTGCCTGCCCTGCCTGCCTCTATGGTTGGTGAGGGCCAACCATAGAGATGCTCTGGCAGCCAAAGCATCTCTGTGGAAGACCCTGTCTCCGGTTGCCTCAGCTGCCCCGCTCTTTTTCTCTGCGGGCTTTTTTGACCCCTGGATATCCAGGGGTCTAATTTTGCCCCCGTGCTACAAATTTGCAGCATGGGGAACATTTTCTCGTTCCTGCACATGCCTCTTGCAGCATCTCAACAGAGTTTGAGACAATGCAAGAGGCACATGCAGGCTCGTCTGTCACAACCCAGTGATTTTCGTGCCTCCGCACGATGGAATATTCCCGCCACATGAGAGTCTCTTGCAGAGCAAAAGTTTTCTGCTGCAACAGAAAACCCCGGTTCAAGAGAGTTCCCGCCATTCGCATGCAAATTTGTGTCCCGCTATTGGCCAGTTCTAAATTATTCTTACGTGGCGACTAGTAATTGGCTTGCTGGCTGTATAAAATTTTGTGCGACTTCCGCCCAAGTTGGAGAACTTTGAGCGTGCTGCAGAGTGCCTCTAAAGATATCTGACTTGCGGCTGAGCTGATCGATAGCTTGATCACCTATCAATTCTTCTCCCCGTCGCCGAGCGCAATCCTTTGATGTACCCTTTCCCTGCCGGCTTAATTTGTGGACGGATTAGCTGGCCTGAGCCTTGCCAGCTGGAGCAACTCGTGGAGTTGTTTAAGCGACTGGACCACCTGCGTCGTGGCTACTAGCAGCGTAAGTAAATCTTTTTGCAACCGCTACGCTTCGTCTGCCTCTCCATTCACCAGCCCGCCCAAACGACCGAGCAATTTGTGTATCACCTCGAGTCGGCTCTGGCCGTCCGAGACAGTCTGGATGCGCCCTCTGTGTCCAGAAGACTTACTTTATCTCATAGCAATGTGATTCTGCTCCAGACTGATTACTGGTCTCTTAGAGCAAAGGCTGAGTGGGATAGAAATGTAATTCTGGTCTGAAACCAGGTGTTACAGCCACATGCTGCCTTTTTCTCAGACCACTTTCCTTAGTCTTTTTTTCAACCCATGCCTAGGCAAGCTCCTATTGAAGAAGTTGACTTTCTAGAGGGGCCCCGAGGGGCCCTGTGGAGTGATGATAGCTCTGGCTTCCTGTACATCACCAGAGATCTGTGAACTTTGCAAATTAAACGTCTTTTGGTTCTAAAGGAAAAGGGCAATGCTTTTGCTCGAATGGTCTGACAAAACTTCTGAGATTCAGCTCAGGAAGCTTCCAGTCCTGTGTGGGAATAATTTGTGCAATGGATGATTTGGATCCAGTTTATTAAACTAGCTGATGTTTGGCTTCAACGTAGTGGGGGAAGGGTGGAATATAAAAGTCCTCAGATATTCAATGACTAAAAACATTCAGGATTTCTATTTCTTTTGAAATGTGGTATTTGTGGCAGCATAGCATCTTCCAATCTTGCTGCATTATCAACTGGAAGCCTAATATACAGTCTGCAGGCAAGAAGTGTTGATATTCTGAGGCCACTATTTACTGTCTTCTACTGTGATATCTGGTGGTTCTTCACTTTCATTAGCTGCAATAGTAGGTTAGCTGTTGTCATGGTGTTAATCTTCCTGTTAGCCATTCCCTTCATGTTGTGAAGAGACATGTGATAGAAGAAATCTGTAACATCCAACGTCTGAATATATGCCCTCTCCTCCCACCCCAACCAATTTGCATGCCTACAAATATCAGTTTCCCAATGGAATAGAGAGTGTAGAAGATTACCGTTTAAGCTGAAAATCATTTAGCCAAGAGACTGTTCGGTGTTTGAGACTTCTGGTTGGTTGGTTACAAAAGTGAAACCATATGTCATTTACACAGTTCGGCTTTTCTCCAGTTGTGTAGAACATGAGTGGAAAAATCCAAAAAGAAAAGATCGCACTCTAATGAAATAATAATGAATAAAGATGCTATAATTGTTTGGCTATAATTAATTACATTAATACATCTTCATAGCAAGCTGTGGGAATAGAGTCAGGGCCAATGAGACTTAGGCTAGATACAGATGTTACACATAATCACCATTAAGTGATCAGAATTCAAAGCAAACCTATAACCGTACAGAAGTTTGGAGCATGTAGTCCAAACTAAAAATGGTGGAACCCAGTCCAAGGTAGTCCTGGATCTACATGCACTCGAACTTATCTGAATTAGGTTAGTCCAGAGCATCAAACTTCTGTACCAGATTCCCTATCAAATCAAGTTAATTCACTGTCCTCTAGCATCCCAGGCTTCTTTGTGGGTCGCCGCTAACCTCCCCACCGTGCAGGATGATGTGCTGGAACTTGGCCTGTGCTTGGCTGCTCCAGCCAAGTACCCAGCTGGCCTTGCCTCTGGGTTTTCATAGACCAGAGTCAGCACAGTGCCTGATGATGATGGGAGGTGAGGGGTGCTTGCCCTACCCAGCAGGCCGCTCATGCTCCATGGGTCTGTACCCATTCACGGGGTCATGGGTCACTGAGTGGGTGTGATGCTTTTCTGTAGCTGACAGATGCCTGTGGCTGACCAAAGACTAGCAGGGGGAGAGGGGTGTGCGCACAGCAGGCAATCAGGGGTGGCCTGGCTCCTGAGCTGTGCTTAGCAGTGCAGGAGTGCCCCCAACCTGCTGATTTCAGCCAGTGCAGGCAGCTGCATGTCCTCTCCTCCCCGCCCCCACAAAAGGGCAAACTTTTATTCTGTTTACTACCAAACTAACCTAGTCCGTGGTTAGAGAAACCTGCATAAGTTAGTTTGAATCCACCTTGGGTTTTCTGAATGTCTGTACCTAGTCTTATTGTTTTGAACAGGTATATTTGCAGAAGTATGCCAAGATTCAAATCTAAATGCTTTGTATAATTCTACAAATGCTGTATCAAGGCTCAGAGGGGCTATCAAATGCCTATGTGGCCTTGAAAAACATGTTGTACGTAATTTCTTGTTTGTGAGATTCTCGCTGAACATACATTAAGTGCAGCATTGAAATACAATGTACCTTACTGATAAATTGCAATTTATATATATATATATATATATATATATATATATATGTTTGGTATACAGGGAAAGCTGTCATGCAGCTCACACATTGACTTGGCTGGGGGGACAACACATGGCTGTAATCACATC
>NW_005842347.1:319856-329058 GCF_000455745.1 Alligator sinensis
ATATATATATATATATATATATATATATATGTTTGGTATACAGGGAAAGCTGTCATGCAGCTCACACATTGACTTGGCTGGCGGAACAACAGATGACTGTAATCAAATCTGACCCCTGTATTCTTGCTCCTTTGGAGGACAAGAATTTTTCTGTGGTCCTTTTTTAATTTCTCTACTCAGGGAGACATAAACCAGATCCATCTATAGCTCCTTTACTTATTGATACTGGGAATCACTAGAGACTGAGGGGATCTGCTGTCACAACTGCTGCAACATGCATGTAGCAGCACATATGACATGTAGCAGAAGGGAATGAGACATGAGGATGATAATGGATAATCAAAGGGGAAGGGAAATCTGTTCCGTAGAAATGGATAGCTGAAAACTCCATTTCATACAGCTCTGTTATCTTAAGTTGCTGTTTCTCAGAGAAAAAAAGATTCATTGCATATACACGTGGTTGAGATAGTAAATGATATGATTATCCTTAGATTTTCACCCCAATTTTTTTTAAATTCAAGTTAGTTAAACAAAAAAACCTCCCTCAAAAATATTTTCTTAAAAATTTAAGATTAAATATTTAAAATAAGTAAATAAAAAAATACACATTCTAACAGCTTTTTTGACCTTTCATTGAGGAACAAGTTTTTAAAATGTAGCATCAGATATTGTTTTGTGGCTGTAAATATGTTATATGCCATGTGGATTATTCAGTTTCCTTTTCCCTTGATGATCAGGGTTCCTTAAGCTTATTGTGGTTGTACTCTGGTTTATATGAGAGATGTGGTTGCTGGGATTTGCTTTTGTCAGCATCCCTTCCCCCACCTTTGAAAATCTTAGAGCTTCAAACACTGGTGCTATATTCTGCTCTGTGTGATTGTGTGTGTGTGTGTGTGTGTGTGTGTGTAAGCATGTATGTATGTGTGTATCTAACCTTTACAAGTATGGATAAATGGATAATAAACAACAGGAAAACAAGAGTTGAAGGACAGGACTTAGCTCATGACTTTATTTTCCTCTTGATGGTGAGAGGCTGGTACAGGCTATGTGTAGGACTAATGTATATGAACATGTGGTGGTTTAAAAACAGCTACGCTGCATAGAAAATCAGCAATTTAATATAACCAAGAATGGCAGTTTCATTAAATAATGCTGTGATCTTTCAACCATATTCTTAACTAGTAATCTCCCTGTAGCAAAATACATAGATAATCAACATCCCAGCCTGTCAGTAAACTTGTTGGGGATTTAAATCCTAGAGGAAGAAGCCCGTAGCCCCGGAGGAAGGCTGAGTGCATGTTTCGCTGTCGTCTTTTCGGCTCATCTCAGTAGTCCCACTGCTAGAATGTGCTCTGTTGTCATAGCAACACCATCTCCTGCTTCATACAGGAAAGATTAGCTCTTACTGTGCAGTGGAGAGAATTTAGGGGAAGTCAAGCTAATCCCTGGGTGCACTGCAAGAGAAAGGTTGGACCTCGCCTGAGGGATGCTGTATCTGCAATGATAGAATTGGCCTGCCACAGACACTGGTATTTAAGTTGAAGAGGAGAATTCACAGTAAGTGTCAGCTCCTCCAGAGTGGAATATTGAATGAGGCTTTCTAAGTCTTGTTGAAGACTGTCCCATGCCAACAGTGGAATGACAACAGGAGGCTGTGTTTGGAATACCAATGTTTCAACTACTTTAGATGGCATTTCATTTATTAGATGCAAAGCTTTAGCTCCTAAGATCTAGGAGCTATAATTGTAAAGCTTCACCTTGAGATGCACACCTAAAAACTCTAAGCACATCTCACTGGGTGCACAAAACTGGACAAGTGATAATGAGCATGGCTTACGAATTTTAGTGAGCAGGCAGTTGTGTACGCAACATACGGCAGTCCTGTGTACTGAAAAATAAGCGGGAAAGCATGAGAGAAACCTATTTGTGTGTGCTGCTACAATCCTCAACTGTAAAAGTGCTGAACTATCAATTTTAACCATGAAAATGTAGAAATAATTTTGCAACATTGATTTTTAAAACCTGCACAGAGAAAATAAGAGCTTTCTAAAGGTACAGTCATATTGTAATATACTACCTTTTCTTTCAGGAAAAGTAATTCTGATTTAGTTTACTTCAGGTGATGCTTGACACAATACAGCATATGCAATGTGGCTATCTTTCTCTGTTATTTTGCCGGTAGCTAAATAGCTAGCGCATTTATGTCAGATGTTCTGTGTTGTAATTATTTTGTTGTTTTACCTTTTCTTTCATGTCCGTTTTCACTTTTAATACTTAAGCATTTTAGCTTCTAACAGAAGTGTTAGCTCTAACAGAACTCTGATAGTGACATTTTAATTGTTATCAGCTTTCTCTCAAAGTTGATTTTTTTGTGAGCAGAGTTTATACATTCAACATATGGCTCATTTATCTGTATGTAGTGTTTTATGTTGATTTTTTCAAAGATGAAACAGTAGTATTATAAGTATCTGAAATGTACAAACACTACAATTGAGAACAAAGATAGATAGATAGATAATTTTTTATTATCGAGAGGCCTTTGTTACAATTCACAATAATAATATAGCACAGGTTTTACACAGGTCATCTTAAGATTATCTTAAACTACTATTGAAACAGATCTATTTTCTTTTTCTAAAGAGAAACATAACTAGAATACTTTGTATGTTTGAAATCTCAATTTGCATTCTCAGTCCACTGAAGCTATTTTCCTCTTTTCATGAAGTAAAAAAACAAACACACATCTTTGTTGGCACAGTGACAGAACAGTGTGTGTGCAAAAGACCTTAATTCTTGATGGAAAGGACCCAATGGTAGAGATGAAGAGGCTTTGGGTCTTTTATATCCTCTGCCATTGGAGCACAGGAGTTGACATACTAGAACCCTAGTTTCTGGAACTAGAATCCCGGTTTTTATCATGACAGTATCCCTCATTGCAAGCATTTTCTCTTGGCTAATGTGGCATTGGTACTCAGGGATGCTCATCTCTTTTGCAGGTGCTGAATTCAGTAAAGGTGTGTACTATACAGAGAGAAAGAAGAATGTTGGAATACATAAGGAAAAATGCTAAGGCAGGAGGCCACTAAGATGACCTTTGAGTCAATGTTAGTCATATAGTGTTGGGGAATCTACAGAAATGTCCAGCAAAGAAGGGATGTTGAAGAAGGGGGGGTTTGGGGTACCCTGACAAAGAGTTCACGGAAATTCTTTCCCTTTAAATATAAAAGAACTAACACATTTCAAAAATCCTACAAGATTAAAAAACACAAAAGATTTATCAGAGAGCTCACTATGTGTTTTCAATTTTTCATCAAGGCTGTGTATCGAAATCACTGCTTAACATAGATGTTTATACAATTATAAAAAGTGTAGGCAATGACTGGCATGAACTCACCAGGCTTTCGATCCCTTTGTTAATCTGGATGTTGGAATCTTTCATTCTGAAATCATATGATTGTGTTTTTTTCTTTTTGGGGGTTTTATTTGTTTTTCTCCAGTCTTTAACCTGTCTCACATGGAATATGGTTGGGTGATTGCTTCCTGGATTGATACTTCAGAGAGCTTTTAAATGGCACAGGTTTTGCTTCTGAGATTTATGCTGACTTCATTCTTCTGAATTCTCTCTGCATCCATTCCACAAATGTGATTTTAATATTTTTCAGAAATGATAGTCTAGTGGTTGAATATATGTGATTTTCACATAGTTTCACTAAGGGAGTTGAGTTCTGAGATAGATAGATAGATAGATATTTCTACACAAGTTTAAAAATGTGCAGACACAGAGCTGATCGTGGAAGTAAGGTGTCAGTATAAGGGTAAATGTTGCCTGAAGTGTGTATCCAGTACATGTGCTCATGAACTTCCCCTCCCCCAGAAAAGGAATTGCCATAAGAGAGGCTTCATAGGGGTTTCCTCTCCAAAACCACCTCCTCTAGTTTCTGACAGAGTGGGATGATATAGCTCTTGCATGGTGAAGCACATTCAGTGAATGCAGGTATTATAACTATAGTTGGTTGGAATTAACCATCAACATTTTTTCAGTGGAAAATGTAGTTTTCATAACATTAACATTTTCATGGAAATTTCTTTTACCTGAAACTTTCCATTTTTTGTCACCAAAATCCAAACAATCCAAATCAAGATGTTCCAGATCAGCTCAACATTAATCTGGACTTACTAGTGCTTCTGTAGTTCCTCAGGAGAGTTGTAGTCTGAGTGCCTTGTGCCCCCATTTTTCTCATAGCATCTAAAGATTCAGGCAACCACAGTGGATAATAGGAGATGTAGACTTGCTGGGGAGCCCAACCCACAGAGGAAGATAGAACTACAAGGTCTTGAACTACATTTCCCATGAGACATTGTGCTAATAGAGGAGGACATATTAATACTGAACCAAGCTGGAAAAAATATGTATTTTTATTCAGTTCAGTAAATCAAAAGGAAATGTTTTGATATGAGAAATTAAAAACATCTAATCTGAAAATGTCAAAATGAAATACAAACTTTTAGTTTCTGATCTCAATGATGGATAAAAACAAATTTCAAAATACTGAAATTTCCGACAGGCTGGAAATATAGACTATCAACAGCCCTGGTTGTGATATTATATTAATTCTGATCCCATGAGAGCGGCTACTTCCTCTCAGATACAGCACTTTCAGTGTATAGAACTGGAATACATACCCATTTAAATGTGTGGTCAAACTTCTTTTTATGTCCAAAAGTGACCTGTAGGGATTTTGTCTGAGAATTCCATCCTTTAGGCTTAAATGAGATCAGCAGAGTGTCAAAATGAAGGGTTTGGTTATGTATAATAACCCCCTCTTCTGTAGGCTTCCCTGAAGGGTGTGTCCTGGAAGGTATAGGCTTTCCTGGAAGGGTATGTGTCCCCTCTGGATATTTGGTATCATGAGATAGGCCCCATAAGCTCAGATGCAAGTGCTGGAGATATATCATGATTTTTAGGGTCTCTCCACAGTTGGTTTCTTTAACACACATTCTGAGAATTCCTGTCCAGGGTTTCCAGAAACTGAAAGATGGAAATACCATGAATACAATGGGCGCCTGTACACATCACAGGTTTTAATCTTCATTAAATTAAATAGGTTTATAACATTTAAACTTGTTTATTTTGGAGCATCGCACTACAATAAAGAATCAGTCAGAGTTCCGAAGTCAGCAACCAGAGGTGGTCTAGTACAGGGACCTAGGGGTAATGGAGCTTTATCAGGGTTCCCTGACAGTTGTGGCCTGAGTTCCAGCAGCTTTCTATCAGCAAGAGGTTTCTTCTTTGTTCAGCTGTCAGCACCATCTCTCAGGTTGTCTGTTACCTACCCATTTCTCTGCAGCCATCCTCCTGCCTGATACTTCTGTTTTATGCATGTTCTGATTTTTCTCCTACGCCCTCTCCTTTCTGTACCACTTCTCCTTGTACTCTGTGGATTATGACTAGCTAATGGATAGATGTTGAACAGGGTAATGGAGTGGTTTCTGCTAGATCCTTCTTCTCCTGCTTAGCCAACAAGGAAAGTTCCCTAGTAATGAGCCAAAAGGTTCATTCCAGTGTGAACATGGGTAATTTTGTTTAAAAACCAGTTCAACAGCCTCAGAGCAAGAAATTGTAGGTGTAATTAATAAGTATTATTGTTAGTGTTTCACTGCACTAATGCTTTTTATTTTCTTTGCTTGAAATGTTTCTGTTTTATTTACAAATGTTAAATAACTCAGCCTCCACTTTCAGCTGGATTCTGCCTCCATTGAAGTTGGTGAATGATTTGTCTCTGGATAAGTACAGACAGTCAAAAAGCCTGAGGCTGAATCAGTTTAATCCTTGCAGGTTAGTTTAAGATGCACAGATTGAACAGAGCAAGTGAACAGACATTCACTTTTGATACTGGAAATGCAGCCACATGCCTGCAGTGGCCTAGGCTAGATGCCAGGGGGTGCTATAGCACACCTCCCTGTTTACCTGTAGCAGACAGCTTGGGCCAGGGCTAGCCCACCCATCCTGCAAGGGGGCGGGGGGATGGCAGGCAAGGTGCAACACATCCTGGGATGCTGGGGGACTGTGAGTTAACGTGAATCTGGAGAGGATCTGGGACAGAAGTTCAACAAACCGATTTAACTTAAATCAGTGAAGCCTAATATTACATCCATCCTGGTTGATCTTATACCAATTTTGGCCATTTTGAAAGCAGGTTAAGTGCACTGAACTTCTGTTGTGTTACAGATTTGAACCAGTTTCCAATCACTTACACCAGTTTATGTGTAATTTCTGTCCCAAGTCTGTGTTTCACTGAGATCCCTCAGAGGGCAACAGACACAAGCCATTCAGCACCTCCCAGGTTGCATTCTTCACTTCCTAGGACTTGGCATCATATTAACAGCCACAAGTATGATAAAATTAATCTCTGCTCTGTCTTAGCAGGAATCTTACTGATGTTCTCATTAAAGCAATTGCAGAAGTCACAGAACACCCCAATTTACAGCTTTTACTACCCTTAAGCCACTTTGCATTTGTGCGCACACAGTACATGTGCTTCTTCTAGCTGGGTGTCTATTTTTCAGAGATTATTAAAAAACTGCCCCTAACACTGGTGGGATTTTGTTTTTCAGTTTGCAGACACTATGCTTCAGATATGTGTGCATACCCTGAAGTCTTCAAAAAATGTTTATACAAGATCTATTCAGAGGAACCTTACATGGATAGAGAAAGGCACAGAGTTCACAAGTAGAATCCAAGAATTTGGGTCTGGAAGCTGGAATGGAAAGTTTAATCTTACTGAGTTTGGAGACCTAAGCTCACACTCTATTTTTCAATGTTTTAAGTTGAAAACGTTCCACATTTTTTCATAGTTAAATGAGGAAAATTATTGATAACTTTAAATCTGCTTGTCTATTACCTTTTTCTTCCTTTGCAAAAAAGGTAAAACACAATAGTCACTAATTTTGTGTGACGTGGATGAAATAGAACAAATTATTCTTTGGGCTGAATGCATTGGAGCCTGTTGACTTTAGTGAAGTACAGTCTCATAACTGAAGGTAGATTTTGGCCCTGTAATTTGTATTCTTCTGGCTGACTTCGTAGCAATTAATTAAAAAACTATTCTCAGAGCTGTGCTGCTGACCTTGTTTTTGCATGATAAGTTTTTATATTAGCTGAAGTAGTTATTTATTGTTAAGCAAAACAGTTATGTTACTTTTCAGTAATGCTTAAGAGACAAGGATGGGAAAATTGAGCGGGGGTTTCCTAGTCATTCCTCAGGATTTCTCTTTTTAATGGCAGTGGAGACCAGAGGTATTCTCTTACTTGTCAGCACTAATATAAAAGGTCTGGCATGGTTCTTCTGACTTTCAGCTATATTGGTTTCTGCTCTGTGTGCTGTTAGCCTCAGGAAACTGAAGTATTTCAAACTGGCCTGGAGGCCATTTGTGAGGTCATGAATACTTCTGCCTGTAATGGCAGGAGTGCTTGCTTCTGTGCTGGCATTAGGAAGCTTTCTAGTCCTCCTGTCCTTCACTGTCAAAGTTGCATCTGTGGTAGGAATTGCCCAGTTGGAATACAGTGGTTCTTCTTATCCCCTTCTCAAAGATGCCCCCTGGGGCTGAGAGGTGTCAGGAGAAGAATTCTTGATTTAAAATTTGGAGCAAGCAATCTTTGTTTGTATGTACAAAGCTTTACCCATTCTTAGTCCCTGCTGCACAGTGTGATGATTTTCCTTAAGTGGAGAGTCTACTTTTTATTAAATGTATTGTTTATAAAGTCATTCTAGTTATAATGTATGTTTTGAAACTTGCCTAGTGTGTGGAAGAAAGATAGCACTGACATTTATTTTAATGCTAACAGGTTGCACACTTCATTATTTAACTAGGCAATCTCTGGGTGTTATCCAACTTGTAAGGGCAAATAATTTTTCAGTTGTTCCAAAATACAAAAACCCCCAAATCATGTATGGATTCTATATGGTGGATTCTATAAATGTACAGGCAGTCCTCGGACTTAAGACACAATTGGTTCCTGAAAACTGTCTTAAGTTGAAACGTTGTAACTCGGAACCGATTTTCCCAAAGGAAACAATGTTATAAATGGGGGATTGGTTCCTGAACCAAGGCTCGATACCCTATTTTCACCAAAAATAACCCAGAATGTTGTATTTAGTCAATTATAGATGAGTAACATAGCTACACGAATTGATTTATATTGTAAATAGCAATCATATTGATTTGGAAGGACTTCTTTGAGGTGACTTTGCTGGACTTTTTGCAAGGCTCTTGGCTGGACTTTTTGAAGGGTTTTTGGCTGGAGTCTTCTCAGGAATCTTGGCTGCAGGTTTTTCTGGAGTCTTGTCTGCTTTCTTAAAGAAAGTGTCCAAGGAAGTTTGGACAGATGTTCTCCAGGGAGATGGGTGATGCAGCAAACTTGTTCACTGGTGTGGCGTTGCGTGGGATCAAGCATTTTAAAGTTGAAACTGATATCAGAAAGTTGAAACAAGGTGTCAATTTATAAAAGTTGCAAGTGTGAAATGTTGTAACTGGAAACATTGTTATTCGAGGACTGCCTGTACTGAACTTTTAGCAAATTTACAGCATACCTAAGTTAAGTGACATCTCTTGTTTTATCAATTTCATATATAGCTTTGGTACTACCAGTCCTTTATCTGTCCACAGATTTGTTCTTAGCAAAGTCAGTATTCAGTACCAAATAACAACTTAGCTTCTGGTTCTTGTACTGCATTGCAGTTTGCTTTAGCAAAAGTTGTATTCATCGCATCTGACAAATTAAATTGTTACCTACCAAAGTTTACACTTCTCTGAACCAGTCAGCCTCTAAGGTGCCATCCTGCCTTACCTTCTGCCTGACTTAAGATTAGAGGGGCTAGAGAACATGCTCCAGGGTTCATGACGCTTAGGTAGGTGTGGGAGATGCCAGTCCAAGTCTTTTCTCTGATAAATATTTAATTATTTGTACAAAGATGAATAGCTGTACCACAAGAGATTGAAAGGCCTGTGGCAGAAATGCCCCCGTCGGTGCCCCTCTCCAGAGATCTGTCTCAGCCAGCCCGAGAGGCTGCTGTTGAATCTCTCACAGCGGGGATCTCGCTCCTTGTCTGCAGACAAAAGCCTGGCGCCTGGGAGGCGATGCTCTGGTCACCTGGGCGGGGGGGGGAAGACCCGGCCCTGCGCGCGGGCCCAGGTAGCCAGG
>NW_005842347.1:334986-350581 GCF_000455745.1 Alligator sinensis
AGATATTTAGCTTCAGTAATTCAGATGCGTGTTTAAACGGCTACCTCAGCCACCCTGGTTTGCTCTATGGGATTCCTTTGATATTCCTGTAAGATTTCTATGATATTGCTCTACCTTTTACCCTGTTTCCGCCCTACCCCTGTAATCAATAAAGTTCTCCTTTGTGACCGGTGTGGGAGACTTATTGAGGGGTGGGTCTAAATTATGCCAAGGAGGCCCCTTAGGTCGGTGGACTAAGGGAGGCTTCCTAATAAGCCCCTGACTTGGGGAAGTGCCCCAAGTGCTTGTACTGGGTCTAGCACCCATTGGACGATCAGGCCTGTGTTTTCCAAGGTGCGCAGAGCCAGAAGTGAGTCCAGAGCCTTGGATGGTGGCAGCGGGAACCCCAGGCTAGCGGGTGTGCTCCAGGGAAGGGGTCGGCCGGACGGGAGGCACCCTAAGGGAGGCACTCGGAGCCTGGAAGGTGGTCGGGCGCAGGGAGGTGGGCGGCTCAACGCAGGAGCGCCCCCTACTGGCCCGCCACACGGCCCATTCCAAAATTATCAAGTCACCTGGTTTTTAGCTCATTTACTTGTTTTGTGAGAGAATGGCAGAGTGAGAACTAGAACCTGGGTTTCCCATAACTGACCAATAGCCATGACCACAACACTAGTCTGGCTATCCTGGGGTGGAATTTTCTCAATGTTCATGAAAAAAATTGTAATCTCTGAGTCAGAATAGGACTTTTTTGAAAACTTGAGAAAAGCTGTGCAGAGTAGGAGAGCCATTTCCTTCCCAGTTCTACTCTCAATACTTGTTCAGTCTATTGTCAATGATATATGAAAACAAAGAATCCTTTTGAAAAATTTCTAAAAGACAGTTGTATCCTCAGAGATCAGACAGTCAAGACTTGATGGCAGCTGTTTCAAATTGCCAAGCAAAGAAACAAACATTTCTTCAAGTGGTTCAGCTTACACTTGTGGCATCATTTGTCTAAATCTTGGATCAATATTTTTAAATAATGAACAGCCAACTATCCTCATTTAATCAGCAATAATCAAATTGTCATTTTCCAAATTGGTTTATAAGTTCTGAGCCAGTTCACCATTTAACTCTTTAAAGTTTCTGTCATTCTCATTTGCAAAGTAGAATGAAAAGTGGTCTTGGAATCATTTATAATTGAAACACTTGGAGATGCCAACACTAAAAAAGGTTTCAGGCCCAAGTTCACTGTTCAAAGTGCAAGTAATAGATTTGATCATAATGCTTTTACCAGCCCCGGCTTTCTCTCAGATTATGATTCTTTTTGTCACTCCAGTGATATTATTGTGTCTGATGGCAGCTATTTGCAATTGTAGAAAATAAAAAATCTGCTGTTCTGCAGAAAAGACCGTTTTTGGCACTTCATACTGCTGAGCATCAGTATTGTTGTTGTTTGCTTTTGCAGTACATATAAAATATAAAAGTCCACCCATATTGTTGTAGTTCTCATAACTGGTACTCCATTTATGACTGAGATCTGTGTCATGTGTTTGGCATTTCAGCATGCATAACTTTTGCTTTTGGTCCTCTACTAGCAGCTACTGTCCTTTTGTGAGTTACAAAATTATCCTCAACACCAATGGCAATATTTTACAGTTAGGGTGGCCAAAATCTGGTACCAACTTCCCAGGGAAGTGGTCCTCACCCCTATCTTGGGCAAATTCAAGAGGAGGTTGGATGATCGCCTGTCTGGGGTCTTGTGAACCCAGCATTCATTCCTGCCTGTGGCAGGGGGTCAGGCTAGATGATCTGTTCAGGTCCTTCCTGACCCTAGCTACTATGAAACTATGAAACCATCCTTATAGTTGTCTCCAGCTTCTGGATTTCCTAATAACAGAGGCTGTTGCAAAACATCTCCCTCAAAATTCTCTCTCCCTGAAGAGAATGTTTTATTCCTCCAAGGTTCACTAAGATGCCTTTTAAAATAACTTACTATTTAAGCTTAACCAGTGTATGAAAGGCATCATACAGTGTATTTTCCTGCAACAGCTGGGGCTTGGACTTAAAACTCCAAGAGGATCCCTTTAAGTCCTATCTGTATTTGCACTTAATTTAAGGCTCACAGAAAATCTAACCAGGTGTTCATTTAACCCATACTTGTCTTCTTTTGTTATATTTTGAGAGCATCTCTATTATTGACATATAATCATCTGGATGCTCTGGGTAAATTTCTAGTAAATAAGTAATAGTAGTATTGTCTGCTGCTCTGTTTGCAGCATGGATTGCTGCTGGCCACTGATATGATTGAACATAAACTCATACAGATGCCATGTTGCAATGAAATAATAGCCATCACATTACAAAGTAAACTTTTCTTGGGTAAAGCATTGTGGACCATACAAAATTTGAGTGGTGGAGGAGCCTATATGGCAATTTTTGCACTATTGTTACCCGTTACTTCCTTCTTTTGAATATAGTCACACAATTCTATGAGGATTTTCACCCAGGACTCCCTGTTCCCTTACATAGTTAGATATGTATTTAAATACAGCAGTAATGCACACATACATTTTTTCAGGGTTGACACTCCAATATTCAAATGTAAATCTATCAAGTCAGTTCATAAAATGGTCATTTCTCAGTTTTATGCTGTCCTTTACTCTTGGTATACTGGAGATAAAGTGAGCACTCTTCATTACTCTTGTTTGCGTGTTTGTTTCCTGCTCTGAGCTTCAGTTACTAGCTGTACATAATTTTCGTCATGATCCTGTATTTATAAGTGGTCATGGGAATGATAGCTACTAAAATTTCATCATGAGGGTTTCATTAACTGACATTGCAACCTTGCCAAAATTGTCTCTTCTTGATAATGGTTCCTCAACAGTATGGTCAAGGGTCAAAGGTGCTTCCTTGAGCTGTAAAACACAATGATTATATAGACTTGTGCATTTTGAGACTTATCAGGATAAAAAAAAGTCTTTAATATTAAAACACAGTCAAATTATTTTATGCATAAAGAAACTAGCCTAATCTTGAAAGAATCATGAACAATTAATGGTTTTGTATTAAGGGGGGTTTTGTGCACCTGTTAAATATGTAATTTGCTCCTAAAACTAATTGCTGGCATTGCATAAATCAACTGGGCTTAATATGAAGAAAAGTGTTGGGAGTCCTCAAATTGTATAATGTCCAAGAGTTCATCCCATTGTGTGTACCAGGATTCCCCTCAGATAGGAGTTTTAAAACATTAGCTTTTATGCAAGTGCAAGTTCTCTTTTGAGTCTTTCCTTCAGCTCATTTTCCACCAGTTTACTTATTCTTTATATCTTACATTGTTTTGTGCCAACAAGCAGTCCACTGTCTTGTGAAATCCACGGGAAAGAATCTAAATTTAGATTTTTTTAGCAAATCTGCCATCACTACAGTGCATCAAATGTTTGAAATAGTCGGATGGATTGACAGTCTTAACTCTGGGCAAGTATATACCCATAACTCCAGTGGGAAATGGATTTGGAAATGCCATAGCAATGTATCCAGGAGTTTTAAACTCATTGACAAGTGCTGTGGAAGCCTCTGGCCATGGTACCCACTCATTTTCTATATGGAGAACATTTGTTAACTTTTTCTGTTTGTAATGGTGTATCAGTGGTGGAATAGCTGATGTCCTCACTCCTTTTTTATTTTCAGTTACCTCTGAGTGTATAAGGCAGACAAACTGTACCGCTCCTATCATGGTGTATGAGATAACTAAACTGTGGTAACTTTAACCCCTGTTGCAGTTTCCAGTTACAATGGGTTAGGAATGGACACACAGAACAGTTACTTACAGTTACAACTGAAATGCCATGTGCTATTTAGAGAAGCAAAATGCAAAATTATATGGCTCTGATTCAGCATTGTCTTACACCAGTGCTTCATTTTCTCCATGTAAATATTACCATTGAAGACACTGAGAATATTTGTAAGCATAAAGTAAAGCATAATTGATCTCTGAAAGACTCCTGGTTTCCCCTGGATAGAGATTTGACATAATTCTAAGTTTTATAACCAATTTTTTGCCAACAGAACTAGAGTTCTGAATTTATCTCTGGCTGGAGGTACATGCAATAGGAAAAAAAGATGCACTCCTTTTTGCTTGCTCCCTTCTAGAAATTAGGCAAGTTATTGAAGGCAAACTATAAGATCCTGCTTTCTCCTCAGAGAAATCTACCATTAAATTTTATTCCTGGTTAGGGCCTACTACAGTTTGGGGCATCATGCAAATTGCAAGTTCTAACAATATCAACAACTTAAAGGAGTTATAAAGGGTGTGTGTGTGTTGGGGGGGGCTTCCTCTCTGGTCTTGCTGTTTAAGATATGTACAGCAGGAGAAGATGTCTCTTTCCTCCCTTGAATCCTGCGGCCATAACAGATGCAGGCAATAGGTGGTTGAGGATCTGTAGGACAAGATTCCAAAGCAGTCGCTTATCTCGCTAGTATTTAAGGCCTGCCCTGAGCAAAGGAAATAGATAAAACTGTAATTGTGGGCATCCACAATCCATCCCAAAGCTCCCTAAGCCTAAATTTTAGGCCTTGAGACTGACTTTAAAAGCATCTTATTAAAATGTAAGTCTTAGGATAGTTGTTCTGAAGAGAATTTCATCCACTAATTCAAAAGCTATGAAGTAATTTTTTTCTCTCCCTCTTTATTTACTAGCAGTTTTTTATCTTGGTGCTCAGGTGAAATATGACAGCATTCATGATATGATACACGTTACTTTGTAGTATGTCAAACAAGGACTAGGCAAACAGGTTTACCAGAACCGTGAATCTATGTAGACATCTTGGGTGCGTCCCCATGAGCAGGAACATGCATTTCCCTGGGGACAAACAGCAGCAGCACTATATGTGCCACTAGTACCTGTCCCTGGAGAACCCCTGTTCAGATGCACTCTGGGACGCAGCACACTGCCCCAGGGTAGGGGAGGGTAGGCGGGGACCAGCACCTGGTCTGGCCCCAGCAGCTTTACCTGGGGTCCTGGGGGTCTCCAGGGGCTGCAGCTGTGGCAATCCTGCAGCGGGAGCATGGCTCCAGCCAGCCAGCCTCTGGTTTTAGCCGGCATGCGCTGCCACCATGTGCACAGTCTTGGTTTTTTTAGGCACAGGGTTTTTTGCCACTTGGTGTCAAAAAGCCCCTCTGTGATGCAAGTTAGCAGTGAGGGGAACACCTGCATGTGTGACACATGCGGTATGCAGCACCACAGATGAGTCTGCAGCACCACATACCACACATGCATGCTTGTCTGGATGGGCTCCCTGGGTTCAAAATTAGGAACTAAACTTGACCCTTTTGTTTCTGTTCCATTTGAGCTGGTGATGTGCCAGTTCCTTGCTGCTGTGCACAGCAGGCTCTAGCTGGAAGCATGCATATATTTACTATGCTAAGCAAGAAAGGGAGGAAGGAAGTCAATGGAAGCTGTTGAATGCTGAGCACTTCTGAAAATCTAAATATGTATGCAAGCAGCTAATAATTGATGTTGGATGAGACTAACTTTAGGCTCCACTTTTTAAAGTTTCTTGTTTCTTGTGCACTTGTTAATACTATGCATTATTTTATCTTAGTTGAGCTCCTTGTGTTAAAAACTAGTCTTTCTAGCACTCCAACCATGTTTTTTAATCCCATCTTTCACATTACTCCCTTTTCTTTCTGGTAAATTCTCCGTGTCTTCTTCTCTGTCTCTTAAAAGTGCCTCTATGTCAGTCTTCATCTTTTTGATGTCTCTTCCTCATTTGGTTCATATCTTGTTTACATTTGCAACCTTGGGTGTCATGCCTGTGCATATGAAACCCAGCATTACATCAACCTTAACTCCTCTTCTAACTTTTCTATCTCCCATTTTTCCTAACTGTTCCAACCCCATAACTTTATGTTACTAAATGTTTCAGAGACCAGAGCCCATTTTTTGCAAAAATGTTGGTCAACTGATGCCTCTGGCATCACTAACATTCTCTTTATTGCAAAATTTATTATTTCAGCCCTTGTTTAGCCAAGACTCTCAGCAAAGTCAAGTCACAGCTCTTGACTTAGGGTCAGTATTTTGCCTGAGCTGCACAAAACCCTAAATACAGAAAAGTGAACTTAGCATTGCAAATTTTTTGTGTTAAGACCTGGTCAAGATAGGCTATCATTGCAGGATAATGCTCCAAAATAATACCTAGGGTTGAACCTAGGGGTTCAGGACCACAATTTTTAAAGAAGATTCACAGGTTCAGTATACAACCATGTGCACAGAAGTGCTAGTTAAATTGTTCATCCCAACTTGTTGTCTGGCAATCCCTTTATTAATACAGATATCTAAATCGTCATTATGTTTTGTCATTCCATTTACATGTGCAGTTATGGTAGCTGTGCATGCAAAATAAGCATACTATTATGCACATACATTTATAAATGTGTCCTTTTCCCATGACACTTTTGTACTGTGACTGTCTTGACTATCTTTGTGTGTCTAGTTGCTGGTCAAATTCTGAGGTTGTAGAATGCCTATTATTCATTGTATTATTTTTAATTACCTTACATTATAATGCAATATAATATAAAATTATTGTTATTACATTGTAACTGGAAAGGAATATCTGTCTCTTTTGTTCTTCTCCCAAGAAGAGAAATTTGTCAAATTTTCTCTACTCTTCTGAGTAACTACTATTTTTAATTTGTATAATGAAAGAAGACTTGTGCTCTTCCTAATGCATCTACATTCATGCATGCACACACATGTACACACACACACACACACATACATGCACGTGTGCATGCATACATACATGGAAGTATCTGTGTGTGAGACAGTGAAACCTTTTATTTAAAAACCATATTCTACTTTGATTGAAAATGGTGGGAACCTTTATACTGAATTCAGAGAGAGAGATCAGTCCTAAATTCTGCTTTGTTCTTTCTTGCTTTCTATCCATTGTGAATGGTCATATGAAGTATCCTTGAGT
The DNA here is from genome assembly GCF_000455745.1 of Alligator sinensis. Classification (NCBI taxonomy): domain Eukaryota; kingdom Metazoa; phylum Chordata; order Crocodylia; family Alligatoridae; genus Alligator; species Alligator sinensis. Next base: position 341,929 of record NW_005842347.1, read on the forward strand.
CTAATCCTTGTAGCATTGAAGGTAGTGAAGAATCATTCTTTTTATTTATTTATGTATTTTTGAGTAGCATAGGATCAAACCCTGGAAATATAAGCTCCATAAGTTAATTAACAGATGGAATATTATGCTGGACAAGTGAGAACAATTTTGGACTGCATTGAAAAGGGAGAACTGGTTGATATTAGTTGCCTTGGATAAATAGAACTGTGACAGGATCAGGCCCAAGGGCACTCCTGATGTCCCCTGTTGGCCAAATGGCAACTGCCAGCCCTGGCACTAAGGTATGCTTCCTTTAATGTTCACCCACCATGCCTTGAAGTAATTGATTGGGTTTGGGTTTGTCAAGGGAAGCGGCCTAAGGGTCCTAAAGCAAGCCCCAGGCCTACAGTCTGCCAGTGGATCCCTTCTTGGAATCCTGCTCATCTCAAACATCATCTTCATGCAAGACGGGGCTCCCTAGCCCATGCATGCCCCAGGGCACCCACTGCCTTATAGGCTTATTACGTGGCTCCAGCTGCCCCGTATACCACGCCCATGCCTTGAAGATGTTACCTGTCCAATCAGTCTTCCTTGTTGGGACCTCAGCCCAGTGGCCTCCACCCCTTTTCCGCTGCTGGGCCACTTAGCTCAAATCCACTGTGATGGACCCAGCTTCTGGGTCCCAGCCCTAGTTTTGCCTTTTCCAGTTCTGGCTTAGCCTCTCTTAGGCTTCAGACCCCTGGCCCTGGTTCTCATCCCTTGCATCACTGCCTCCCCACCCTCCTCCTCCCACCAGCCCAGTTTCTCACTCTTCTCAGGCACTGGTTCTGCCCTTCCTGGGCTTTGGGCCCCGGCCCTGTCTCTACCCTTCCTGGGTGCTGAGCCTGCTTCAGCTCTCACTGGGCCCCTGGTGCCTGTCTCTGTCCTTCACAGGTGCTGGACCCCAGGCCCTTTCTGGATTCCACCCAAGCCAGGCTTCAGCCCCTACCCCCAGTAGGGCTCCAAAACATGGGTGTTCCCCTGGCACCCTGCTGTGGTTAACCACCATGCACTCCTCAGGCACCCCACTTTGGTTACCTGCAGTATGCCCCTCCTGGGCTATAAACCTCTGGGGTAACTAGCCCCTCTCCCACTTTGGGGCCAGCTGGGACCTCCTTGTCTCATCTTAGTTCCCTCCACAAATCACCAGTCTATCCATCAAACTCAAAGAAAAGCACATAGGTACTTCAACTTTAACAAAACTCCCAGCCAGCAGGCTGTCTGCCAGGCTTCCCTCTGGCTTAGGTCCTATCCCCATTGCAGCAAGCAACCTGTGTCTTACTACTAGCACATCGTAGGTATCCCAGAGGTCAGCAGTCTCCCAGTGCAGCTTTCCAGGGCAGGAGCTCTTCACTTGGGGCTAGCAGGGTCAGGCTGCCTTTTTCCTCCCAGAGACAGGCTTTAAGAGTCTCCTAATCCCTGCTTCATCTGGTCATGTGACTCTGGGGGCACTACCAGGAGTTTCCCTCCTGTGCCTGATGACCTGCCTGCTCTCCCTACTAGAACTAAGGTCACTGGTCTGCAGCCCATTTCTGGGCTGACTCCCTGACTGCCCTTGCTGCATTTTTCTGCTCTGCTCAGGGTGTTCAAGGCAGTTTCTCTACCTGTGCCTTGTACCCTGGGCTGGCTGCTGGCAGCTATTTCACTAGCAGTTAGTTTGTTTCCTATCTGCCATTCCTCCCTGGTTCAGCTCAGCCTGGCATGCTTTCCTTTTAAAGTAACAGGAGCCTTCTGGCTTCCTGTTACAAGCATATATACATATTCTTTATCATAAGGTGAAAAAGCATAAAGGCATTGATGAATAGTTACAGTTGCTTCTGGTTTTCTTAAAGTTATGAATTAAATTTGTGCATAGAGGTATCTTGTGTTATAAATAAACAATAACTGACTACATGTTTTTGACAAATTAATATTAAATTATCACTCTCAAAAACTGGTAGGAGTAGAATTTGATCTACCCTTTTGATTGATATTAAATTATCACTCTGAAAACTCGTAGGAGTAGAATTTGATCTACCCTTTGATTTACCCTCGTACCCAGATGCACATTAATATTGCACATTGCCATGGATTCCCTTATATTACTCAACATGCTGCATTCCATTCCTGTTGTAAAGCTCAACTTGCTCATTTGGTTGCATTATAGTAGTCTTTTTGATAGCCAGATCTGGCAGGATCGTGCCTCTCTGATATACAGAACTCAAAGAGATGCAGTATTTCTGAAAGGAATTTAACTGGCCACTTAAACTTTAAAATATTTATTTAAATACAATGTGGATATCTTTCAAAAAAATAAGTTACCACATAAATACAAAACAGGAACTTCCAACATACAAACAAATAATATAAAAAATACAAAAATACCTAGGCGCTGATTTCTGCCCCAGTTATTTCATGCGGAATTGTACTATTCACCCAAGGATGACACTTGCCAGAATCTGGCCATAAAAAATTAAAACAATCTTTGTTGTTCAGGATTTTAGTACACCGTCTGAAAGAGTAGTTTTTATGACAGACAACCCTATGTTTGCACATACATCAGTTTCAGTCTTGCTAATCTTGCTCTTCCCTCTCAGCTCATTCATGTCCAACCTTCTGCTTTAAGAACAGTACTCCTAAAAGATGTTCTGTCTGTGACAGTGCTACTTTAGGTGCTCCGGCAACCCATACAAGTGAGATTGGAACCTTTAGCCACAAGTGACTGAATTACACATGTGGCTTTGCACAACCTCATGCTCACCCGTGCACTATGATAGGCATAAAGGAGAAAGTAGACACAAGCACCAGTCAGTTCCCTGGTTGTACTGAATCCTTGCTAACCAAACTCCATAAGAGGTTCCAGGGTTTTGGGGTTCCATGTGGTCAGAGCATCTCCAAGAACCACAGTTTACTGTAAGGTTAGTAATAGTTTCATAGTAGGTAGGGTCGGAAGGGACCTAAGCAGATCATCAAGTCTGACCCCCTGGCATGGGCAGGAAAGGATGCTGGGGCCAAATGACCCCAGCTAGGTGGCTGTCTAGCTTCCTTTTGAAGACCCCCAGGGTAGGGGCAAGCACCACTTCCCTTGAAAGTTGGTTCCAGCTCCTAGCCTCCCTGACTGTGAAGTAGTGCCTCCTGATATCTAGCCTGAACCTACTCTCAGTTAACTTATGGCCATTGTTCCTTGTTACCCCTGGTAGTGCTCGGGGGAACAGGGACTCTCCCATTGCCTGCTGGTCTCCCTTGGCAAGTTTAAAGGCAGCCACCAGATCCCCACTCAGCCTTCTTTTGTGCAGGCTGAACAGGTTCAGGTCCCATAGCCTCTCTTCATAGGGCCTCCCCTGCTGCCCCCTGATCATGCAAGTGACCCTCCTCTGGACCCTCTCGATACTATCCACATCCCTCCTGAAGTGTGGCGCTTAGAACTGGATGCAGTATTCCAACTGTGGCCTGACCAATGTCACATAGAGGGGGAGGATCACCTCCTTGGACCTGCTCGTGATGCATCTATGGTTGCATGACAAGGTGCGGTTAGCCTTCCTGATCATGTCCCCACATTGGCGGCCCATGTTCATCTTGGAATCAATAGTGATTCCAAGATCCTTCTCTGCCTCTGTGCTGATGAGAAGGGAGTTTCCCCAGCCTGTAGGTATGCTGCTGGTTCTTCCTCCCCAGGTGCAACACCTTGCACTTGTCCGTATTGAAACCTATCCTAGTCTCATGTGCCCACCTCTGTAACCTGTTCAGATCTAATTGTAGCCTGTCCCTCTCTTCTAGCATGCTCACCTCTCCCCGGATCTTAGTGTCATCTGTGAACTTGAAAAGGTGCTTTTCACCCCCTCGTCCAAATCGCCAATGAAGATATTGAACACTGTGGGCCCTAGGACCGAGCCCTGGGGAACCCCACTGCCCACATTCCTCCAGGTCGAAAATGACCCGTCCACCACCACTCTCTGGGTGCGGCCCTCCAACCAATTTATGACCCATCTGACTGTGTGGGTGTCGACACCACAGTCACTTAATTTTTTAAAGAGGATAGGGTGAGAGTCAGTGTCAAAGGCCTTCCTAAAGTCCAAAAAGACTACGTCCACCGCAACACCTGCGTCCAAGGCTTTTGTGACCTGGTCATAGAAGGCAACCAGGTTGGTCTGACAGGACCTGCCTCTAATGAACCCATGTTGATTGCCCCTAAGCATAATCTCTCCTGCTGGCCCCTTGCAGATGTGCTCCTGGATAATTTTCTCAAGGAGCTTCCCCAGGACTGAGGTAAGACTAGTGGGCCTGTAGTTTCCTGGGTCCTCTTTCCTTCCTTTTTTGAAAAAGGGGACTACATTGGCCCTTTTCCAGTCCTCTGGCACCTCACCAGAGCACCACGAGTGCTCATAAAGCTGTGCCAGGGGTCCCGCAATGACCTCTGCCAATTCCCTAATCACTCTGGGGTGGAGATGGTCAGGACCTGCTGATTTGAACACATCTAGTCCCTCCAGAAGTTCCCTGACTAGGTCCTCACTGACCCTAGGCCTGGTTGCACCTCCCCTGGGTCCATCTGGAATCCCAGTGGCGGGGATGCCCCTGTCCCTGCTCAAAAAAATGGAAGCAAAGAATCTGTTAAAGAGATTAGCTTTGTCATCTGGTGCTACCACCAGATTACCAAGCATGTCCTGCAGAGGCCCCACATTACTTGGTACCTTCTTTTTACCCCCTATGTATTTAAAAAAGGATTTCTTGTTATCTTTGATCCGGGTCGCTAGTCCCAGTTCCATCTCTGCCTTAGCCTTCCTAACAGCCCCCCTACAATCTCGAGGCAAGGAGGTATAATCCTCCTTGGTGATGGCCCCTCCCTTCCATTGGTTTTTGTAATGATTTTTTCGTTCTTTGAATATGTGTCTGTGATAGGGTGCCTGAAGCACCCTGCCACAAGCAGAGTCAGGGAGGCCTTAAGGAGGAAGACTTACCTTGCGGAGCTGAAGGAGCTGCAGCGAACTCCAACGTGACCTGGATGAACGGAGAAGCTGGCTGGGGCCACGGCAGATCAAAGGCTGCTGTGGCAGACCCAGCCACTAGAATCCAAACACGGAAAAAAAGGACCGGCGTGGGAAAAAAACAAAGGGAAAGAAAAAAGAACCACACCGGGGAGCAAAAAGGGAACAGCTGGGTCAGACAGGCAGCCAACGGGGAACTGCCATGGGGAACCCAGCTGGAGAGAGGGAGATTTAAGGCACGCGGAGGAAGTGTCCCAGGAGGGGAGGAAGAAGAACGAAAACAGAAGAGAGAAGGAGAGAGATCTAGCAAGTGAAGGTGAGTGGGTAGAGGGCCAAAGGATAAGTCCTGACCCTACTACTTTTCAGATGAGGTCCAGCTGAGAATGGGAGCCGGCGAAGACACCTGAGTGACCAGTGAGTCTGATTCTGGAGGGTGAAGGGAACCACTCCGGGGACCTAAAAGAAGAGGAAGGAAAAGGTGACCTTACTCTCCCAGAAGGGGAAGAAGAAGAGAAGGAGGATCCCAGTCATAAGAGGCGGACGAGAGGAGAAACAGAGGAAGAGGTAGCTGTTTTGGGACCTATGCAGGGAAGAACAGGGCAAGCAGCTGATTAGGCAAGGACCTTAGTCAGGATCCTTCTAGTAAAGATAGTGACAAACCTTTGAGGTAATCAACAGTGCCCAGAACATCAGGTGTGGTGAGGGCAGGGGATGGGGATGGTGGAGCCCTGCGAAGAACTTCAGACATTCTGAGTCCATAACCATTCTCAGTTGTCTCTCAGTAGTGTCTAGGTACATCTCCCCTAGCATTGAAAGCATGGCAGGCAATCTATTACAAGACACTACCGTTCCAGCCAGGAGGTGACATGACTCAGGGCGGCATGGGAAGCCCCCATACAGTGCCTATATGCAGTTAACCTGATAACAACTGTTACAAATCTCATTTCCGGAGACTATTTAAACATGTCCTAGAAATTTCTTGAGCTCCGGTTGAGTGGTATTTAATTTGAGATGGGAGACCTAGTTTATTCAAGTCATATGTGATCTTAATGCAGTCTGAGAGGTCACAGAATACTTCAGGTAGATGGTTTTGCCTCTCCAGATGACTGGAGCTGGTATCTTCACATATTTGTTTGGTGAAAATCTGATACTACCTTTGGTATAAACTTTGGATGATATTTTAGTCACTGTGTCATGAATAACAGTGATCAGGTAATTACCAGAGCTATAAAAAATATGTGTGACAGCTTTGGTGTGAAGACAGTTCCATTAGAGATGGAAGAACCATATTCAAGTTGCATACAGGAGGAATCGTTCTAATTGGAGTGAATGCATTTAAGTTCATTCAGACATCTAGATTCCATTTGTTGAGATAATTCAGTCCAATGTATCAGGGATGGATAAAGTTAATATTGAATTGCCCACTCTGAAAAACATTTCCATTATGCCTTGTGTGTTAATCTAGAGGATGCTTTCTCTTGTGCTGAATGAGAATTTTGTGAACCTCTGCTGAGCAGCTTTTACCCAAGCTGCTAAATGCAGAGATAACCAGATCTGGGTAAAGAATTATACTGTGGTTTTGTAAACCTATATCTAGAAAAGATGGTAGCATGATGGATAGTTGAGCATTGCTGAGAACCAAATTGGCACAGCTAATCAGTGCTATGAGCATGAGTTGGTTCTTGTCTTCTCTTGCATTCCAAAGGATTTGAGGAATTAATGGAAATGGTGGAAAGGCACACAAGAAATCTTTGCTTGCGTACTTGATCAGTCATAGTATAGACACATTTTGTAAATACTCTTGTAGAAATGGCCTGAACACAAGTAAATGTTCTTAATTTGTATTGTATGATTGCTGCTACAAATCACACCTAGTTCTCATGTAATGGGTGAACAGACACATGGAAGAAAGCATCCTGTAAACTCACAATTATAAACCAACTCATTGGATCTGGAGATACAGTTATCAGATGGATAAATCTGCTGAATTTCTTGAGGACTTGCAAGGGAAGGCATGAAGGCAATCTCCTCCTTCTTCCTAATTCCTTCTTGAATTAGGAAATAAACAGAAAAGAATCCTTCACTGCAAAAATTGAAAAAGACCCTTTCTCACGTATCTGATGCCACATTTAACATTGAAAAAGACTCACATGAGAGATTCCCAAAGAGGAATAGGGGTAAAATTGAAGTAAAGGTAGACAGTTGTGTCATCCACTTTCAGTTTCTCAGTTGACCAGGAGCTGTTGGTTTATTGCAATTTGAACCCATGTATCCTTATTCAAATGAAAATGTATACCAAGTAGAGAGGAGCAGAGATAAAGATTCTTGCAGAGTAGCTTATAGTGTTTGACCATGCTACCAAAGCTGCTGCCTTTTGGTAAAGAAATTAGGTGACCTCTGATGACAAGACTAAGAATAGAATGATCTCTGCCTGAGGTCTTCTGAGGTTTGAATTGTTTTCTTATATAAACCAAGACATAGAGGCCTATATAACAGATGGCTACTCTTGAATTCTGGAATGAGTGTAATGCTTAATTTTTTTGTGAATGATATAAACCATATTTTTGAAAAAAACAAGTTTTCTATTGGTAGTTGCACCTCTTTGGGGCTTTTAAATGCAATCAGCCAAAATGCTCTTTTCATTATGGTGCCTTACACAATCAATCTTGCAGCTGTATTTTCAGCATCGGGTACTGCTGGCAATTAGGCCTGTGACAAGCAGCAAGTATTCACTTTGGATTCAGATTTGGCTGATTTGGAGGACAGCGATTCCATTCAGAGATTCAAATCACTGTCCTGATTCGATTCTAGTCCAGGGTGGGCAAAATACAGCCCATGGGTCAGATCCAGCTCACCAGGCAATTCTATCCAGCCCACAGGGCCTTTCCTCTAGCCCTTTGTAAGCCCTGGTCCTGGGCTGCCCCTCTGCAAGCCAGCACATCCCTGCAGGAGGTTTGGCTCTGGTTGCTAAGCAACCAACCCCCACCCAGCCCCAAGCTGCAGGACACTGGAGACAAGAAGCCTCCACTTGGCAGAGCTTGTGCCTGGCCATTCCATGGCTGTTCCAATCCTTCCTCCCTAGAAAGTGGGAATTCAGGTACACCCTTACTGAGCCAGGGCCAGGGACTCCCACTGGAGGAAAGAGGGCTGAGAGCATGAAAAGCCATGTGCTATGGGGCCAGGCTGGGCTGGCCCCACATGCTGCAGGAACACAGGAGCTACACACTGTGGGGGTGAGCCAGGCTGGACTGGCTTGCTGTCAGTACATGTGGCCAGGGACTCTGGTGGGAGTTCAAGGAGTAGCATGTTGTGGGGCCAGTAGGGCTGACCCTGCATGCTGCTATCACATGCAGCCGGGGACTCAGGCGGGATCACAGGAGCTGTATGTTATGGGGTGGGGTGGGGCTGGCCCTGCACCCTGCCACTGTGTGTGGCCAAGGACACCCATGGGAGTGCTATTGGGCTGGATGGGGCAGGCCCCGCACACTGCTGCCACCTGTGTCTGGGGACTGGGGTGGGAGTGTGGGAGCTTCATGGTATGGGAATGGGTGTGGCTGGCCTGGCTTGCTGCCACCGCATGCAGCTCCAGGGACTCACACACTCAAGAGACCCCAGGCCCCCCCCACCCCAGACACACACACATCCCCACCCCGCACCATCCCCACACATGCACC
>NW_005842347.1:350758-360471 GCF_000455745.1 Alligator sinensis
TTTCCCTCCTATACACAATATAGAAGAGTAAGACTGTATTTTGAGCTATTATGCAATTGCCTCTAGATACACCATGAAAACACACATCAATCAGGATAAAAATATTTTTTAAATGAATTTAAAATAAGTTATAGTAGATGTTTGATTTTTTTAGTACATTGCTTGTTTTTTTTCTGGTTTCAAAATGGCAAGCCCATCTTCCAAAAAAAGTACTCCCAAGGCAAGGGGAGGGACTTCTGCTGGCAAAGATCAGGAGTTAGGGGCGGGACTTCCAGTCCCAAGATGCCAACCAGGGGACAGGGGACCTGCCAAGGGGCGGGGCTACCCTTGCAGCCTTCAACGGCTCACCAAAACTTGTTAAGTGGCCCTAGAGCCAAAATAATTGCCCACCCCAGTTCTAGTCACTTTCAAGCCAGACAGTGCAGATGGCCCAGTACTGCTTGTACTGTAGTCTGTTGCCCTGAGTCAGTGATTAGTGAAGAGTTGGTACCAAGGCCATTTAACTGCAGTACTCATATTTAGGCATTGGTAGCTGCTGCTTTGATGGTTCGTATGAGGGAAATCAATACCAAACCCCAGGCTTTTTGACAGACCACAGGAGGTGCTGACTGATCTGAAGGAATCTGCAACGCCAGCGTAGAGACCTTTCCTGAGGGGTGTGTGTGGCTCCAACAGATACAGCAGATACAGCTGTTAAAAGTGCCAGGGCACATATACACAGGGGTGGACCCAACAGGGACAGATTGTCAAAGAAGTAACTAAGTCATAGCACAAACCAAAAACTCAACTGCCATCCTGACATCATCATCTATGAGTGAGCAAGCGAGTGAGCACAATCTTCCTGTTGGTTGCTACAACAACCCACGTTCTCTATGTTGCTAAGGGCCCTGGATGATCATATTTTTTCAACTTCTTTTTTTCTCCTTGTAGAAAAGCTTCAGCGCTGTGTATTTCTAAAAATAAATCACTGTAAACTGTCCAGTAGAAATATTCACAGATAGCAGCATGAGTGTATTTGAAACCTAATTGTCTATGTGCACAAGATGTGTCAGGCCCACATATATACATATTAGGATCCAACGTATATCTCTATTTCTGAACTTGTTATCAACTGTTCAGTAACAAACCAGTGTCTCTGGATGATGGAGGGAAAATATTTGGTAAGAAAACAGATTTTGCATGTCAATCTATTGCTTGATGGGGTTATGATACATAAGCATTAGAAAAACATGCCAGTACAACTATTAAAATTACCTTGACCGTGCTTTGTGTGGAAGGAACCTTAATCTGGATGCTTCAAAAATAAAAGAAGATACATTTTCAGTTCCAGAGAGATTTTATAATCTAAGGACTAGATTGTGACAAGCTTTTCTTGGAACGGTCAAGACACAGAGTGCAAGTTGTCTGCTTCTCCCTCCTCCTGTATGTTGGCCAGGTACAGTCACAAACTCTAGATCTAAGCACATGGTGAACCACCCTGAGGGCACAAAGCACAGCACAACAGACAGGAAAAGAAGAAGAAGTTATCAGGACCATGGCAGTAGAGACCATGGAAGTATGCTTCATCTTTTAGGTCAGGCTCCATAACAGTCTTCTTAAGTCAAATGGTTATGTATATGAGTAAGGCCTACTCGCTTGAGTAAGGGTCTGGAAGCCTTGTAATTTCAGTTACAAAACAACTGTAAACTGTTATTTTATTCTCTGCAAAGTAAATCAAGAATGAAATGTGCTAAGAGGTTAAATTTAGTTACTGTAGTAACATCTATAAGCAGAAATCAGTACTAAAATACTGTATTTTTCTGACTGCCTTTTGGTAATACATCTTTTACTTCACAAAAATGAGCTTACAAGATGCTGTCAGACATAGAAGAAAATGCACTCCACTGGAAGCAGCAGTGCATTATTTCAACCCAGCTCCTCAACATCTGTATAGATCACATGTTTCAGTGGAGCTTGTTGGTGTTTTTAGCTAAAGCTGATTCAGTCAGATAATTGAATAGATAATTAGTGCCAAATTAGATAAAAGCACTAAAAAAACCTCACTAAAGCGCCCGATCTCTACAAATGTTGGGGAAGTCAGGTGCAGCTAATATGCTGCCTCTTCTGAGCATGCTGTGAGCTCAGTGCAGGAGCATGCAAAGTTTAAAGTAAAGTGCCCCATTCCCCCCCACCACCCCCACAAACATCTGCAGGCTGCGACAGTTTCTGAATATTTTTCTGATAGAGAATAGTTTTTCCTTCTAGTGAGAAAGGTGGGAAAAGGGTTGTTATATTTGTTGTGTTTGACTTTACAATAGAAACAGAGGTTTACCATTTAGTAACTGAATTACTATTTAAGGGCAGTCCAGGTTATGTTGATGTCACTTGACCTTCTGTTTAAAAGTTGCAGAGCATTTGAGCACATTTTTTAACCAGAGGAATTTTAAAAAGAAAATGGCACAGAAATGTCTACTATTCATTTTGTAGTCTCTTTTTGTAAAAATATCAAATATATATGTTAAATTGTCTGTTTATTGCATTTGTACTTTTCTTAAAGTAATTGTTGAATATTTCTTTCTTATGCTTTACTATAAGGCCTTTTTTGGAAAGAGTTGTAAATATAACTATTTACTGAGAACAATATGCATTCTGGAGAAGGTATTGTGCTAGAACAGGGGTGGGCAAAATGCGACCTGCTAGGCCACACTATACAGCCCGTAGGGCCCCTAAAAAATTTAGAAAATAATATTTATCTGTCCTTGGCTGCCTGTCATGCAGCTCTCGATGGCTTGCCAAAACTTAGTAAGCAGCCCTCCGCTCAAAATAATTGCCCACCCCTGTGCTAGAAGGTGACATATGGATTTCTTTTTTCATAATGTGATGAAACTGCTTATTTCTAGAGTTGTATTTTGAAATGTTTAAAATATTTATTTCTGCACAGTAGGCACGTGTCCAACCAAAGGCTGTCAAGTACCTATTTAGTAGTTTTATATGTTCATTTATGAGGAAAGTGATGACGTGTTTTAGAAACTAACACATTAACAGCTGTTGCTAATAAAGTATTCCATTATATACCTTAATGTAAAGCATTAAAAAAATATTATCACTATTGTATGTGTCCATGAACTTGTATATCTTTTCAGGAATCATAAAACAAATTTGTATATGCAGAACATGAGCCACATCCTACTTGCTTTATTTAAACAAGAACCTGTATTGGATAAGTACAGAAATCAGGGCAGGGATATATATTGGTTTCATGTATATGATTCTGAAAGAATCTTCATATTCCTCTCTAAATATTGGATTGCTTAATTATATCTGATTACTTTTGTCTTATACAGCATATTATTTAATTCCTTTATATCCTTGATCTGGAGGTAGAAGGAAGTTAGGTAACCATTAAACCAATGACAAAGAGACATAATATCTTTTTTTTAACAGACTAATTTCAAACAATTACATTGTCTGATAATGCATGCTTTAAAAAATGTCCTGAATATTAAAACAAATCCATTTTACACATGCTCATGCATATGTGAAATACTTTGTTTACTAGAATCCAAGACAACTTTGAATTTAAGATGACCCCCCAAAAATTAGATTCTGTACATGGAAAGTTTATAAATGTATTATAATTTTTCATTAATATAATATAATAATTGGAAGATCATCTTAAATTCATCTTCCCCACTGCTGCAGAAGAAAAAGCAGCAGCAAGGGGGTAGACAGTGGGCGAGTCAAGTAGCCTGCCCCCGCCCCATGCTGCATGTCCCCCTACCACTTGTCCCCCTTGCTGCCTTCCCCCTGCCCCTGCATGCCCCACCCCTCCTCATGGTGCCTGCACCCCCAAGCACTTGCCCTGCTTCTGCTTGCCCCTCCTGCATCTACTCCCCACCAAACTACCCACTTAAAAGACTGCCCCCCCACCGCTGGCTGCCCCACCCTCTGCTGCCACCTAGCCTTTGTTGAGGCTCTGGATCCAGCTTTTCTCTGGCCCAGGTCACAGAGAACATAGTTCCTTTGGTCCCAACCTGGCTAGGCAGCAGTAGTTGCAGGGGCAGCTCTGGCCCTGGCCTCAGTTTAGAGCCAGGGCCAGAGCTGCTGCCACTGCTGCATGACCAGGTGGGGGCTCCATGCCTTGGGCTGGAGTTGGAGCCACATCTGGAGTCATGGTGGAGACTATGTGGAGTGTGGTGTGAAGGCAGCAGTAGGCAGAGGCGGCACCAGAATCAGGCAGGAGAGCAGAGGCTGCAGCTCCATCTCTGACCCCGACCCTGAGTGTCACATATATAATTTGAGAACAAGGAAAGAATCTTTGGTCTCAGAATTCAGCTTTCCCAGAATAATTTCCAATGCTAGCAATGAATACACCAGATTAACTGATGGCAGGGCACTAAGAATTTTTTATAATTGATGGGGTTTTTTAAATGGGCTAATTTTTATGTTGCTTTTAAACATCTGGTTTATTGTACATTTTCCACATCCTTCAGAACTGAGTCAGATTCTGCTCCAGCACCACATGCAACTGCATTGGTTTAAAAAATATGTGATACTAGTGATGGACTTGGATGGATGGACATATGGACTGACAGATGGATAAGAATAGAATTTGTGCCCAAAATTCCAATATGACATACTGTTGGGTTTTTTTGTTGTTTTTGGCGGGGGGGGGGTTCGGAGGGAGGGAGGTACTCACAATTGTATTAGGACATGAGCCTTTAACTTTTTCCATAACTTTGTCAGCCTTTAACTTTTACCATAACTTAGACTATCATTTTATCATATTTTGCCCCAATCTTTCTTGAACATTTTTATTTGCGTGTTGTAAAAACACATTTGGGGCTAGTAATCTTTTAAACCATTTTAATTTTGCTATTGGAAAATGTATAAATTCTGTTTGATTTGGTACAAGATAACAATGGTGGCATGTTACTGAAAATATATATATTTTTAATAGATGATTCAGCTGCAGAGAGTTTTAATGGCAATGAGACCGTGGGACACAGTTCCAATGCTTCAGAAGGAATACACTGCAGGGAGATGGCAGAAACCAACAGTAATGGCAAAACAAATCTGGAGCAGGATGAGCAGCCTCTGAACCTGAGTGATAGTCCCCTCTCTGCTCAGCTGACTTCAGAATACAGACTAGATGATCACAACAGTAATGGAAAGAACAAATACAAGAACCTCCTAATTTCTGACCTCAAGATGGAACAAGAGGCAAGAGAAAATGGAAGCAAGGTAAGATTTCCATTCTCCAAATATGCAGTGTTTAGTTTAGGAAAAGGAAGTATTAACAAGACTGACCCAAATATGGTCATGAGAAAAGCCCATAATGGAATCTGTGTGGTATATGTCGCATCATTACCCAAATAGTATTCACAGATTTGCATGAACTGTTATGTGTATAAAGTATATATTTATGTCATGTATATGTATATGTATCTTACAGCTATACCCTGATAAAAATGAATGTGGTTCTCTTTCAAGCACAGACATGATAAAATGCTTTGTTTTGGGAACTGTCTATCATTAGTTATCTTTCTAAAGTGTTTTTAGATGACCATCATTGTCACATGTAACATATGTCTACAGAATATATCAGTTTGAATATACTGTGTGTATGCCCCTGTGGATTATCACATGGAAATTGTCAACATCAGAACAGATCTAGTTTTGGTTGCTGTCTGATTGTTTATGTATTATAGAGCCACCATACTTTAATTAAAACTGACAAGTTTGCTTTAAGAAGCTGGAATTCCCTGAAGGGTTTTTTCTGTGGCCTTCATTCTGTGAGCAGGAGAAAAGTGATGTGGTTACATTGTGATAAAGACAGATTTTATAGATTATATAGGTAGCCTTATAGGAAGATATTTGTCAGGAGTGTGTATTTTAAGGAAGATGAGGAGAAGGTCTATTTAATGGAATTTTTCCATTGATCTTCTCTGATCTTACTGATGACAGGTCCTGCTTTTTAACTGAAACTCCCAACTAAACTACCATTTTTACAGTAGGAATAATTAAGTAGTACTGGAGAGTACTGGATCCAGATACTATTAATGTTTGTCCATAGCCTTCAGTAACATATCATAAATGAGCCTGACAGCATAGCTATGCTTTGAACTCTGCTACATTTTCTTGCAGGGTTTTGCAATTGGAGTGATGTGGGCAACAACTTTTCTAGGTGTTTCCAGAAATGTCTCTTAACTGAGAGATATTTGGAAGATAACAATACAGCATCTTTTTAAGATCTGGCATTTGGTTCTCTTGATTTGAAATAAAAATGAAAATAAAATCTTTCAAATGTTTTCATATGATTTAATTTCTGGTTTTGAGGGGTGCAAAGAGAGAGACTCTCTACTTTGCCTCACACTCGGTAGCCTGGTGGTTAGGACACTGGGATGGGCTGTTAGAGACTCAGGTTTGTGTCTTCTCTATCTAATCCAGAGTAATCTGGGATGAAAAATTTAGCTCTGAATCAGGCAGAGCAGGTCCTTGAACATGGCTCTTCCATGTCTCTTGTGAGCACTCTATCCAGAAGGCTGTAGAGTTTAACACTCTCTTTAGCTGTTCACATTGGGCTAGAGTGGTGTTTCTCAACCTGTGCATTGCGACCCAAAAGTAGGTCTCAAGAATATATGAAAGGATTGTGAACAAACTTTTAAAATGTGGATTCTCCTTTAAAGAAGAAAAACTTGTGAAACTGGCTTTTCCCTTGCAGGATGGCAGAGTTCCAGCCTGCAAGGGGCTGCTTGGGGTCCCCCCTGCCCCATTCCTAACCCACCCTACCCTGCACACCCACCCCCTGCCCCACACACTGGGACCTCGGGGCAGCGGGCAGCGAGTTGGGAGTGAGGGGCACTATGTTGGGACTGGCTATTGATATTTACAAGTGGGTCCTGGTACAAAAAAGGTTGAGAACAACTGGGCGAGAGAACCATAGATGCAAAAAGGCTTCCTAATGAAGGTTTCAGCAAAAACAAATGAAGTGTCTCCCACTAAATGTTTTGGCTCTGAAAAAACTCTATTCAGTCAAAAATATTCCAGACACTTCTAGTCTTAGTGTGTACATATATTGTAGTGCTGAATTTACTCAACACTTTCAGTAATGCACAGTGAATCCTAAGTTGGCTAAATGTATGCTGTGCCTTCAGTTACTGTAGGGCATATTGTTCTAGTGATCCCTTTACAAGCCAGTTACCCAAATATTGATAGACACATTGGTTCATTTGCCTGAGGTATACTGCCGCTACTGTCATTGCTTTTGCAAACACACAAATAAGCTGGTGAAAACAGTAGAGAAAGCTTAAGGAGCAACTAAGATATAGCTAAGACCACAACATGGCTTAATATTGCACCTCCAAATGTAATCAGAGCCACAGGACCTGAGAACAATGGTTAAAACTGAAAGTCCTGTTTCATTGAATCCCAGCTTCCACCCAGAACTGACTTGAAACTTCCTTTGCTAAAATTCTAGACTTTAAAAATCAAATCCAGTCAGTCCCTCAACAACCATGCTATCTTTCATCACTCATTTTAATACTACCTAGCTTACAGTGCCCCAGAAACTTAATTTGCTCCTTCTTTTGTCCTGGAATGGAAAAAAAACCAAGTGTAGGATGTAAACTGTTTGTTTTTATACGTGTTCACTAAATGTTTAGTGGTGATTGTAAAAGAATGGCTGAGGGTGTACTAACTTACGTAAGTTTACCCAAAGTGCAGTATGTTGGTAGAGTAGAAGAGTAGTTTTATGAATAAATGACATCTTTATTAATAAATCCTACTCTAACTTTGTACATTTAAAAGTATTTTTAATTTACTTTTTAGAAGCAATGCCAAAGTATTGCTCTATAATTGCAACTACTATCATGCCTTTGTGCTGAATATTAGCTCAAGAATGTTTGGATATCTAGTGTACAACTTGACAGCTGTTAACACTCTCACACACTAGCCATATGTAGCTACTAGCTACTCATAAATATTTTGTTTTTTATACAGCCCCTTACATACTGAAGATCTCAAAATGTTTTGCAGTCTCCAAGTTTGAACAAGGAAGTCCTGAACACTCAACACTTCTCACTCTCTTCTCCCTTTAGGAATTAAGGATATTCAGCACTTCCCATGACCAATTTAAAGTTCATATAGATATCTCTCTCTATATATACCTATATAGAGAGATATCTATATCTATTTATATACATCTGTATCTATATCTATATGAACTTTGAATTGCTCATCAATATGTCAAACCTTCTTTTGAAGCCCTGACTCTCTTTCTCTCTCTATATATATGTGTGTGTGTGCGTGTCTCTCTCTCTCTCTCTCTCTCTCTCTCTATATATATATATAGATATATATATATATCTATATATATAGATATATATATATAGTGCCATGCATGGTGCTGAGCCAGCGGTGGCCCAGTCCTTTACAGCTGCATTAGTCCTAGCTGGGCTATTCCTCAGTGTATGCATTGGGCCCTGGCTCAATCCAGGTGCATGGGTATGAGGCTGGATCCCTCTGCATTGGGCCAGCTCGGCTAGGGCCAATCCAGTTGTCTGGGGGCTTGAAAATTTGGTGGCAGGGGAGCAGTGGCAGTGTGAATTGCCACCAGTCCCCCACCACCAAAGTTCTGGACTTATGAGAAGACCCGCAAGCTGGATCTGACCTGCACCTGGGGGTTGAGCACTCCTGCTCTAAACTAGTACCAGGGGCAAAGCTGAACTTACTGCAAAATCAAAGAGCTTTAGTTTTTTCTTTATGTTTTCTGACCCTCTGTATATATAGAACATCTGACTCTCTCTCTCTCTCTCTCTCTCTCTCTCTCTCTATATATATATAAAGAAAAAATTTTATGCTTTCTCTCTATATATACAGAGTCAGATTTTCTATATATACAGAGTCAGAAAGCATAAAGAAAAAACTTTATGCTCTCTCTCTCTCCCTGTATATATATATATAGAGAGAGAGCTCTTTGATTTTGCAGTAAGTTCAGCTTTGCCCCTGGTATTAGTTTAGCAATTAACACTGCCACTGCTCTCTTGCCACCAAATTTCCAAGCCCCCAGACAACTGGATTGGCCCTAGCCAAGCTGGCCAAATGCAGAGGGATCTATCCTCATACCCATGCACCTGGATTGAGCCAGGGCCCAATGCATACACTGAGGAATAGCCCAGCTAGGACTGATGTAGCTGCAAAGGATTGGGCCACCACTGGCTCAGCACCATAAATTGGATCAGGCCCATGGACTGAATCTGGCCAGCAGATGGATCTGACACTGGTTATCTGGCTTGTGGGCCAAAAAGGTTGAGCACCACTGATTAAGAGCTTCTTGAGTGCTGCTGTAATTCACTGGTGCTCAACCTTTCTCCACATTGGGCTGGGTGAGCACTGCCTTGTCTGATCATGGACTGGAGGGGGTTGGGGGGCAGCCTGGCCTAAGCCCAGCCCCACAGGAGTCAGAAGGGGCTTGACCTGGCCCCATGGGCACTGCTCCCCCACCACCAAATTCCCTGACATGTGGGGAGCCCTGTGGGTCAGATGTGATGCCTCCATGGGTCGCATTTGGTTCATTGGCCAGAGGTTATGCACTCCTGCTCTAATTTATGTGTAGGGACCTACCAAATTTATGGCAAGAAGTGGGAGGCGTGCAGCTTGTTTAATTTTGCAGGTTCCTCTACACATTCCCCTCCCCCCCCCCCCCCCCCTCTTTTGTTGCGGGGGCGGCGGGG
>NW_005842347.1:360502-365529 GCF_000455745.1 Alligator sinensis
CCCCCCCATTGCTGATTGGCCGAGGGACCTGGGAGGTAAAAACGACGCCATATTTTAAACCACAATTTTCGCCTCCCTGCTGATCAGGAGTGAGTGGTGGGGCCAGCTCTGCCCACCACTCACTCCTGATCAGCAGGGAGGGGCCTTAAAGGCCGTCTGCCAACTAAAGAATAGCAAGCATCAGTCTCTGTCCAACCCCCACCTTCTATTGTTTTTTAATCCTGATGCATCCACCCCTCATGTTGAGGTGGTATACAGTTCACCTGAGCATTTTCTCCATCCTAAGGAGTTCTGGCTGCTTACACAGCTAGCTCTGCACTACCGGGATAGCATGAGGCTATTAGACTGCAGCAGCAAATCTGATCCTATCCCAGTTTATAAAAGTATTTTATTTAATTGAGCCTTAGCAATGGCATATTTGCAATTGTGGTTAAGTATGAAAAATGTACTTAGTGATGCCATCTAGAATCCACCTGACTGTGACTTACATCAGAGAAAAAATAGATTCCTGTTCACCAGGCATCAAATTGATATGCATTTCTTATGCGTGTTAAAATTGTCCCCTTAATTAATTGAGCTATATGGGCCATGAATGCTGAGAAGAGTCGCAGGAAAGTTTAGAAATATTATTAGTTTCTAGAGTGTAGAACAATGGTGGGCAGGTGCGGTGAGGGGATTTGAAACTACAGGGCCACCTGTTGCAGGAAATGACAAAATATACTTCCTTAAACCAGCTAATCTCTCTGTGGCATAGTTGGATTCTCCTTGCAAGAGACATGAATTTATTATGGCTAAAGCAGTCATGAAGCCCAGCTGGCAAAACTTGCTGATAGGGACATTCTTTTCTCTGTTTTAGCACTCTCAGTTTTTCGACCATTCCACCTGGCCATTCCACATGTTTTTGAGAGAACTTTTTCTATTGTTTTTTGCATCCAGTCAGACTTGATGATGTAAACTGGCACAGATCAGAGCTGAATCCAGGCAAACACATTTCTTTGGAATGATAAAAAGTAGGGGAATGCAAGAATGTCACATTTTTCTGGAAAGAGATCAACACCTGTAATACATCAGCTATGAGTATTAACTTTAATACTACCTGAAGACACTTATTTTCCTGGAGAGTGAGCAATTTTACATAAATCACATTGTAGATTGGGATTGACTTTATCCCATTTTCAGAAAAGAGCATTTGGGTTTTTTATTTTTGAAAAATGGCTTGATAGACACCTTCAACTTGGAAATCCTACTTGCTTAATACTTTTATATTATTAAAATAGTAATACACTGCCCCAACCCATGTTTTGCCTTTTTCTGAGCTTGGTGACTCCTGGCTTAATATTTTCAAAAGCAGCTTCAGTTTTTAGTGTTCTCAGCTTGAGATACCTAACGGATCTTGATTTTCAGGCAAAACTCAGAATTTTTTTAAATCAGTCTTCTTTAATGTATCTTGACCCAAGATCATAAACCACTTTTAGAAATCCTGGCCTTTTGTATAAAGTCACTCATTTGTGATGCACTATGTCACCGTATGGTGTGCTACAGTGGCATGGCAATCATATGTGTCTAATCACCCATACTGCACCGTGCTTTAGTTCTTCCTAAAAGAATTATGGCACCATAGCAATGTCGCCATATGGGGACATGTAGATGCACCCAAGAACGGACATATTAGGAGTCTTCAAATATTTGAAGGGCTACCATGGAGGGAAACACCTTTTCTTTCTTGGTACAGAGAGTGTGACGTGGACTAATAGCTTGAAGTTGCAGGAAAGTAGATTTAGATTGGATACCAGGAAAAAAAATCATCGTTAGAACAGTGAGGCAGTGGAATAGACTGCCTAGAGAATTTGTGGAATCTGCACCATTGGAGGTGTTCAAGAAGTTAGCTAAGTGTTGATCAGAGATAATCCAGGAGTTGCTATGCCTATGCCACACTGTGGGTATTCCCCATGCTTCTAGGCTTTGCTGACTACCACATGGGTCCAGGAAGGAATTCCCCCCCAACCATCCTCAAAAGCGTTGGGTATTGTCTGTGGCCAAGGCTGGGGATTCTGACTGGGGCATGCCAGAGTTCCTGCTGGGACTTTAACTTGAAGATTCCTGGCCTCAAGGCTATGGCCCCTACACTCAGGGTCAAATTTATCACCATATTTGGGATCAGGAAGGAATTTTACCCCATGGTCAGATTGGGACAGACCTTGGGGGGTTTTGCCTTCCTTTGTAGCCAGGGGCGTGGCCCTCTTGGATCTCTCAAGCATATTCTAATGTCTGCAGCAGCAGGTTGTTGGCCACCTCGGTCCCCCTGGATTACCTGTGTCAGGTTAGGGTGTTATGTCTTGCTGGTGTATCAGGATTGGCTGTGTAGTTGCACTAATAGGTTAGGCAATGGATTTGTATAAGATGGTTTGGATAGGGATGATCCTGCCTCAGGCAGGGGGTTCAACTAGGTCTCTTCTAACTGCACTTTTCTATGATTCTATGGTCTCTTAGCATAGTGTTGTTGAATTTAGTGGAGTTTCATACAGTTGTAGGAGTCTATCTGCATTGTTTCCTAGGCAGGATCATTATTGATTTCCTATAGATTGTAAGAGTCATTTATTTTAAAAAGTTACAGTGTGTAACTTATCTGTACCACATTTTTATTGAGATATAGTAAACTATATTTTTCTCATCTGCTCTCTGATAATAAGATTGGTATTCTGATACAGAATGTCAGAAATTGTGGTTATATAATTCTGCATACTCTTCTTAGAGGAGTTAAGTATGATGAATTATATTTATCTTATTAAATTAGGTCATGAGGCCAATATTGCAAAATGACTTGTTAATGCCTTATGATTAATTCACATGTTTAAACAGTTAAGCAGTACCACAGTTTTAAGGGTCAGAGCTATAAATAATGAATATTGTAACATATGACCTTTTATTATAATGTTGTTGTGACGTTATATATTTATAACGTGGACATCACTGTAGTTTCTGCTTGCCCTACAGAAATATTGAGCTTTATCAGTATGCCTTTAACAGGAAATGCTTACTTTCTGTTACAACTTTAAGGCTGCTGTTGAATCTCAACAGCATCAATTATAATGGTGATATATGATATTGCTACTTGAGGATTGCCTGGGCAATAAACAGTGTTGCATTATGCATTAAGGGCCAAATGCCTACCAGTCAGTGGAGGGTCTCCCATTGACTTTTTTGGTGCCCTGCAGTGTTATGCTGTTATTTGGTTCCAAGGCCATAAGTCCAGGAATGTCTTGCTCTCAACCTGTGCATGGTTAAACTTTGGTCCTGCTGCTAGAATCATTCCCATTGAGCATAGCTGCCATGGCAAGATACTGGAACAGAGTCTGTTTCTGACCCACCCAAGATACTGGGTGGATCCTGTTCCAGATAAGGTCAGGGATGGGGAATGGGATCTTGATCTAGATCTGCAATTATACTATAAGTCATAGCATTATAGAGCCCTGAGCTGAAGTTTTCTTATAGGTATAGTAAAAAAGAGATGCATTTCTGCAAGTTGCTCCAGATCAACTTTCCTAATTAATCCCAGTTAAAATATTTTGCTGCACCTGGATCACTGGAACTAGGCCTGTATAGAAGAAGGAAGGGGCATAGTCATCCAGGCACTTTTGAAGTGAATATATTAGTTAGTATTTCCTTTTGATGGTCCACACATCTCACTGAATTCCAACAAAGTACATCAACTTCAACAGAGGAGAGCAGGCACGGTCAGTAGTGATAAAGATGATAGTTTCAGCCTGGTTTTCAGAGCTATGATTATATCCTAGCACAATATTAAAGGTTAGACTTAATGTCCAAAGGGAGTCTCATCAGAGCTGACATTATGTCTGGGAGGCATGTGGAATCATCATCTAGCTAGTTGTCTTTGACTGTGACTCTGACTGTTTTCATTCTTGCTTGGGGGAAATTTTTAGAAATGGGGGTGCTTACAAACTTTTCCAGAGCAAATGGTCCCTTTAGGAGGTTATAGCAGCCTTTATACACAGACTGAAGTCTTTAATGGAGGAGTCTAGAAATCAGTTAATTAACTTAACTAGAAAAGAAGACGGAGACATGAGTTATCCAGTGTCTTCCTGAAACGAGGTGCATAAAACATGATCTGCTTGAGTATGATGGATGTGGCTGTGAATACTTCTTTCTCTTTTGGTGCACAGCTGAAACCTTTTTTGCCCCTTATCGTCTCTGTTTTGCTTTACATTACCACCCAGCCAAGACTGCAACACCATTGCATGGGCCCTTGAATCTGTCCTGGAGACCATATTTGGAAATGGCAGCACAGCACATT
The DNA here is from genome assembly GCF_000455745.1 of Alligator sinensis. NCBI lineage: Eukaryota > Metazoa > Chordata > Crocodylia > Alligatoridae > Alligator > Alligator sinensis. Next base: position 364,815 of record NW_005842347.1, read on the forward strand.
CAGCCACTCTTACTTCTCTAACAAGACCCAGTTTTGGTTTTGTGCAAAGAAAGTAAATTTCTGTCTTCTATTGTTGTCGTCCCCCCGCAACAATCCAACTTGATAAAGCTGAAGAATAGAAATGAGCTCATATCCAGATTCACAAGCTTTGCAGAGATGGGATAAGTCTCCCTTGCATTTGGGGAGACCACTCCTTGCCTAGAATATAGCAGGTTACTGATTATTTTTTTAACTCTGAAGTGTTCCCTTGACCTCAACCCTGCAATGTCCTTGCAAATGCTTCTAGTAATTGTGGGTTTTGTTGCACGTGGGATTTTTTGTTGGTATAAGTATTGCACAAGTTTAATGCATAGTTGCCAAGCAGGATGTTAACAATGAAATTCTTTTTCATTACTGTATTAGCTCTAATTTTCCAGAAAAAAACAAACAAACAAAACAAAACAAATAAAAGAAAAAGTATGGAGAACACACCATTACTCTTGGCCATGTTTGGTGTGACCTTATGCTTTTGATCGCTCATAAACATTATGGTAGGCACAAAACTATCCCAGTACAATGTGTATCTTCTAGTGGAGTATTTTGTAGGATCATGCTGAGCTTGTAGCAAACTTAAACATCCTCTTGCAGCCTGCTTCCCCCAGCACAGAGGGAAGAAGGGTGAATTCCTCCAGCTGGTCATTAATAGTAATGAGATGAGTTCTGTAACCAACATCTT
>NW_005842347.1:365560-365972 GCF_000455745.1 Alligator sinensis
AAATAGTTTGAGTTGAGATTCTAAATAGGAAATAAATGACTTAAAATAAGTAGCTTTCAAGGCAAATTTACACCTTGAGCAATAATTAACATAATGCCATAATGTACATGGTTTCAAGTATGGAAGACATGAATTGAAAGTTACTGTATCCCAGGGAAAACATCCCAGACTTCTAGTATACTGGAGATGAAAAGGAAGTGTCAGGGCTCAAACAGCCTTCTTGTATGGTGTACCTAGCTTTCCCCTATGTCCTCAGCCAGCTCTATGGGCCATTGCAGAGATCATAATTAAGCCTCTGCTTCTCTCCAGCCCCTTTTGAAGTCAGTTACAACAGACAAAGCAGTATCTCTTTCCTCACTCTCTCCCACTTACCGACATGAGAGCCAGGGGTAAGCTATCCCTTTGTCCCTCT
>NW_005842347.1:366003-378487 GCF_000455745.1 Alligator sinensis
TTGTATAATTTGTAGTGCTTCCATATTATCCCTTAATTGTGAATAGTTAATTCTTTATATATTCATATACAACTTATAAACGTAATGCTAATTTTATTCTTCCCTACTATTAGGAAATGAGAGGGGCTGCTGAGAAAATGATTTTGTAGCCCCAGAAGTCAGTCTATTGGCAATGCTGGAGAAGGCACTATAGTTTTAAGAACAACATTTTTCTAAAATGGTTTTTGTACCACATTTGTCACTGTATCTTTGTAGAGGGAATCAAAATTAATGGAATAATGAAGATTGCTGAGATGCTGCTGGTCACTAAAGTATTCCTTGTTCTTTGATAGCAGTGGTAGACCAAGTCTTTCCTTTGAGAAGAAAGTATATTGTATTAAGCACTATCTTTGTCACCCTCTTTCAGCTGTTGATCTTAATCCTGGAACTGGCTGGAGAGAAAAGGATTACAAAGACAGACTGAACCACTTGACGTACATATGCTAAAAGCCATTTTTGTCTGTTCATTAGGAACATCTGACTGTGGTAGCAAACACATGTGCATCATCAGACTCCTTTGTCAGTCTATGATAACACTGGTGCTGTCTTCCATCCCCTTAGAGGTACAGTTGGTGACTGGAGATTCAGTTCAGTGAGAACTCTTAACATTTCTCTGCTTGGTGTACATTACACTGATGTAAATACAAAATAAATTATACTGAAATCCATAAAATTTCTCCAGATTCATGCAGTTGTAATGGAGAGTAGAATCTGGCCCAAATACATATGTAAAAACCCTGGCCTCCTAGTATACTACTCTTCTGGTGGAGGATCTTTTCGTGTGATCCTCCTTAAATTTTCTCTGAGATGGGAAACAATGCATTTTGGTCACACGCTGTATAGTGGTGCTGTTGATTCCTGGTTGCTTGTGCCTGGCTCACATATTAATCTGTTCACTCCATGAACTCATTCATATTGACCTTAGGAGATACTAAGCCCTCACACAGAAGCAGAAACAATAGTAACTGAAGAGGACAATAGAGCTCTGTTGAACTGCCTCTAAATTCAGTAACCAGACTTCTGCTTGGACAAGGGTTAAAGTTATTGAAGGCAACAGTAACAGCAAGAGAGGTAAGTCATTTATAAAATTCCTCCCTGCTTCCATATGTGTAGACCCAACATTTTTAAAATTCCTCATGTCTGGCACCCAAGTCTGTACCTTTCAAGCAGGCTCTCTGCCACCAACGGGGCTTGCTTCTGAGTGTGGGGTGTGCAAGGTTGGGCATTATGTTTGTATTTGAATGTCAAACCATGTACCTTTGTGTTTTTTCCACCATTAGGAAGGAGGATGACTTTTTCAGAATAACTTCCACTGGGTCAAAGGCTTCAGAGAAGCTGTCTTCTCATTGTTGCTTATATGGCTCCTCTGCTAACTAGAGAGATTCTGGAAGAATGAATCTTATTTTTGAAAGAGTGAATATTATTTGATGGTAAATTAAGTAAGATATAATGGGGGTGATAACTGCTATTCATAGTAACTGAATTTAGTCTTAATATTATTGTCAGCTAATGAACTGTCATCTTTTATTTTTCAGATGTCAAAGGTTGAAGAGCTGGCCCTCACACTATTTTCTGATGGATAGCTTGATAAGTTGCCACTCCCGACACGCTTTATGGTCCTCCAGAACTGCCCTGTTATTTAAAGAGCTGTCAGTCATGGAAGACTGTCCTTCTTGCTTAGTCATTTTAAACTTCAAATTAAGACTTCATTCTTATTTCTTTTTTTTAAATTTCTTTTCTTTTTTAATACCAAGAACCAGTCAGGAAAGAGGGAAGAGAGGAAAGAAGGCATTGTTTTTGCTTTTCATTTTTGTGGTGACATGTTTGTAGTCTGGTTTTAAAATAATTTGTTAGGGCATTTTTTAAATACTATTTTATTACTGATTTTTAATGTGTATCTTTCTTTTTAATCAGGGGCAAGACATTGCCTGGATTTTCTTAAATAAAATCTGAAATCAGTTGACTTACTGTTTGCTTGACACTACTGAGACATGCTTGCTATGAAAAATTGCTCTCCTACCTACAGGAAGAATTAGTAAAGCTCATTAAAAATTCCAACAAATTGTGGGAGGGGCAGCACAGTACTTCCAGTGACCCAGAGGCATTGGTTACTGCTGAATCTTTGCAATTCAGACTAATTCCTGGGACTGAACATTCAGGAATGCTGATGTGTATTTAGAAGTGTAGCGACTTAAGGCTCTGCATCAGAAACTGCAGCAAGAAATCTTGCAAGTGAGGTGCAGTATCATTCCCTTATTCGGTGCATTGCAAAACATGAGACCAGAATAGATAGCCAGCTGGGATGAGAGAAGTGAATTATTGCACTGGGGTCTATTTCCATCTATGGACAAAATAGTTTTTGCAAGTACAATCAAAACAGAAAACATAGATGGCACAGTAAAATCTGGTTAAAAAAAAAAAAAAAAAGTATGTGATGACACAACATCACTACTGATTCTACTGTTCTTAGTATTGTCCAGTATACTATAAAATAAGGAATATAGATAGTGCTGCTTCCTAGTTGAGGGACCTCAACTTTCAATACGTGATAATTCTGTGGAGTTATGAGGTCTGCAGCTTGGCTTCTACATTTATTGCTCCCAATTTATTTGTATAAGTACCTACTAATGGAAAAAATCAACACTTGCCAGGAAATTACCTTGTTACTGCAGTATAGGCCTTGATTCACTTAACTCTGTTGTCTGTGTTGTCCTTAGAATTAGTCTTGTCCCTGATGATTTCCTAAGAGAAGGCTCTTAGGTGAGGTCAGTGAGGAAAATGTTCCTTATGTTTTGTGATCTAGATCCTTACCTAATCTTCCTGGAAACTGCTTTTCTGATATGCACTTGCAGAATCCCTAAGCAGAAGTGAAAGGTTCTGGAGACTGAGTATATCGTAAATTGGCCGTATCAGGCTGATAATTTGGCCAATAAATGGCCCGCACATGTTTGCAGCCACAGTGCAGCACAGGCAGCAAGGAGCACAGCCCAGCAGCAGGGAGAGCTGCCTCCAGCTGGTAAGTCTGGTGTGGTGGAATGGGAGTGGGGAGGGAAGGGGCATGTGAATTCAAGGCCCCTGCAGTGAGGGAGGAGTGGGGCTGGGGCAAGAGCTGAGTCAAGTGCTGCCCAGCCGAGGTGAGGTGGGCACAGGACAGTGCCATGGCTCATCCAGAGGGTGCAGGGAGAAAGGGGCAGCTTCCACCACTGCATGCTGCTCATTCGGGAGCTCCTGATCCAGTTGCTCATCTGGCACTTGCCTGCTCATCCTGCTGCTGCTCCCGCTGCTCATCCGGAAAGGCATGGCAGGGGGCATGTGTCCCTGGATCTGGGTGGGCTTGGGCCAGGGCTATGCCAAGCTCTTTCCGGCAGGGAGCAGCTGAGCTGGGAATGGGGCTACAGGAGAGAGACTGCAGCCACAAATTCACCGTAGTTCCTTCCCAGAACAGCTCTGCCCTGCTGGGAAGAGCTTGGCACAGCCCCAGCCCACCCCACCATGACCCATGCAGATCCGGGGGCACAACCACACCCCCCACAATCTGTCCTGGATGAGCAGTGGGAGCAGAGGTGGGAACTGCTGGATGAGCTGCTGGACCAGCAGCACCCATATAAGTGACACACAGCGGCGGGAGCCACCCCACCTCCCTGGGTCCCCCGGACAGGCTGCAGCACTGTCCCTTGCCCATCCGACCCTGGCTGTGCAGCACTTGCTCCAGCCTCTGCCCAGCCCCAGCCCCACTCCTCCCTTACCACGGGGGCTTGATCTGCACCCCCATGCCCCTTCTCTCCCCCCTCCCCTTCCACCGCACCAGACTTACCAACTGGAGACAACTCTCCACGCTGCCAGGCTGGGTATCAGAAATTGGATCGGTATCGGTGAATATTGCTCCTTAAAAATCGGGTATCAGCTGCAAAAATCTCTATCAGTGCACCCCTAGTTGGCATACAAGGCTGTATAGGGAACACAGCTGTTTATATGATTGCTTTTGACTTTCTGACACAGTTTGTCTTGCCTATACAAGAGGGAACCAGCAAGACAGGAGCCCTGAAATGCAAAAGGTGTTTTAATACTGCATAAATTCCATTCATGACTGAAGTTTAGAGACTGCAATATTGTTTAACTGGACATCCACATACTTCTATTACATAATCTAAGTCACCACATAGAGTACCTGATGGATATCAGGCATAGTTCTGATGCTTCCACAGGCATCTGGGCTAGGAACAGAAGTTACACATAAACCAGCTTAAGTGATCAGAAACTGGTTTAAACCTATAACAGAACAGAAGCTCAGTGTACACAAACCAGTTTCAAAATGGCTGTAACTGGTTTAAGATGAACCTGGTTGAATGTAGTATCAGACTTAACTTATTTGGGTCAAACCAGTTTATGTAACTTCTGTCACTGATCCCTTCCTGGTTCAAGTTAAATCACAGTCCCCCAGCATCCTAGCATGCTTTTTAGTCCTGGGCTGGACTGTCTGCTTCAGAAGGCAGGGCTGGCTGATATGGGGGAGAGGGGGCAAGCCCAGCTGGGGATACAGCCTAGACTGCCCCTGCCCAGGCAAACCCCAGCTGGGGTCTGAGGCCAGGGAGGGGAAGGTTAAACACCCTTCCCCTGCTCAAACTTACTGCTAGCTGCAACTGTGGACTACAATTCCCAGAGGCACATGGAAACAGGAAGAGGAAGTGAAGAGCAACCCTGCAGAGCCCTGCTGCTGTAATTCTGGACTGCAAATCGAAGAGACCTTGGGGGCAGCAGGAAGAGGAAGTGAACACACAGCCAGAGTTGTATTCTAGCACCCTCCCGGCTTCTGGCCTGAGCCACTGCAGGCATGTGGCTGCATTTCCTGCATCAAAGTTATATGTCTGTTCACTTCCGTTTCAATTTAGTCTGTGCAGTTTAGACTAACCTGCAAAGACTGAATCAATTCAGCCTTGGGCTTTTGACTATCTCTGCTTAGCCCTGGTCCTTCCCATCCACCACTTCAGGCTGGACTGTCATTCTGTGTATCTCTGCACCTATCTGGTTTGATGACCCTCCCCTCACCACCCTGCTTAGTTCCCTGGTTCTGGTGGGTGTGTAGAGTTTTATATTTATATACTTATCTTCTCTCATTATCTAATACAAGTAGTTCCATCCTGCCTGAAGCTGCCTGGGTACTATCAGAAACAGCCACCATGTCCTTACACACAAAGACATCAGAGGAGAGTCAGAAGTGTATCAAGAACACCCTGGCTCCCTTCCCACATCTGTGCATGTCACACTGGGATCCGTTATAATAAACACCATACCTTTGCTCAGCCAGGTAAGATTCAGATATATTTTAATTAAAATCAAGATGATGTCCTGTTTGTCCCCAGTCTCTGTTTTGCTTATCAGAGTTTGCTATTGCTGACAGTCATTTTCCTCCCTTCTGTTTCCCTCTTGTCGTCATCCTTGGCACTTGAGAATGAGCTGGCTCCAACAGGAAGACATCTCATAGTTCCACTGGCACTGTTGTTTCAGGCTTTCTTCAGTCCAGTTGAGTCTGTTGTTATGCATCTTGGAAGGGAACAGGGGAAGGCCAGTAGCTGTTTATAAAATGCAGAGGTAAATGGATTTACTTGAGGGTTGCTGGGGATGGAGTGGCTCTAATGCTGTGTCCTTAATAATGCCCTGTACTGTGTTTTCAATCCCAAACTCTCTCTTAAATTATACAGTTACCCATTTGCCTTTTAAAATATTGTTTTGCAGATGGAGCCCCGTGGGACCAGATCTTCCCCAAAGACTATGTTAATTAAGGATAATTAAAGTCTTTAAAGCTAATTAACTTCTCTGTGTCATTGCTTGGAAAAGAAGGAGAAAGTAGAAGGCTTGTTGAGAAAGACTGAGCTAAGGCTACATGTGTGCTTTCTACTATGCTCTTGGCACAACTAGGAATGGAGGAGGAGGGTGGGTTGTGGATGGCAGAAAGAAAGGTATCAACATGCTCCTCTGAGTTGCACCTTACAGATAACTATGTCAGAGAGAGCATGACACTTGGATTGGGTCATAGGGTATCCAGTAAGCACCAAACAATATGAACATATTGCCATTCTTCTTTTAGGGAGCACATTGTACCCAAAAGAATACCCTATATTGAAAAAAGGTAGTTGGAAAACTTGGGTGAGTCCAAGGGAGAGTTACAAAACATTATTTAAGAACTTAGTAATTTACTGTACAGTGAGTGAGTGGAAGAAAGTTGAACAGGCACTTTGGTCACAATCTGTAAGAAATTACTGAGGAAAAACATATCTAACATTAGAAAGTCTTTCTGTGTAGCAGACAAAGACATAAGATTAATTGACTGAAAATCAAAGTTAGAAAAAAACCTTAGGATGTAACTAGGAGTTTCTTAACAGTGATGCCAATTAACTGTTCCTACAGCTAATGAATTAATGTGTTAAATTCATCATCCTAAAGAATCATTGAATCAAACAGGGGTGTTTTTTTAATTAAAGGTATGCTTTTCTACACTAAGGGTACAGACAGAAGTACAGCTCCCAGCTCTAACTCAGAATGCTTTCTTCAAAGCTTTCTGAGGTACACCATTACCCCAGACCAAACAGAAGTTCACTCTTGGTTCCAGGGGGGAGGGGGATCCAACTGCGGGCTGGAAGCGTGCAGCCAAGGTCCCCTAGCAATGGCCACAGCTCTTTGCCAATGCTCACTGTTTTCAGAATGGGAGAGGGGAAAGACAGTGGAGGGAGCTCGTTCTTGGCGTCTCCCCAGCTGGTGCTGAAGGGTGGGGTGAGTGAATTGGAGCCCTTCTACCTCGGAATGAGGGGTCAGATTCTCACCTGATTGGCCATTTTTAAAGACGTCTACAGCTATGCACTTGTGTTTAGTCACAGCTATAAACTGCTTTCTGTGGCCAGATTGGGCAAAAAATTGTCACTTCTGTCTGCACCCCAAATTATTGGGCATTGTTGTCTCTGCTTTTGAAGTGAGTGGGATTAATGCCTTCCACTATAGGTCTTACTGAGTGAAATTCTATTATCTAAAGGTCAGACTAGATTATAGACCCTTTTGACCTAAAACCTGTGAATCTATAGAAATGTCCTGAGCACTCAAAATAGCCAAAAATGGTTTTAGCATCCAAAACAACATCATTCTACATAAATGATAGAAAGCTCTGTTCTAGATCACTAGGTCTGATGACCTTTACTAGATCTCAGCACTGTTCTGTCCCTGTACAGGGTACTCAGCTACTCTGCTCATCAAATAAGATGTCCCTTAATATTTATCAATATAGTGGGTAAGTTACGTTTATATAACATCCCCACTATATTAGAGAAAATCCTTCTCTTCCTAATATAATTGTCACCATCATGCCAATATGTCTTAAGAATTCCTTGAAATTCTATAGCACGTTATATTTGAGTACCTCCAAACATGAACACAAATAATGTAATCTCAGAACATTTCTGTCAGGTAGGTATGTTCTAAGGCATGAAGGCAAATATACCTAGAAAAGAGACAGTTAATTCAAAATCACAAGGAAACCTCTGCTGAAAAGATTCATAGCACTTCCATAAAAGCTATGTTCATTTATCTTAAAGAAACATAATCAACTTAAAACTCAGACATCTAAAGAAAAGTTTAACATATTTTGGTACAATTAAAACCTAGCATAGAAGGTAGAAAAAGGGATTAAAGAATAATGATTTTTCAGTTTATTTCATAGTTTCATAGTTTCATAGTTTTAGGGTCGGAAGGGACCTAATAGATCTTCTAGCCCGACCCCCCGCCAGGGCGGGAGAACAACAAAAAACCCTAAAAACAAAAACGGGACTCAAATGAGTCCAGCCAGGTAGGCTTCCAGCCTCTTCTTAAAGACCCCCAGGGTAGGGGCCAGCACCACCTCCCTTGGAAGTTGGTTCCAGCTCCTAGCCGCCCTAACTGTGAAGTAATTTTTTCGGATGTCCAATCTGTACCTCCTCTCCGTCAACTTGTGCCCATTACTCCTTGTTATGCCAGCGGGGGCTAGGGGAAACAGCGTCTCCCCCAAACCCTTCTGGTTCCCCCTAGTGAGTTTATAGACGGTCACCAGGTCCCCCCTCAGCCTTCTCTTGTGGAGGCTGAATAGGTTCAGGTCCCACAGTCTCTCACTGTAGGGTCTGCCCTGTTGTCCCCGGATCATGCGGGTGGCCCTCCTCTGGACCCTCTCCATGTTGTCCACATCCCTCCTGAAATGGGGCGCACAGAACTGGACACAATACTCCAGCTGCGGCCTGACCAGCGTCGCATAGAGGGGGAGGATCACCTCCCTGGCTCTACTCGAGATGCACCTGTGGATGCACGACAAGGTCCGGTTAGCCCTGCCAACCATGACCTCGCATTGTCGGCCCATGTTCATCTTGGAGTCAATAATGACACCAAGATCCCTTTCCGCCTCCGTGCTCTCAAGTAGGGAGTTCCCCATCGTATAAGTGTGCTGCTGGTTCCTACTACCCAAGTGCAGCACCCTGCACTTGTCCGTATTGAAACACATCCTGTTCCTGTTTGCCCACCCCTGTAACCTATCCAGATCCTTCTGCAATCTCTCTCTCCCTGCTAGCGTGCTCACCTCCCCCCAAATTTTGGTGTCATCAGCGAATTTAAACAGGTTGCTTTCCACCCCAGCATCAAGATCGCTGATGAAGAAATTGAACAGCGCAGGCCCCAGGACCGAGCCCTGGGGGACTCCACTACCCACCTCCCCCCAAGTCGAGTATGATCCATCCACCACCACCCTCTGAGTGCGACCCTTCAGCCAATCTGCAATCCATCTGACTGTGTAGGCATCTATGCCACAGTCGCCTAGTTTATTAATTAGGATGGGGTGAGAGACGGTGTCAAAGGCCTTACTGAAGTCCAGAAAGACTACATCCACTGCGACACCTGCGTCCATGGCCTTTGTGACCTGATCATAAAAGGCAATCAGGTTGGTCTGACATGATCTCCCCCTAATAAATCCATGCTGATTGCCCCTGAGCATCATTTCTGATGCCGGCCCGTCACAAATGTGCTCCTTGATGATCTTCTCAAAGAGTTTCCCCAGGATTGAGGTAAGACTGACGGGCCTACAGTTGCCCGGGTCCTCCCTTTTCCCTTTCTTGAAGATGGGGACCACATTAGCTACCTTCCAATCATCTGGCACCTGGCCCAAGCACCACGATCGCTCGTAAAGCCGTGCCAGGGGCCCTGCAATAACCCCAGCTAAATTTAACTTTGTGCTTTAAAAACATTTTGCTTATAATCATTTCCAGTGTTCCCCTGGTAAAGCCAGTTGGCCTTTATCCTACGTACACATAGGCACATGATTATATTTAAATATACAAATGATTTCATTTAATTCATTGGTAATACTCATGTGAATAAAGATAAGCAGGTGTACAAGTGCAGTTTCAGTGCTAGTTTCTGTGGTTTTCTTATATTTACAAGGATAAAGGAAACTTGATTTTTTGGAAATATAAAGATGTTATACAATCATGAAAATGGGCAGGTAACTGACTTTGGACTAGGTATAGTATTTCATATAATTTGTAATTTTTAAGTATGTTTTTGTTTAATTTGACTTTTAGTCCAAAGGTAAGTTGAGAAATAGAAGGCTAAATCTTGTGTGAATAAAGGAAATAAATATATTTGAATTGTTATTAAGCATTGTACAGAGAAAAATATTGCAGAATTAGAATAATAAATTAAATATAAGCTTTAATATTGCATAGAAAGGGAGGCCTTAAACACATCTCATTAACATTTACAGAAGAGCTGTGAATGCACTTGACAGTGGATTTACCCTCTGAATCTATAATGTCAGATGTTTGCTAGTAAAGCCTATATAAGCCAAGGTATCAATTTGAAGAATTTTGCTGTAGATTCCATCATTAATTTTACAAGAATGCTTTTATTATTTCACTTGTATATGCATCAAAACGGATAGTGTGCAAGTAGTAATTGACTATTTGAATTACTTTATGGGGTCTGTATGTTACATAGAGTATGTTACATGCTTATACATAACAGCAGCTATATCCTAATATGGTTTGGTGAAGGGTTGCACAGGCCTTGATTTTTTATAGGAAAAAGCATAGTATATAGTAAAATAACTATTATAAAATTAATTAATTAAAAATGATAATTCAGTAACAGTTTATAACAAAATGTTTAGTTTTCTTAAAATTAACTGTTGATTGTTGGCAATATATTACAATTGATCATGGCTGAGCTTTAAATTTAGAACTAATTTTAGGACTTTCCAGACAACGTTAGAAGATGAATGCAATAGGTGTAAATTAGATAGTCTGTCACTAACATAGACTTCTTTACATCATGTTTGACCCTTTAGCAGCTCTAGACATTGGTCCAATTGCAGCATAGCTTTTCTTGCATGATGAAGACATTGCACCATGTACACAGCTACACAAGCATAGGGCAGGCTGTCAGAAGGAGGAAAAAAGGAACAACAGCTTGCAATGAATAGCTGTGGGAGCTCTCACTGGTCAGCAGCACCACTGAAATTAGATGACTGTACAAAGAATTTATCCCCCAGAACCCTTGGGGTCTCCCAGGGAAGCAAGCTGTGGGAGAAGGTTAAATCCTCCCCAACCTGTACATGGATCTGGGGACACCCTGCCCAGCTGGATCAGAGCCCAGGGTCTCCCAAGCATGGGGGAGAGGGTGTTGGGAGGGGGAGGGGAGGGGAATCTGTCCTCTCCACCCCACCCCACCCCCAGCTTGCTGTTCCCCAGGAGACCCAGGCTGCAGTGAGGCCAGATAGGGCATCCCTGGCTCCCTGCACTTGTGTGGGAAAGTGAGGGGAGCATTCTCCCTTCCCCCATGCTTCTGCTGCCTGGGGTACCCAGGGCTCAACTCCAACAAGGCAGGAGTATCCCTGCTCGCCTTCTCTGTGCTCACATGATCTTTGGCCCAGATCTGTGCTGGGACATAAGTTTCTGCCTTGTTCATTTTCAGAGAGGTTTACATTGGAGATGGATACCTGTGATGTCAGAGGACTGGCAGATTGCTGTCAGATAATATATTCCTTGCTACATGTGCATAGCACCCAGCTATAAAATTAGTACACGTTTTCAAGATCTAACTTTATAGCTGGTTTGACCTTTTAATAGCATGATAGGTACTTTGTACATATACTTGGTGTCAGTTAATTGTGCAATTAACCAGTTAATTACACAATAATTGTAACATGTATCAGGGGCCTTTAAGATCAACTTACATATCCTTTGGCTGTGAATTTAATTTACATGCCAAGAAACCAGGAAGTATAAAAATGTGCAGATTGCAATTTGGAAGGTGTAATTTAATTCATACTTTAAATATTTGCTTTTCTCCTTACCCTCATTTCTTCTGGCTCCTAGTTATTCAGGTTGGACCAGTTCAATCAATTAGACTAATTTTGGCCAAATTTAATGTTTTGTAAGGGGAAAAGTATAAACTATTGATTTTGGTTTATATCCCCTTTCTAAAATATAGAAGCTAGACTTGAGCGCATCTCACAAATGGGAATGTGCAGTTTGCGGCACCCGAAAACCTTTTAATGTTAATTCAAGTGCAGCACTGCATGTTAGCAGCACAGAGGCAAAATTAGATACCAGAAAATCCCACATGCACTGCCAGAACCTGGCCAGCCAGAGCTTCAGGAAGGCTGACTTCGGTGAGCTTAGGAAAATAGTAGGAGAGACCCTATGGGAAGAGGGACTGGAGGGGAAGGGAGTTCAGGAAGGGTGGTTGTTTCATAGATTCATAGATGTTAGGGTCAGAAGGGACCTCAATAGATCATCGAGTCCAACCCCCTGCACATAACCTCCTCTTGAAGACCACCAGGGTAGGGGAGAGCACTACCTCCCCTGGGAACCCATTCCAGATTTTGGCCACTCTAACTGTGAAGTTCTTCCTAATGTCCAGTCTAAATCTGTTCTCTGCTAGCTTATGGCCATTATTTCTTGTAACCCCCGGGGCGCCTTGGTGAGTAGAGTCTTACCAATTCCCTTCTGTGCCCCCATGATGAATTTATAGGCAGCCACAAGGTCGCCTCTCAACCTTTTCTTGCGGAGGCTGAAGAGGTCCAGGTGCCCTAGTCTCTCCTTGTAGGGCTTGGCCTGCAAACCCTTAACCATACGAGTGACTCTTCTCTGGACCCTCTCCAGGTTATCCACATCCCTCTTAAAGTGAGGCGCCCAAAACTGGACACAGTATTCCAACTGCGGTCTGACCAGTGCCCGATAGAGGGGAAGTATCACCTCCTTGGTTCTGTTTGTCACGCATCTGCTGATGCATGATAAAGTGCAGTTAGCTTTGCTGATGACTTCGTCACACTGACGACCCATGCTCATCTTGGAGTACGCTAGGACTCCGAGATCCCTTTCCGCTTCCATGCTACCAAGCAGGTCATTTCCTAGGCAGTAGGTATGCTGGACATTTTTCC
>NW_005842347.1:379997-424676 GCF_000455745.1 Alligator sinensis
GTGAATTCTATTATTTGGTGGTCACTGTCCCCCAGGTGACCACTGATCTATAGGTCCCCTACCAGATCATCCCCCGTTGCCAGTACCAGGTCCAGTAAGGCAATCCCCCTAGTGGGACCATGTACCTCCTGCATCAGGTGGAGGTCCTGCACACAGGATAGGAAACTGTGTGAACAGTGGGTATTTACTGTCTGCATCTCCCAGCAGATGTCAGGGTAGTTTAGGTCCCCCATGACTACCGTTTCCCTAGTCTTTAGGGTCTCCGAGAGCTGCCTCAGGAGTTCCAAATCTAGTTCTTCCCCTTGGTGTGGAGGTCTGTAGCAGACCCCTACCACCAAATCCCTTTCCCCTTGACCTCCATGTATCCTAACCCACAATCCTTCTACTTTCTCCTCCTCCAATTCCATTTTGATAAGGGTCAATGTATAATGGTCCTTGACATAGAGTGCAACCCCTCCCCATCTCCTCCCTACTCTATCCTTTCTGTACAGCTTATAGCCTTCAATGTGTACCACCCAGTCATGGGTAGAGTCCCACCGGGTTTCTGTTAACCCCACTAAGTTGTAAGTGTTTTCTGCAAGCAGGAGTGCTAGTTCATACTGCTTGTTCCCCATGCTCCTAGCATTAGTGTATAGGCACGTGAGCCCTGCGACTGGCGCCTTTGTTGCCCCCCCGGCTCTGATGCCCAATGGGCCCCTTATTGCTTACCTGCTTATTGATTACCTGTGCTGTACTGCTGGACGTTTCATTGATTGCGGGTTCCTGATCTCCTTCTTCTGCCTCCCCGTCCCCCATCTAAGCTAGTTTAAAGCCTGATGTAGGAGATCAGCCAGCCTGTTGGAAAAAAGACTTTTACCTTTTGCTGAGAGGTGAAGTCCATCGCGTCCCAGGAAGTCCCTTGCCAGGAAGTGTGGGTCGTGGTCCAGGAAGCCAAATCCTGCACAATGGCACCAACTCCTGAGCCGCAGGTTGACCTCTCTGATGCAGGCACTGTGATGCTTACTGTGACCTTTGACTGGGAGGATGGATGAGAAGACCACCTGCACCCCTGTCTCCCTAAGCCTGGCCCCCAGAGCCCTGTAGTCACCCGTGATATGGTCAGGACTACTCCTGGCTTCATTATTGGTTCCCACATGGATGAGGCCCATGGGATAGTAGTCCAAGGGCCAGATCAGGTCAGGAATCCTCGTCGTGACATCCCGGATCTTGGCCCCTGCCAGGCAACACACCTCACGCGCCTTGGGATCTGGGCGGCAGATGTTTCCCTCTGCTCCTCTCAGTAGGGAGTCGCCCACTACAATCACATGTCTCCTCTTCCTCCGGTAGCTTGTCTGGCCCTCAGCTTGCTCGGGGATGGATTGGGGTTTCAAAGGAACAATCCTCAGAGCACAAAAAAGTGTATGCAGGAAAGGTTGGAAAGGGGCTGGGAAAACCTCTTGGCTTACCAGAGGAGTCAAGAACTGTTTAAAAAAGAAAAAGGAGGCTTATGGACAGTGGAAACAAGGGCTTGTCACCAAGGAGCAGTACACAAGTATAGCCCATATTTGTAGGGAGAGGATAAGGAAGGCAAAGGCAGCAACCAAGATCTAGTTGTCAACTGAAATCAAAGACAATAAGTCCTTCTTTAGGTATATAGGGTGTAGGAGGAAGACCAAGGAAAATGTGGGGCCCTTACAGAATGGAACAGAACAGCTGATAACAGAAAGTCATGAGAAAGCTGAATTCTTTAATGAATACTTTGCATCAGTGTCCCTGCATGCAACTGGTGGTCGCCCACCTGCTCAGATACTGGATGGATGCAGGGGGGGGCAGAGGGTAATTGCCAACCAGTGATTCGTGTCTAACTGATGAGGGAGCATTTGGAGTGGCTGAATGTCTTCAAGTCGGCAGGACCATATGAACCACACCCGAGAGTGCTGAGTGAAATGGCTGGGGTCATTGTGGAACCATTGGCAAAGGTATTTGAAGAGTTATGGTGCTTGGGAGAACATGAGCTGCCAGTGCGATTCTGTAGTCAGCAGCACACCAGGATGCATTAGCCAATGCATTGCAAGCAGGGCTAAGGAAGTGATACTTCCTCTCTACTCAGCATTGGTGAGACCTCAGCTGGAGTATTGTGTCCAGTTCTGGGCACCACACTTCAAAAAAGATGTGGAGAATCCTGAAAGAGTCCAGAGAAGGGCCACAAGAATGATTAGGGGACCAGGTGCTGGTCCCAGCCTCTCCCACTCAACCCAGGGCAGTTTTCACATACTAGAGCACACAAATATGTGCTGCTGCTAGTTGTCCCCAGGGAAACACGCATTCCTGTTCACAGGGATGCACCCATTAAGGGGGTCAGAATACACTATTACAAAACTCTATTTATACGTATACATTAATTTATATTTCCATGTATTAGAGATCAAAATCTGGCCTAAAGACCTACTCAAGAATTTGGTCCTTGATCTGTAGAGTTGGAAATTGTATAGAAATTGTACTTTTGTTTCCAGTGGTTGGACTAAGTGGATGCAGTGAGCTTATAGCTAAAAATGAGAAAAACAGAAAGAAGCGACTGCAAAAGTGTCTGCCTTTACTCACCATCTTAGTATTTTGTTTTATGGGTGTTCTTTGCAAAAGTATCTGAGAATATTGTTAGAGAGAAAGTTCAGGCTGGACATTCAGGAGACATTACTTTACAGGTAGGGCTGCCAGGCTCTGGAATGGGCTCCCAAGTGAGGTGGTACTCTCTCCTACCTTGGGGGGTCTTCAAGAAGAGGCTGAACAGATACTTGGCTGGGGCGATATGATCGCAGCACCCGTTCCTGCCCGGGGTAGGGGGTCGGACCTGATGATGTGTTTAGGTCCCTTCCAACCCTAAGTATTATGATACTATGAATACATAATACTGTGATGGGAATTTTTCTTTCTTATTCAAACAGAACCTGCACATAAATCAGAGAGAAAACCAGTTGCCCAAAGCACTGGAGTGTTGACTTCTGCAATGCAGGTTTCAGAGTTATCATACAGCTTATGCACTGAGTCCAGTGTGCATATTTTGGATGATGTAGTAAATTTCTGGCCTTCCTTCTTGGAAATATATAGTAAGAAATTATATATAAGAGCAAGGTTATTATACCCCTGGTATGGCTTCCTTGGCTGGACACTCTCCAGACTGCTGTTTGGACCATGCATGTTGAGCCTGTGTCTGAATTTGAGCAGAGTCCATACACTGTCCCTGGCTTTGTGTCTTTAAGCACACGCAGAGGGTATAGATTCTCTACCTTGTTCTCCTCTTCTGAGATGGCAGGATGCTGAGACCTAATGATCCAACTGACTAACTTGTGTGATTATTGGTAGCTGTTACAAATTCCTCAATAACTTCTCTGGAACACAGTTTCTTGTTGCTCCTGCAGCCAGATTTTGCTTCTACTCTGTGGCACCTGGATCAATGGTGAGAGACAATTATTATTAATTTACTAAATAGTATCATTTAATATGTCAACATTTGTTAAACTATATAATATTCATAGATTTCATAGACATTAGGGCTGGAAGGAACCTTGGAAGAACATTGAGTCCAGCCCCCTGCCCCAGGGCCAGGAAGTCAGCTGGGGTCAGAGGATCCCAGCAAGTTAAACATCCAATTGACTTGTAAAGGAGTCCAGAGTGGGTGCTTGTACCACTTCTGGTGGCAGTCTGTTCTAGGCCTTGGGGGCTTGGACTGTAAAGAAGTTCTTCCTTATGTCCAGCCTGAAACGGTCTTGGAGGAGTTTGTGACCATTTGACCTTGTCATCCCATGGGGCACTTTGGTGAACAGGTGTTCTCCCAGATCCTGATGTACACCCCTTATATACGTATTGGCAGCCACCAGGTCCCCCCCAGAGCCTTTGCTTTTCCAGGCTGAGAAAAGAGTCCCCTAGCTCTCAGCCTCTCATTATAAGGCCTGTTTTCCTGCCCTTTGATCGTGCATGTGGCTCTCCTCTGGACTCTCTCAAGCTTCTCCACATCTTTTTAAAATTGTGGAGCCCAGAATTGGATACAGTACTCCAGTTCCGGCCTCAACAAGGTTGAGTACAGCAAGAAGATGACATCCTGGGATTTGCTAGAGAAGCATCTATGGATGCAAGCCAGAGTTTTGCTCGCTTTGTCTGGGGCAACATCACATTGGTGGCTCATATTCATCTTGTGGTCAGTCATGACCCCAAAGTCCCTTTCGGCCATGGTGCTAGCAAGCATAGCACTGCTGAGCCTATAAGCATGCTGCGGGTTTTTCTTCCCAAAGTGGAGTACCTTGCATTTTTTAGTGTTGAAGGCCATTGAGTCCGTCCATTTTCTGAGCCTGTCAAGGTCAGCCTGGATTGCCATCCTGTCCTTGGGTGTGGATTCTTTACCACAAAGTTTAGTGTCATCAGCGAACTTGGCCAGTCCACTTCTGATACCCATTAATGAAGATGTTGAAAAGAATAGGCCCAGGGATGGAGCCTTGGGGGACCCACTGGTCACGGCACACCACAATGATTGACTTCTGTCAACTACCACTCTCGGACTGGGTCTGACCTCGGAGCCAATTCCCCAGCCGGGATGGAGCCTTGGGGGACCCACTGGTCACGGCACACCACAATGATTGACTTCTGTCAACTACCACTCTCGGACTGGGTCTGACCTCGGAGCCAATTCCCCAGCCAGTGGACTGTGATATAGCAGAGGCTGCAGCTAGCCAGTTTTCCTTTGAGATGATCGTGGGATACTAGATTGAAAGCTTTTTAAAATCAAGATATATGATGTCAATCTCTTCTCCCTTGTCCAGCTAATGTGTCACCTGGACACAGAAGGAGATGACATTGGTCAGGCAAGACCTACCCACAACAAGCCCATGCTGGCTATCCATCAGGAAGTTGCCTTCAGCCAGTTTGTCAAGAATGGTTTCTTTGATGATTTTTTCCAAGATCATATAGCTTATGCACTGAGTCCAGGCTGATGGGCCTGTAGTTCCCTGGATCTACTTTCCTCCCTTTCTTGAAGATAGGTGCCACATTGGCCTTCTTCCAATCTTTGGGCACTTTGCCTGAGCACCATGAGTTCTCGAAGATCCGTGCCAGTGGCCGAGCTTGCCAGCTCCTTAAGTACCCTGGGGTGTAAGCTGCCTGGGCCAGCTGACTTGAAGGTGTCCAGCCTCTCAAGGTGTTCCTTTACATGACCAACATTGCTGAAAGGTAATAGTTCTCCCTTGCCCTGGCCGTCCCATACCATATTGAGCAGGACCATCCCTTGGGGCTGGTGAAAAGCTGATGGAAAATACCCATTAAGCAGGTTGACTTTTTCCTGGGGTTTGGTTGTCAGTTGACCCATATGGTTTAGCAGGAGTCCAGTGTTACCCTTGCTTTTCCTCTGGCTCCCCACATATCTAAAAAAGGACTTTTTATTGTCCTTGATACATGTAGCCAATTGGTATTCAGTCGAAGCCTTGGTTTTCCTAGTTCGCTCCCTACAGGTCCGGACCAGTGCAAAGTACTCCTCCTTTGGGTTGGATCCAGCCTTCCATCCTTTATAGGTCTTTCTTTTTAGATGCAGGAGTTCCCTGCAGAGCCAAGGGGGCTGCTGTGCCCTTTTGCTGCCTTTCCTCCGAGCTGGGATAGACATTGCTTGAACTTCCAGGATCGCTCCCTTGAGGAGCAGCCACTCTTCCTGAACTCCCTTCCCCTTTGGGTCATGGTCCCTTAGGGCTCGCCAACAAACCTCCTGAGCTTTCCTGAAGTTGATATTATAAAACCCTAAGTCTGTCTGTCTGTCTTTCTGTCTGTCTGTAACACTTTATTCGTGTTCTAATTGGCTGGCCTTGCACCTCCCTGCCCTGCTCCTTGGAGGCAGTGGCAACAGAGCAGAGGCCCTGCGGGGGGGTGCAAATTGAGGGAAAAGCTGTCCCACCATGGGGGGGCAGGGGGGGACAGCAGGCCTGGCCTGACAGTCATGGCAGCAGCTGGGAGAAGGAAGGAGCAAGCCTCCCCCCTCCTCGGGCCAGGGCCCAGTTCTCCCCCACCCTCCCCCCATGTTGGCCCTGATTGGCTAGTATAAATATATTTGTACATATTAAATACACTAACATATTTACTAGTTTAATATAAGTTAATATATTTATTAAAATATTATCTCAAATAAGTTGATATTTTTATTACCTTTTGATCCCTTTGCCAAATGACACCCCCTGTCCTCCTCCTCAATCTTATTAGCTAATCAAGTTGCCTATGAAGTGATCTGTTGCTCAGCCACTAATCATGTAGTTCAGAGTTGATTTGACTTGTGGTATCTTTCTCTTTGACTAAGAGTATCAGCTTTGAATAGATGATCGGTTTTAACAACCCGCCATGGTTAGACTCGTACCAGGTACAAAAATTAAATCTACCACTTTTCATGGCTTTTTGCTCAAAATGTAAGCAAAATTCAACAGCAGAGGAAAATAAGTCCTTAATTCAAAATGAAATTCACATACAAAATATGCTTAGAAAATTTCCCAATAACTCAGTTTATAAATTATACATAAATAGATTCCTCAAACTTTTACACAGAAACTTATTTTACTTATTACTGCATTACTTTAGCAGATTCTTTTTCTCAAATATGTTGGCAGTTATATCCAATAATAAGTAATACAGAGACCCATCAGAAAGGTAGAAAATGCATTGAAATCAGAAATTGGCATCTTCATATGGCCATGAGGCACCACTCTTCAGGTAACTTTTATTTGTACGAATGTCTCACAAGTTTAGTACAGTAGAGCCAGCTCAAAGAAGATGGAAAAAAATACAAAAAAATGCAAGAGAAAAAAGAAGAAAGAAGAATTTTGTAATGTACTAAAGTATAACATACATGAAGTATAAAATGAAGCCAATGGGACATCTGGGTTTTATTGTAATGAGAACCTGATGTAATGCAAGATTTTGTTTTGAACTGCCAGACACACACAAGAACAAATGAGAGAATCGTGCAATGGAGAGCAACTCACAAGTATACAAACATTAAGGTAAAGGATTGGTAGGGAGTAGTAACTTTGGGTGTCTTTACATATGCTTCAGAGTGGAGGGGACCCGCTCTAATTAAAGCGTCTGCAGCATCCTGTGTATTCAGCATCCCGTACATCAAAACAGCAGTGGGGGCGCTTTAAATCTTGTTTGATGAGCTGTAGTTAAAGTGCCCCTGCTGCCATTTTGATGCACAGAGATGTTGAATACATGTGACATGGAGGCTTCTGGAGTGTGCTAATTAGCACACTCCAGCATACTCAATTAATCGAGTCGGCTCATGTGTCAGAGAAGATACCTGGCACATGTACAGGTGCCCTTTGTAAATGGCATTCTAGGACTTGCAATTGCTTTGAAGGACCATCTGTGACTCAATGACAGAAAGGTGTAAGTGGCAGTTTACTACTGTCAGTACAAAAAGTTAAAGGGCCAAATTTAGCCGCTACTCAAACCCACTTTTAGAGGGCTCATACTTATTTTGCAAAAACAGAGTTTCCCTGGGCTTCTCCTCAGATTAGACCCAGCTGTGACACCACATTTAGATGTTTGCTTCTCAGACATTGAAAAGCCAGGTAAGGGTTGTAATTGCAAGAATATCTGAACTGCACTACATGATCTCACTACGTGATCTTGTCTTTACTGCAACAAAGCTGTGTTCTTAGCTCAGCTCAGCTAATATGAATTAAAATCCTGATGAAGACAAAGGAGTTTATAGTTTCATATGTTTCAGACTTGCTTAGAAAACTATGACGGAGCTAAGAAAACACCCTTTGGTGCACTGAAATCAAGGTCTAGAATGACTTTTCATAGTTCCAGTTCAAGAATTGGTGCACCATGAACTCTGCTAGGTGTAAGGGAGCAGGGCACAATATTTGGCCTGTAGCTGTCAGGAATTTTCATGAATATGCCACTTTAGAGCCCAAGACCTGTATTAATCTTTGGTGACCAGTTCCCTACAGATGCTTCACATTTTAGGATCAAAGAGGTTTGAACATGGTGTAGTTTTTAGCATTGTTCAGTATGGCCCCCCTGTACACATGCAAGTAAAGGCATGTTGGGATCTAATGCATGATTCACACAATTACACCTACTGCCATGCCTTGCCACTGGCAAGAAATTAGCTCCCACAGCTGTGAGCCCTATTGAGCCATGATTCCCCAGCCCCAGGGATACGTAGGGCACCCCTATAGCTGGGAGCCCCTCAACTGACGGGCCTCCCAGCCACAGAAGCTTGCTTGCTTCTTGCTGGTGGAGGGGGAGCCCAGGATCGGTTTCCCCTTGCACCTGCAATAAAGTGAAATAGGATCTAATGTATGATCCCACAATCACTCCTCCTGCCATGCACATGTGGTATGGGAGGAGGTGGTATTGTGTGGTTCACCCATTGGATTCCATTGTAACTTTACCTGCACATATAGAGGGGGCCTTTGAAATGCAACTTGTCAGAAAGTTAAGGCTTACACAAAGATCAGATAGTGATCATTTTTTCTTGACAAGGATATATTTTGCCTTTAATGCATAGCTTTTAGATAGCATGCTTGATTGTGCTTTACATTTCCCCTCCTAATTTTTATTTGATAGAGAACAGAAATATATTTTCCTAAGATACTAGAAGGGGTGCTTTATAAAATGGGGTGATAGAGTGGGAGTAATAGCCTGATACTGAAATATGAAGTGGGAAGCTAAACTAACCTATGGAGAGATGTTCCTCTTGGGACCCAGTGCAATGGTTGGACAAGATTTGTCATGGGTTTCAGTGAACCTGGAGAGGGTTAGGCTGAAATCCTCTGGCGAGGCACGGTAAGAAAAGAGGCTTGAAACCTTAACAAAGAAGTTGCTTTTTCTTCCCAGTGGGATAATACCTGAAGGAATAATTTTCAGGGAAAAACCTCTTGAAATTCATAAGTTTAAGGGGCAGATGGACAGTGGGTTTCTTACAAAACCACAGCTGCATGCTTCTCTCATTTTCTTTCCATCTGTAGGTCTGTTTAATCAGTAGTTTTGCCTACTTGTGTGCTTTATTACTTTTGCTCACTTTGGGCATGTCTACACATGCATTATTGAACCATAATTACAGATCATTTAGTTTAGTACCTGTAATTAGGGGTACACTGACAGAGATTTTTGCGGCTAATACTGGTAGCTGATTTTTAAGGAGGCATATTGGCCAATACGGATCTGATTTCTGATACAGCATGGACAGCTACATGCAACTAGTAAGTCTGTTGTGGAAGGGGAGGGGGGAGGGAAGTGGTGTGGGGGAGCAAATCAAGGCCCCCTGCAGTGAGGGAGGGAGTGGGGCTGGAGCAGGGGCTGGGGCAGGCATGGGATGGAGCCGCAGCTAGTCCGGGGTGCGTGAGGAGGTTGGGGTGGCTCCTGCTGCTGTGTGAGCACCAGGAGGGCACCGGGGGGGGGGGGGGGGGCGATGTGCCCCGGTGCTGGGAGGAGGGGCTATGGGTGGGGGCTGCAGCCACCACCCCAAAATTCACCAGAGTACCCTCAAGCCTCCCTCTCAGCACTGCTGCCGCCTGCTCCAAGAGTAGCCTGGCTTCAGCCCCAGCCTGCAGCGACAGCCTCTGTGCCTCACACAGATCTGGGGGGGGACATGCCCCCCCCTCTTGTGCCCTCCCAGTGTGTGCGCAGCAGCGGGAGCCACCC
Source organism: Alligator sinensis (assembly GCF_000455745.1). Lineage (NCBI taxonomy): Eukaryota > Metazoa > Chordata > Crocodylia > Alligatoridae > Alligator > Alligator sinensis. The sequence continues at coordinate 389,655 of NW_005842347.1, forward strand.
CACCCTCCCCGCACCCCGCTAGATGAGCCACGGCAACGTCCCACACCCATTCCGTTCCAGCTGGGCAGTGTCTGCCCCAGCCGCTGTCCCAGCCCCACTCCCTCCCTCCCTCACTGCGGGGGCCTTGATCTCCCCCCCCCCACACCCCTTCCTTCCCCCTTCCCCATCCACCACAACAGACTTGCCAGCGGCACACAGCTTTCCAAGATGCCAGGCTGTGCTCCTCACTGCCTACATGCTGAGCTGCGGCTGCGTGTGCGCATGGGCCATTTATCGGCCACATTGGGCCGATTTTCAATACAGCCAATTTTCTTAATATCGGTGATGACCCAATGTCAGACTGATGTATTCATGCACCTCTACCTGTAATAACAGGTATTAATTAAATGTGCCATAATCAGTGCTCCTACGCACTGGCACACACGTCTTAAGTGACACTAATACACAGTATACTAATTCTGTTGTACATTAGCATGATTTTTTTGTGCCCTGCTAATGCACAGCTGAATTAGTCTACTGTGCTGCTAGCGTCCCACGTAGACACGCCCTTTGCATAGAAAGACTGTATGCAACTGGTGGAAATCAGGTCTGGTTTCAGTATGAAAGCCAGGCATATTCTCTTTAAGAAGCTAATACTAAAGTCACCCTAGAACATGTGTGGCAACCTTATTAAGCATAGCACATAACATTTACTAGCAATTACAAAATACTGGATGCTCCATTTATCATATACTATGTTTTAAGAGTGGGCCAAGTAGATACTGCATTGATGGAAATATGGTTCTGTACAGACATATTGTTTATATCAGTTAACCTACCATAGATTTGTTAAATATAAGTAGCTGCTTGCAAAGTCAGACTTTTTTCAAACCATTACCCTTTCAAACCATTTTCATGAAAGAGTTATTTCATGACTTGAGCATATTTTGTATAACCATCACTTTACTTTTCTGGCCTTCGACCAAGCTGTGAAGTGAAATTATATTAAATAAATATAGAAAGATTCTCTCTCAGTCCCACACTCTGTTGTGCTTTGCATAGTAATGCCAAGTCACAAATGCATACTTCACCACATTTCTAAAAAAAAAAAAAAAAAAAGAGTAAATGTTCAAAATAGTATAAAGGTGACAAATACAGGCTTCTTCCCAGACCAGTCTCACACCATTCATCAGGCTTGGGGCCAAAATACTGAGCACCACTATTCTAAACAAATGACTCATGTCCTTGTGTTTTGGGTTTTTTTAAATTATTATTTCATATTGATGAACAAGTTTGCTGCATGGAAAAATTGAAAATCTAACTCAGGTTTATGTTTTACTAAATGAGTTGTTCATAAAGAAAGAGCCAGTAATATTGGAGATCTTCGGAACAAAAATGAAGAGAGTCATATTTATCATAGAAAATACAGTTCTATGCATCTTTACTGCCAGTACACAGCTACTCACAATATTTTAGAAATAATTATGGAAAACAATCTACAATAATATAAATATTACAGCCCCCGAGCTGCAATTTCTTGCATGTGGACAAACTACCTGTGCCTGCATAGAAGTCTGCCTGAGTGTAACACATTTTAGGATGAACACCTACAATTTTAACTTCTGGCATTCTTTGCTTACTGAAGTTAGGAGAGATTGAAATATACAACAAAAAAAACAAAACAACAAAGCTAGGAATGATTACAAGTAAACACTACTGCTTCAGAAATTCTTAGCTGACAAAGCTTGACAAAAAAATTACACTGGTACAAAAATGTTTGAGATATACCTGTGGCTTGGCAAGATATGTCATGTATGATTAAATTTGCAAAAAAAACAAAAAAAAGTAAGACTTCTATTTAAAGTAACTTTAATCTCCTGAATCACAAAAAAAAGTAATCTTGTTAAATCATCTTCAGATTCCTTGCAATGCTGAATCATAGTCTGGTTGAGGGCTCTTAAGTGTATGGATTCTTTAATATTGTTGTCCAGATTCTAATTGAAGAAGCAACTGAGATGCATTCCAATCCCAGATGCACTTGAGGTGATCTCATAAAGATCTGTTGCTATGTGAATGAGAATAATGATATTAGATAATGATTTGACCCTTAATTGGCTACAGCTGATTGTAAGAAGCCAGTAGAGATTATGATATTAAAGGTTTATTGCATTTCCTTTAATATACTCTTCACAGAGCTTTTGCTCTCTTTTATTTCAAAATCTACTTAGACTCTTCTTAGTTTGTCCTAAGTCAGAGCCATTACATCTTGTAAATGAAGATGTGGGAGTGCATTAAGAATCCAACTCTCAAGTCCCTTAGACCCTGCACACCCTAGCTCTAGTTCTGAATAACATGAGACAAATGCCAGTTTTGACTCAAGTGTTTAAATTATTCAGAATCAGCATCCTGCTAAGGAAAATGTGCTGCCTGTCTTGAATTGAATAAAGTTCTGTTAAGAGGAAGAATGAGCGAGAGGAAGTGGTATCAAATGGGTCTCTTTCTAGGCTTTCCAAACTAGAAATATTGATAGCTTTTTCTCATTTTTTATTCACCTTTCTCCATCATTTAAAATTCTGTATACTGAAGCTGAAAACTCCTTGTATAAGTGAGTGTACTTCACTTGTACAAGAAAATTACTAGTGACATGCCAGGACACCAGTGATATCAGAGTTTGAGCAAGTTCAAATTCCAATCTGGATCTGACTATTTCAGATAATCCTATTGCCATCATATGCTGAATTTAAACCCTGGATCAAAACCCTTTCCCTCAAGCTTTGAGAAGGTTCAAACCTACATTCAGGGCTCCATTTTTTCCAGTGTCTAAGCTTTGCTTGGCACAGGATGAGAAAATATCTTCATGCAGCTGCTTACAGGTCACTAATCCTTCACTGATCCAATCTTGGCATTGAACAGAGAAGTCTAGGGCCCGGTCTGACTTATTGCACCCCCAGATTAAGTTATTTTTTTCTTCCAATTTGGTGGGTTGAGGATGGTTGGGGCAGGACCTGGCTTTATGCCTATGCTTTATGCCTGGGAGGGTTTACCAGGCTTTATGCCTGGGAGAATTCTCCACTAGCCAGCTGTGACCAGATTCCAGCCTTTTGCAGTGACCTTAGCACAGAGGCCAAAGGTCATAGTGTTAGGCTAAAAACAGACATCTGGTTTATCAAAGTCTGATTGTCCTTGCATTTGACTTGTATCAAAACAGGTGGGAACAGTAGTTTACATAAGCAGCTTGAACAGCAGTTCACTTGAATTAGTCCTGATTGTCCCAGGGAAAAAGTGTTATCTTGGTACTTCACGAGTACTTTAAGTAGGACAGTGGGTTTGTACCTCTGTAGGATCCAAGAATAAAAGGCTTTGTCCAGGGAGAAGTCCAACATTTGTTTTTAGCCTCCAAGTGTCAGCAGAATCTGGTTCCCAGATTTAACAATTTAGGCCCATGTCTAATAATAACTAAAAATAGCCTTCGTCTATCATTTACCTTAAGCAGTATTGCAGTAAATCAGACCTGTATTTGTTTTCAACTGAATATGAGTGATAGGTAATCTTATAATTCGGTGCTTCTCCTGAATTGTGCAATTTCCTCTAACTGAGCTGCAAGTATCAATGTGACAAAGACATCCTTCAGACAGTAGCACTGAGATAGCAAAGAGAAGGCATGAAGAGAAATGCAGTCAGATGTCAAATTCTGAAGTAACTCCTACTGCTCTACCAGGCAAAAAAAAATGTGCAGTTTATTGGCCAAATCAGTAGATGTCATGGGAGCTCACCACATACTCCACTGCCAAGCTACCAAGAGGAAGAGGAAGGGCTCCAACAGCCTGAGGTTAAGAGGTTACATGTAAAATCATGATAATGCTGCCCAAAGGTTCCAGGTCATTTTTGTAACAAACTCTACCACCGAATGTTTATATAAATTCAGAGTTTGATGCTGTTATCATACTGCAGGAGAAATTATGGACTTAATTCAGACATTTTTTTTTATCAGGACTGAAGTATGATGGCTATTACATGTCCAGGTTGAGAAAGATTTCATTTTACTGATGGGGACATAAAAGGAAAATAAATTTGATGAAAGGAGGATTTCTCTGGTTCTTTCCAGAGAGAAGTTGCATCCACACTTGTTGGCTGGCTATTAGCAAAGTTCCTCTGAACAGTGTAAACAGGGATTTCCTTTCCTCTGGAGAGCGACGTTAGATATTTGTTATAATAGATGTCTTTAGTAGGAAAGAATGAGGGAGCTACATAGGGATCCTTTTGTCATTGTTGCTTCTTGATTCCATTTGTGTTAATGCCTAGGATGAACTTGACCAGGGAGCAGAAGCTAGAGGTCACTTCCATGATATTAGAGGAAACTTCCTTTACCACTCCTGTGCCCATGAGAAAGCTGCATTCCTAGCTTTCTTTCTTTTATGTCATCTGATGGCCAGCACCAATTTGTAAAATGGCTGTTCAGTACTGAACAGATAATTATGGATAACATGCATGTGATTAACCAATTGGCTTTGTTTTTGCATGAGTCTCTCTCTCAATGTGTTACCGTTGCTGTCTTTTTTCCTCCAATGTGTACTTCTCAAGATGTAAATGATCTGTCAGACTCACATGATCAGAAGAGCAGGAGTGACAGGACTGTCTCCTCTCACCTATTCTGGCATATGACTCTAATGACTGAGCAACACAAACTGAAGGAGGGAGAGCCTAGATTTGTTTCAAAGGATGGAGACAGGTGAGTTGGAGTTCTCTCCTCCACTGCTTCCACCAATTGTTTTTGAATCTCCTCCCTACCCTGCTGTACTTCTGTGCTTCCATAGTGCTCAAAGTGGGAAGGAGAAAGGTGAAGGAACCTTTGTGATGCTGCTATGCAGGCATGCAGTAAGTAAGGGAAGCCAGGATGGATATAGGGAGGGGGAGGAGCTAGGCTAAATTAAGAATGAGTACACCTAGAAGTTTCTCAGAACCAGAATTAAACTGTTCTCTTCTATCTTCTTGCTTTTCAGTTTTAGTTCCTCAATGCATTCTTTGTTCTCTGCACTCAGGGTTTTATACTGATAAAATTTAAAGGAAAAAATAAGAAAGGCTGATGCTCCTATACTGGGGAAGACAATACCATAGCTCAGCCAATAGCTGTCTGCACTTAATGTGTTCAGTAGCTCTGTGATCAGAAACTGGGTTTTGAACAGATATCAGCAAATTCTCAAGCCTCAAAGAGTCTTTGTCCCTCCCAACAGGGCAGCTTGTCAAGGACAGCCCCTGGCAAGAGGGCAGGGCATCACTATTATTTTTTCTTCTGGTTTGACTCTGGGTGAAAAAGAAGATATTGGTGACAGTGTTTAAAGTCTTAAATGGGGTGCAGTTACCCCAAAGAGTTGGGCTATTTTATGGCAGGCAAGACAATATTTTCCTTCCGTTCCTGGGATAAAACTTTTTGGAAGAGATGGCAGAACATATCATTTGAGAATCCTTGCCACTGAAATTTCAGTCCTCTTGGAGATCTGAGACCTAACAGCCCAATGAACTTTGGAACATGCTGCTAAAAAGTCAATTAAGTCTTTGTTTGACTTTGATCCTGTTTGGCTTTGACTTTTTAGTCCCACAAAGGACAGCCTGTCTTACAAAAATATCTGTAGGCAACAAAATGTTTTTTTGTAATAAATAGACAATTACAAAAGATGTTTTGAGCACCTTGATTACAAGTGCCTAGCTTCCTCCACCAATTTACATATAAATCATAATAAAAGAGACCTTTAGGAAGCACGTAGGCCCCCAAAATTATTAAGTCTGCTGTTCTGATTTGTGTTTGGCTTGAATTTGATGGAATAACACTACTTGCTAATTTTGATGATCAGCCAGAGATTCCTGCTCTTTCAAAATGACTGGGACAGAGTTAAGTGGATGAGTAGGATGTGGACAAACCAGATGAATAGAAATGAGTTGTGGAGGAATTCAGAATTGGGAAACGGTTGGTTAAATTACTGTTACTAAGCAGATTTGCTGTTAGTTTGGCAGGGGTATTCTGTTTCCTCTATTGCTTCACACTGCATTCAGGCTAATTTCTGAGATTATTTCTGTCAGGGAAAAGTGATGTGCCTCAATAATGTGGGTCAGTACCTGTGGGGATAGACCAAGAATACAGTGTCTTTTAGTTAAGAGAAGAAAACATAGAGAGGAGAGCTCTGTTTCAGAGGTCCTTTCAATTATCTCTTATCTTTCAGTTATCCAGACTTGTATCTATCCTGATAAATCCCTCTGGAATAGAAGTGTCTAGATAATTGAGAGTTTACTGTACTTATTGTTAATAAATATATCTCTTGTAATAGGGAACATCACCAACAAATAGATAATATCATGTAGTCTGGTTAATTAACTTACTGAGAGATGGGGAATAGGTGGTCTTTGGTATAAAACAAGCCACTGTTCTCTGAGTGACTATTGCAGAAATGCAAGGGATACAGAAATAGCTTGTCTGAGGTGGTTCAGAAAAATAAACTCTTCATTTTCCAGGTATTATAAGAGTTAAGCGAGCAGTTGTCTTTCTGGGCCTCATACTATGAACTTATAAAGGGTGTAAAAGAGCCATTGATATTATGATTCCATAAAATACAATTCCTGTTTTATGTGGCACTTTCATATAAACTGTACTGCAAAGCACTAACCCTTTGAAATAATTAATTTACTGAATCATGTTTATGTAGCATAATGCCATTTTTGCACCTCTTCGTTTTCCCACAATGAGCTCCCAGTGACAGGAGCTAGAGAGGACAACTTCTACCGTTAGGGATAAGATTGTATGAAGGAGCTGAAGAGGCCAGTTGTGGTCTAGCAGATGGAACAGGATGTTCACTTACCAAATATAAAGTTCCAAGTGAATCTGAGCAAGGCAAATTGCAAGTTTAAAAACAATGAAAGTAAACTATAATTTCGATCCTGAAATGCGTGGAGAGCTATTAGATTTTTTTAAGGGTGAGACATCAGACTTTGTACGGTGAGAAAGGGGGATATTAAAATTCCATATACAGTGTAGTCTGAAAAACTGGGGCATGAAGAGAACATGTGAAGACCATTACATCACTCAAGGTTGAAGAAAAGGAAGCCATGAAGAATTGTAGTCCAAGAAGAGTCGCAGGCAAAACAGTCGCAGGCAAAATAGGCAAATGGGAAGACTAAGTGGAGGAGTTAAAATACATTATGCATGATTTTTATTTTCAAATACATTGTCTACTTCTTTTGATTTGAAGAACAAAAATTCTCCTGTATTTAAACTCTATCCATCCTGACAATTAAACTCACAATCTGAATTGTAGAGGCATACAAACTTAGAATTTAGTAAAAGAAGTGAATATTTGAGTCAATGGATAAGATATATTTCATTTGTCTCCCAATACTTGACACCACTAAAAAATATTTATGACTGAGTTTTTTCTAATGTGCCTTATGTATTTGATTTTTTTCTAGCAAAAAGCACAAAATGTACCCTCACTAATTCATAGTATTGTCCTTTCCAAAAACCTTATCATAATAAACATAATTGGATTTTTAAAAACATTGTTTTTCTGTCCACTGAAATTTGAAATTTTGAAAAAAAATTATAACCAATTTTCAGAACAAGTTTACCTGGTTTAAATGCAACTATTGCCATTTCTTTCTTTTCAAAGGAGTGACTTCAAGAACTATACCTTCATAACTGTATTTGGAAAAATGTGTATGGAAGTGCATACCTAATATGCAAGCAATTTTACTGCATTAATTAATTGAGATGCATTCAGTGTGGGGGAAAGATGAAAGAGACTGAGATGTGGAGGGAGGAAAGAGAGGGAAAGAAAAAAATGAAGTGAGGGGAAAGCAGAGCAATGTAAAGGGAAAGGAAAGAAGGTGGTATGAGGAAGTAATTAAAAAAATATCATTTTTATGCATCGTTTGGTTGAAATCAGAATATGGAAAACCAGAATATTTTACCATGTGCATCTGCTGGGAGAGAATTACATGACTTGCAACTTCACCCAGTCCATTTGCAAGGGTGTGGGTGAAAGGACTGGCATCTTTTACATTTACACAATCAGGAATAGAGAGCTTCCTGGTAAAGTTTGCAGATGACAGAAAACTGGGCGACATAGCAAACACTTCGGAGGATAAGTTAGAATTCAAGAGAACTTGATAAACAGGAGGACCTGATTTTAGACACACAAATTTAATTCAACCAAACAAATGTAAGTTCCTGAGCCTAAGGAAGAAAAGCCAACTGCACAAATAGAAAATGGGGGTTAATTGGCTGAGCAGTAGGGCTGCCAGGTTATGGTAGATCACAGACTCGACAGTAGCCAGCCATGTGGTGCAGACACACACAAAAAAAAGTAATTGGGTCTGCTTTAACAGGAGCATTTTTTGTAAGACACAGAAGGTGACAGCAACACTCTACTCAGCACTGCTGAATCTCAGCTAAAGTACTGCAAGTAGTTCTGGGTTCTACATTTATGGAGGATGTAGAGAAACTGGAAAGAATCCAGAAGCAAGTGACAAAGATGTTGAAGATTGAAGTCTCTACAAGGAAAGTTGAGAGAGTTATGTGTAGTTTGGAGAAAAGCAGATTAAGGTTGGGGGAGGAGAGTTCATGATAGCAGTTTTCAAATATTTGAAAGGCTACCACGACAAAGAGGGAAAACAGTGGTTCTCCCTTGCTGAAGAGAGCAGGACATGAAGCAATGGGTTTAAAATGAATCAAAATAGATGTAGATTAAATCTCAGAAAAAAAAATCCTGGCTGTCAGAGCAGTAGTACAGTGGAACAAGCTGCGTAGGAAGTTAAAGTATCTTCATTGGAGGATTTCAAGAAGCTGGCTAAGCATTTTTCTCCACTGGTTTAGGAATAGAACATTTTGCATTTGTAGAGGGAGTTAGACTAGATGCCCCAGGAGGTCCCTTTCAACCCTATGATTTTGTAATAGGTGGACAGCTGTGAATACTTGAGAATCCCTAAGCTCAAGTTGCTGTGCTCTTTCTTTCCAGGTACAATCCAGGTTCTTGATTATGATTAAAGCTGGTTGTTAGTTATGCTGTCATGGCTTATCACTGATCCTATGAATTTGTGCAATGTCTGCAAAAGTCATGACTGCTCAATAACTGCCTGGAGGGCTCTGTGACCTTTTATTTATTTATTGGGAAAAATAAGTGTGTAACCCTTCTGTTGTGATGACAACCTTCAAAATGTGAACTATATGTAACCATCCCAACTTCACTAATAAACTGGGTTTTTTTTCTGTAGAGTATTTCTGCCTTTACAGAAATGTGTGTTTAGGCATGACAGATCTACAAAATCATGTAGCTAAAAATATAACAACTACTTTATGTAAAAATAGAATCCAAAGGGATGTCTGGCATACCAAGCTACCACTCAACCCATTTACTGGGGCAAAACTGAGCCCTTAAAAATGTTCTTCTGAGAGCATTCAGCTAAATTGAATCTTTGCTTTTTTTTTTTTAAGTTGCAAATTCAGGATTTTCCTTATTTAAGAATACTAACTTGATAATAACCTTTAAAGCCCTAATGACCCAGGTGGATGTGACATCTGGCAGCTTGCTATGAGACAGCCTCTTGCTGTCAACACCTAGGACTGGGTTTTCTGGGATCAGTGGCAACATTTTCTAAATTTAGCTTTACTGCCTACAAAATTCACTCCACTTGGTCATCCCCAAGGCCTTGAGCCTGGCAGACATAGAAACACTATGGAAGATAATAAATTATTGACTTAATTTTCCCAACAAAAATTACAGTATGGTTTCTATTGACAGCAACAGTGTTTCTGTATTGCAGTCCATTATGTGTAGCTATATATTAAGTACATTTTTAAAAGGGCTGCTTCAACAATACGCAATTTACATCTGGGTAATTCTGATACTTTCTTACCTTTGATAGACTTGTTGCCAACTCATGATTTTTATATTACATTTTGCAACATTTGGTGCTTTTCATAAAGCCTTCTTTCTGGAGCCACCTTGTCATGTAAGAAGCTTTGCTTCCATTTTCAAAAATATAAGTTTCTAGCTCTTGTGGTTGCAGAATGGTTTGAATGAGTAAACCCTAAAGGCTCAAAAATGAAAAGGCAAGCAAAAAGCAACCAGATTTTATTTATTTTTATGTATATAATTGCTCAATTTTTAACACAAGTTCAGTATTTCTTGGGGGCTCAACTGATGTTGTATGCATTTGGTTGACAATACTCTTGGCTTGAGTGGTCACTGGCCCTTGTCATCATTTGTTCTGCTTGGGTGCAACATGCGTTGATTGTACATTATGCTGTTTGTTCTCTCTCTCTCTCTCTTTCTTTCAGCCCATACACGTCAAACTACCACAATCCCATAACTTATGCCTTATATTCTGAATTTAGGGGAGAAACTAAGAAAAAATGTGGCTATAAAAATGATGACTTATTATTCTACCAACCTGTTCCCTGTGTTTATTTAGAATTTTACATTTTTACCTAACTGTCAAAAGTAAATATTTACTATTTTTAGTTTATACTTCTGCTAACCCTTCATGAAGAGGCAACACAAATGAAATAGCATGATTGCCACACAAAAAAAGAAAAGAAAAAAAAGAAAAGAAAAAGTTAAGAAGCTGCTAAATCCTGCTCTCAATTTAATTTGTGGAATGACTTTGCTTACTTTACTTGTGTTCACAGGCCTAACAGCTCAAAAATCACCTACAACCCTGAGAACTTGGAAGTCATATTGAACCCTGCAATTCTACCCTTACACTTTCTCAGAGTATGATAAAATCTACAGCTTAAATTCAGAAGCTAACAGCTTTTTCAGACTGTTTTTTGGTGCAAATAGTTGATGGGCTCTATAAAATGCTTTTAAAAACAAAATAGCATTGCTATTTTTGGAGGGTGATATTTAATCCCATTTGGCCTAAATTTTAATTTCCATCAACAAAAGGAAATTCTCAGTTCAGGTTTATGATTTATGTAATCTCCTTGGTCAGTACAAACATACACACACGTGCTGTATTTTTAAAAATCAATATTGATATGATTAAATTGTTGCACTTGATAGTCTTATTGAATTTAGTTTAATAAAGGATATGTCTACAGGAGATGCTTTGAGGACAGTAGACTAATTCTACTGCACATTAGTGCAGTGGGCAAAACACATGTTAATGTGCATTAGAATTAGTCTACTGTGCATTAGTGTCACCAAAAAAGCATGCGTCGCCACTAATGCACAGTAGGACCGATTATGGTGCATTAAGGTAGTACCTGTAATTACAGGCACTAAACTTAATGAGCCATAATTACAGCACATTAATGCATGTATAGACACACCCAGAATGACTCCAATGCATGAAGTTAAGTATATGCATTTGCAGAATGAGGGCTTGAGACTGTAAATTCTTCATGTAGCAATCATCTCTTCCTATGTGTTTAAGCATTGCCTAGTGCAATGAACAGATTCTTAATCATGTTGAAGCCCTATGGGCATTACCCACAGTACTATAGCTATGTATTAATATAGTAATAAATACATTAAATAGAGGAGCACAGTAACGCTAACTTTTCAACCTATATCATATCTCCAACTGCATATTGTTTCAGAAGTTATTAAAATATGAAAACATTGTGAAAGTAACCAGTTTCTATGCTAACTTTTTATCCTAAATAACAGCTCTATGCTGGGATTCCCTTCAGGATCAGGAGAAAGGAATTATCCCCCAAGGCTACCTAGAAGCTGCAGTAGTCCTTGAGACTCCTCACGTTTCTTATCTAGGTGCTAAAACAATGCTTTTCAACCAGAGTGCTATGAGATTGTTTTAAGGGCACCATGCAGTATTAGCACTGCTAGATATGCAAATACCTATACACAAATCACAGGATACACCCAGTGTTATCAAATAAGAATCCAGAGTGTCAAAAAGATTCTGACCTGTTGTAGTCTTTCTGAGTGAGTTCTTTGCAACAGAACAATTGGTCTACTATTTTTCTGTAGTCAAAAAATGAGTGAAAGCTAAAAGCTGGCATTTTCCAGGCGGTGCCTCCAGTGTAACAAGGTTGTGAACCACTGACATGCTAGGGAATCTTCAGAGTGAGAGTTCAGTCTGTTTTGTCCCTACACCCCAAATCCCCTTGTATGAATAGCACAGAAAACCTACAGGGAGCTCTCCATGGTGCTCGTTGATCTCTGTTTACAGGCTCTAGAAGCTTGGCCCTACAAAGCAAACAGCACTAGCACTTGCTATAGTGATCTCTGCAGCAAGATTGTCACATTTGCTTGGTGGTCTCTGCAGTTGTGGAAGGATTTGCTTCACACTGTGGAGATCTGATAACTCCATGAATTACTATTTACATGTGATTGCTTTTAGGATAACTCCATTCATATTCAATACAGTATTTACCTGACAGCTCACAGACACATAAGTTAAATAGTGTTGCTTGCACATGCTAAAGTTTTATGTGGCTTTTGACACAGTTTTAACTGTCATCTTTTCCAAGGCAAGATTATATTTCTCTCAGGGCCTGATTCTGTGGTTAGTTCAGCACTTTCTATGAGCAGGAGTCGATCTATGAACAGGAGTCCTGCACTGGAACAGGTCCTCACCCATCACTGGCTCCTTCAGGTCCTTATTTTGCCATCATAATCAGTCTTGGGCCCTCTGACCCACAGGGAGCACTAGCAAACCTGCTTTGCCCCATGTAGGTTAACTGTAGGAGAAGGAGTGCTGCTGAGCTTCCTTCTCTGCTGAGTGTCATGGACAGGCGGTTGGTTTCCTGTTGCCTCATCTGTTGTTCCTCCTACCCTTCCTCTGTGTTGCCTACAGCCACCACAGGGAGACAGAGTATCAAAGTTCAGGTGATCTGAGAGTCCAGGAGAAGGGAGGGACTCTAAAAACCATCACTGAGGGCAGGAAAGCCAGTGTGAGCAGGACACAAAGGTTCTAAAAAGAAGACTGAGGTACCGGGTGGGAGGATTAGAGGATTTGTTCTGTAGGACTCTGAAACCCTATAGTTTACCCCAAACCTAGAGCATACAAGGCAAAAAGGGAGTAGGAATTGGAAACAGAGTGTGAACATCTAAAAGATACTCAAGGAAGTGAAAGAGACAGTTGCAAAAATAATATGGAAAATAAAAGAAACAAGGTAAAGAGAAGAAAATGAGAGTAAAGGGAGAGGAAGAGAGGATTAAAGACAATGGAGGAAGAAAGAAAAGCCAAGAAAGGAGCCATTAAAACTGCATTTTTATATTAGTTTTCATGTTTAGATTTTTCCCATGTCCATACTATGGTTCAGCTACATGTTGAAATCACAATAAATTGCCCCTGTCTGCAAGATACAGGGTAGGTGCCATATATTCCATTTTGTAAGTGGGGAGAGAGGACAGATAAGGTAATCTCTTCAGGTCCCTAAATCTGGATCAGGCGTCATAATTGTAGGCACTTGTTTGAAAATATGACCCTTTTTGTTTTGAGCTTTGTCCTCATTCTTGTGAAATGTTTAGATATTCCATTATATAAAAAAACCTAGAAATGTGTATGCTGATCTGCTGAGAGTCAGCCTATAGGATTTGCTACAAAGCTGTCTGAAATTAATGGACTCCAGCATGCTTTGGAGTAGGCCTATAAAATTATGTAAATACCAAAAAAAAAGAGGGAAAGTGGAGATGTTGCAGATCAAATTGAGATCTAAATAACAGTAATAACTTCATTAGAGTAGTTTCAGATTTTCATTTATGTAGCAAAGAACAGAATATGGTTCTGTACTTCTGTCTTTAGGTGGCTTTTTCTCTTACTATTTTTGCACGCTATGATTTTCAGTACAAAGTATATGCACAGGGTAACCATCCAACTAAAATCTGATACCATTATGGAAAACCGACAATATTTGACTTACTTAGTAGCTGCCAAGTTTCTTGACACTCTGAGTGAATAAACGTTTAATGAATGCTCATCTGAGATTTATCCAAAATAAAAAGGCTTCTGCTCAGGGAAAAATTCTGAATACGGATATGTGAATTCTTACTTCTGAAATTCTGAATACTGTTATGTGAAAAGAACAACTTCAAGGATGAAACACAGATGTGTATGTTTGTTACTATTATTAATGCCTCTTAGAATTCAAATCTGTTTGAATCAATAGAAATGAAAACAATAGCATTATTATCTTCATATTATGAACAACTTACTGAAGCTCTAGGCAATAAAGATTTATGTTGATGGATGAACATCACTCCTCCTCCCTGACTTCTGCCCTACCTTAAAGTATGTCATTTTCATTTAGTTCTTATGTAAGTCTTCAGGAATTTATTTACATTTTAGCTGATGTATCAGAGGTAATCTGGAATAGTCTTAAATTAACAGTTCAAACCAAGACTTCAGCAAACAGTTCATCTTGAATTTAAATATCACAGGAGAGGCATATGTACACTGATTTACTTGACTTCACCTCATATGGCTGCTTTCAGGTTTTGAAATGGTAAATCCATGGAAAAGTCCCCCTATATGGTGAACTTTTATGCCAGGGCTGGATAAATAATTTTATGCAATAAATCATGGAGTTTGTTCTATACACCGTTCACTGGCATGCTAATTTAAGAAGGACTGTATTTGACAAAAAGGAGCAAATTTGATCACCTGGTGCAGTCTTCTTTTAAAAAAAAATCAATTTCTCTTTTTTATTCTCAGTCCCCAGCACATAGTTACTCCAGTTATGACTCTGGCAAGAATGAAAGTGTAGACAGAGGTGCTGAAGATCTGTCTCTGAACCGAGGAGATGAGGATGAGGATGACCATGATGAACAGGAAGATGCTGAGAAGGTTAATGAATCTGATGGGGTAGAAGCTGAGCGACTGAAAGCTTTTAATGTAAGTCCCACAGCACTTACTGCCTTGCTTAACTTTACTATTTTCCTTTTGTCTTGTTGTTTATGGATTTGGCAATATTAGAGGCACATTGATTTATAGAAGGATTTTTTTAAAGCACATTAAACTTATTATTTGTCTTGCCAACAAATACCAGTTTTACTGTGTTCAATTTAGAACTTTAAGGCAAAATACCATCTTTATCAGTGAGGAAAACCTAACTGTGTTTTGTGTGTGTATGTATGCGTGCATGTTGGCCCAATAGATGGAAAGGGGTTGCAGCTAGTTTATCTTAAGAGCAGTCTAGTGGTCAGCTATTTTTTGTTGCATTCCCAAGATATGTAATTATGCATGATAACACAAGCAATTGTTCAAGGTTGGGAAATAGTCAGATGAAGTTCAACAAACAATATAGCAATCATAGCTTATTGTTAATGGTGAAGTTTTGAAATAGGCACCACTTAATCTATTGTGATTCATCTCACAATTTCTACACACTATAGTTTATTCTTTTCTTGTCTTTTTATCAACACTAAAAAGTCCTTTAAAGAGTTGTCTGCTTAACATTTCTGGCTTCCCATTACCAAGCTCTTCAGTACATAGAAAAAAGTGTCTTCCTATCAGTATTCAAGACAGGAAACTAGGAAGAGAAGAGAGCAGCCCTCCAAACCCTTCTCCTCTGTCTCCCTCTTGCCAACAGATGTTTGTCAGGCTGTTTGTAGATGAAAACTTGGACCGAATGGTCCCAATCTCTAAGCAGCCCAAAGAAAAGATCCAGGCTATCATTGACTCATGCAGGCGACAATTCCCTGAGTATCAAGAGCGTGCCAGAAAACGCATACGTACTTACCTCAAGTCCTGCAGGCGGATGAAAAGAAGTGGTTTTGAGATGGTGAGTTTTGATTTAAAACCCAGCCCTAGTTTCCATCAAAACCCCATATGTAAATCCATGACACTATTTTGTTTTCATCTTAGTGTCTTTTTATTTATTTATTTATTTATTTGGTAATGTCAGGTCAGAGGTTTCTTCCCCCTCACACACCTTCCATCTTTCCTTAATTTATTCCCTTTGTTCACTAATTTAAAAATATCTTGACAGTTTGCAGGTTTGTCTAGCACGAATCCATAGGAAATTAAGATTTGAGCATAATTTGAAGAGAGAATTGGGAAGCCTATTATCTCATTCATATACTTTTCAACACCCTTAGAGAAGCTAGTAATTTAGCGAAGGCTTCTGCTGATGTGGAATTTCTTTGGAACTCTTCTGCTAACACTTTTTTGGTGAGATCTATGGAAACAGGGAATAGAATCCATCAGGGTAGTACAGTATCCATGGTATGGTCAATGTAGAAACAGATTGTGGAAGCTTAGAGCTGGAAAATGAAAGAATTAAGGAAGCGTTTAGGAAAAAAAAAGATGACCGATGCACTGGTTATGGCTTTAAGTTTTAGTTTTATTTATTTATATTTTTATTTATTTAGCAGTCAGTTAAAGACAACTTATTAACCTCTTCTTTTGAGTTGATAACCATTATAAAACATACCTGGAAGATTTTACATTTCTGTCATTCCCTTAATTGATTCTTCATGATTTATTCACATACCATGATACTATGTTAGTATATTAAACAGGTAACCTTTTTTAGACAATTCATGTCCTTGACCTGTTGTATTGAATAAAAATGGCAATGAATAGATCTCACAGATTCAATTCGTCAACTTCAGAATTTTCAAACAATTTTGAAATTTAAAAAAGCCGGAAAAGTCACCAGCAAACGTAATAGTGATATATGCTATGTTTGATTAATCTCTTTTCCCTTTGGATAAAAGTAAAATCACTTCATCATTATAAACAAACATTTGCCTATCAAGTGTCTATGCTTTTATAAAACAAATCATCCAAAAACCCATCCACATATTGAAAGTCTGTGGACATTTTTAACTTTATTCCTGTCTCTTTTGCTTTCTCTTTCTCTTTCTTTTCCTTCAGTCTGTGTGTAGTACTGATGGCATTCATATGTTGATTAGCTGACAGCTTTAAAAACAAAGTAGTAGATTTGTTTGTGGGGTAAGACTACTGTTCTGTGACACAAAATATAGAGGCAGAAACATTTCTCCTTTATACATTTCATAATTCTAACTTACCATGCTGTTTTATTGTTTGAAACACTGGGTAAATGTTATTTGCAAACAATGGAAACTCAGATGAAGAGAAACAGGTAGAATAAAGGACAAACAGATAGAATAAAGGACATATGTACAGATATAAGTGCTGAAGCCTGACTGACTGGTGTGTCAAGTTGTATAGTCATCCAGCAAAAAAGATGGACAAAAAGGAATGAACTGTTTTATCCAATGTAGTATGCAGCATATGTTCACATCCATTCCCATTGGATAAAAATAATTCAACAGTAGCAGATCTAATGATATGTGCCAAGTGATACTGGTAACTGTCTCCATTATGTATATACAACCAGCTTATGAACGCTTTGCTTGCTTTGGCGAGCACCAAGGTCCGTTGAAGTCACTGGGGACACTTGTGCGAGTAACTGCTTGTCATTTAAGGAGTTTAGAATATGACCTATAACAATCTACTTCGGTAGACTACTAGTGTTTACCAGTCACCCCCAAGAGTAAAGGATGCAGGATCAGACTTATTCCTTATTATAGAAAGACTCTTATGGTATTTTCAAAAAGCAGGTAATTTTTCATGGCACAAGGAGATGCCTTTTTACCATAAACTCATTAAATTTTATGTTAAAGAGTCTTTGTCATCTTGTTCAAGACAAAAATGCTACATTTTGAGTGTGTAGTTGCAAGACGAAATAAAATAATCTCAAAGCCCTTGTGGCAGATGACAATTCAACAGTGTTTGTGGAATAGTTTGACTATCTATGGCTTGGTGTTCTGGAGTTTAATAGAAAATGTAAATACTAAGGTTAATTAGTATATGGTAAAGATGAGCGAGAATGCCTGAAGCTTGCTTCTGTCAGTTATTTGCCATCTGTAATCCAAACAACACCTCCAACTGCATAAGAGGCCAGTTGTACTTCTGAGGCAATGGGAAAGGTTCAGTCTCATGTTGTTAGCTACCATGTCTCTCAGTACTAATATCCTCTTTTTAAAGCATGGTTTACAGTGAGGCCATATCAGTTTGTGACAGCTGACCATTGCAGAGACCCCAAATCATTTTACTTAATTTCCTGTTAAAAACATTAATCTTGGGAAAAGTTGGATATGCTTTTACCCTTTGACTATTTTATTCTTATTTGCGTGCTTCTGTTTTTGTTCTGACTGAATATATCCATTAACAGCATGCTGTCAGAATATTTCTTGTCAGCTGTAAAATTAGTTTCCCTCCCCTACTTTCTCTCTCTCTCTCTCTTTTTTCTCTCTCTTTTTACAGTAACCTATAGGAAGCTTAAAACCAGATAATGTGACTTCTTAATTTTACCAAATTGTGTTTATTATACATGCATGCATGAGGATGACAGTAAGCTTACGTAGCTATAAAAGCAGATTAAATGCAGTACATCTGAGCTATAGTTTTTAGCTTTGCCACTTTCTGAACTTGAGGAATTCTTTTAGCTTCCTTCTATTTTTATTTCCCCTTAGGTAAAGGTGGGTTCATAATTCTCACCTATTGCACAGGGCTCATGAAAGGCTTAATTCAATAACCCCAAGTTTTCTTGCATACAACATGCACCCTTTTCTTAAAATGCAGTTGCTGAAAATTGGGTTCCACATTATGAGTGAGACAATGCAGTAATAGTAGTTCCAGCCTCTGCCACAGGAAAGCAAAAGTGCTGTGCTGAACGTGGAAATCTTTAGCTGTTGTCCGTGGACACTTTCTCTTCCCCTCCAGCAGAGATGCCTTCTGCAGAAGCAAAGAAAGCTCTATTTTCTTCTTTTTTCTTCATTCTGCTTTTCAAAAACAAGCCTAGTACTAGGCAACAAAACACTACTCAGTATTGTTTACTTATTCAGGCATGTGTAGCATGTGAGACAATACAGCAGGAGCAGGCAATTATTTTGGACGGAGGGCTGCTTACCAAGTTGTGACAAGCTGTCAAGGGCCACATGGGTAGCCCTGCCCCTTGACAGTTACCCGGCCCCCTTGTCACCATCTTGGGACCAATGTCCCAATGTCTTGGGACCAATGTCTCAGGGCCAGCACCGGTGGGCCCCAGAGTGGGGTGCAGGCTGGCAGGGGTCTGTGGAGCCGGGCTGGGCTGCACCAGCAGGGAGAGGGGGAAGCTGGCCTGGCTCCATAAAGCCCCTGCAGGCTGAGACCTTGTACCTCTGCCACCCTGCTCTGGGCCCCGCTGGTGCTGGTCCTGGGACATTGGTCCCAAGACATTGGGACCCTGTGGCTTGCGCTCTCTGCTGCAGCCTCTCGCAGCCCACGCAGGGCTGTCCTGAGCAGGCACAGGCAGCCCCCGGCAGGCCGCGAGCAGCTGCCGCGCTGAGGAGCTGTTTTTCCCGTGCTTAGCACCAGCTTGTAACCCACCCCCACTGCCAGCCTGGACCCCGTGCCAGCTCTGGGCTTGCCCATCGGGGCTGCGCTGCAGGGGCGGCAGCTGCGGCCCCCCCGCTTGTCACGCCGGGCAGCATTTGCTGCTGCTGTCCAGTGCGTGAGCTCCAGGTAGGCAGCAGCAGCAAACACTGCCCGGTGGCAAGCGGGGGGGCCGCAGCTGCTGCTGCCACATGCAGCCCCAACGGGTGATCCTGGAGCTAGCGCGGGGCCCAGGCTGGCAGCAGGGGTGGGTTATATGCTGGTGCTGAGCGCGGGGGAAAAGCAGCTGAGGCCAGTGCCCCACACTGCAGCTGCTCGCAGCCTGCGTGGGCCTGCCTGTGCCTGCTCAGAGCATCCCTGTGCATGCTGTGAGTGGCTGCAGCAGAGAGCTCTGGCCACAGGGTGGGGGAGGGGCTGCTTTTCCCCCCTGCACTCTGCACCAGCTTGTCCCCTGCCCTCCCCCCATCACCTTACCTGAGCTCCCTGTGCCAGTGCAGCCACATAGTCCCAGGCCAGAAGCCCCTGCTGGGGCTCCTGGCTGTGGGGGTGGGACCGGGCAGGCCCTGCTGTTGAAGGAACCTGCCAGGGCTTCCCCTGGGTCCTACTGCCCTTGGTTCCTGTCATTTTTGGAGCCACACGTCATTTTTGACAGGAGCCAAGGACAGATAAATTTTAATTTTCTAAATTTTTTTAGGGGCCCCGTGGGCCAGATAGAATGACCTCGTGGACTGGATTCGGCCTGCGGGCCGTATTTTGTTCACCCCTGCAATACAGTGTACATATAATGTTTGATGCTTTTGGATGGAAAGTGTTCTGTAAGAGGGAGAGGTGTTCTCTCTAAACTGGTCAGCATTGTTATTACTATGCTTCATATCTCTTCTTAAGGCCTATGTGCCTACGACAAATTGCCTAGTGAAAATAGTTAAGTCAGATCCCCCCATGGAGCTGGATGAGTGGTGCAGGGCCAGTCCTCACACTGGATCCAGCAGCAGTGTGCCCTGGCCTGTGTGCCATATTCAGGCTTTCACACTGTGTGCACTACACTCTTGGTCCGGTCTGAGACCCACGGGCAACTCTGTGGGCCAGATGATAGAACCCTATGGACCAGATCTGACTTAAAGGCCATATCTTAAAGGCCACTGTGGATACCTGATGTGTATTTACTTGTTTACCTTCTAGATAAGTGACCACTTTGGAAACTATCAAGTCGTGCATTTACTCTTTTCCTTCCCCTAGTCATCTATCCTAATTCTCACTTGTTGTATCTGCTCTTAAATTAGGTTCTGATCCTGCAGCATGATATGTATGAGTGGAGCCTTTTGGCCATGTGTATTTATAGTACAAAACTGAGGCCTTAAATTATGAGCTGTTTGGGGCACAAATTGTTTCCTTCTGTGTGTTTTTACTATACCCAGTACAATGGAGTTTGGATGCTGACCAAGGCCTTTTGGGTACTTTTATAATCTAAAGCAACACTGTGAAAAGTCAAAGTAGAGGTACTGTATTTTCTCACATACAGCATGCACTGTTTTTCCAAAAACCATATGCTAGAAATTAGTGTGTGCAAGGAAATACAATAACAGCAGTTTCTGCCACTTAAGTTTTATCTGGGCAAAAGCAATAACAAAGTCTGCACGTGATCAGACTTGGCTCGGTAGCTGCTGCTATTCCATTACTTACTGTAAGGAAAGATATTTTTTCTTTCATTGTGCCTTTCAAACACAGGGTGTGTATCTTACTTTGGGGTGTGCTGTATGTGAGACAGTAGGATATTATTATTAATGACAATCTGGCAAGTAAATGTCTTTTGTGTCTGAAATAAAAAATTCAGTTTGCCAAGGGCTCAGGATGCAATCTAATTCAAACCCCTGCTCAGGACAGGAGCATCCTTGTTTAAACCATTTCAGCCAAGTATTTCTAGAGTTCTGTTAAAACTTCCAGAGAGAGATTCCACAACCTCTCAGGGTAGCTTATTCCAATACCTAACCACCCTCGTAGTTTGTAAGTTCTTCCTAATATCCGACCTAAATTTCCCTTGTTGCAATTTAAGACTGCTACTTCTTCTCTGTAACCCCACAGAATACTCCAGTGGTTTTCAACCTTTTTTAACAAGTGTACACCTTCTGCCTCAGAGTTTCAGCTCATGTACCCCTTTATATTTTTCCTTATTTTTAAGGGGCGGGCAGTGGGGTGCAGATCAAGGCCGACATGGTGAAGGAGAGAGTGAGAGTGGGGCTGGGGCTGAGGAAGGGCAAGGGGTAGGCGCTGCACAGCCAGGGCAGAGTGCGGGATGGAGCCATGAGAGCAGTTTGTTGGGGGGGGCCTGGGCAGGGGGTGGGGTGGCTCCCGCTGCTGCGCACACCCTGGTGGAGGCCCAGAGGGTATGTGCCCCCCAGATCTGTTCTCAGGGTGGAGGCAACTGCTGCTACAGGCTGGACTCTGCACGCCACTGCCATTGCCTCAAGAGCCGTGCGACGCCATGGGCCTGCTACCACTGGCTGGGCAGGGGGCAGACACACTCACACTCACACACACGGAGACACACACACATGCACACAGATGCAGACACACACACACAGATGTAGACACACACTCAGAGGCAGAAACACACATGGACACCCCTCCACCAGCAAGTAAGTGTGTGGGGGGGGAAGGGGGCAGGGCGAGGCCAGATTGAGAATGAGGAGGGGAGTGTGTCTCTGTGCCCAGTCCCAGGAGCAGGGCTCAGGGGGCAAAGGCAGCAGTGCCCCTCTGCAGGCCACACACAGGCCACCTGGATGGCTGGATCGGGGGGGCAGGACTCACATGGAGCAGCCACCGCTGCCATTGTCGCTGCCATCATCACCATCCTGTGCCGCCTCTGCCACTGCTGCCATGCCCCGTGCCTCTTTCTCACAGACAGTCTCACGTGCAGTTTCCGGGGCTGCTGACGGGCCCCGCACCTGCCCAATTGCATGCTGCCCATCAGCAGCCCATGGAGCCACACGTGCGACCGACCATGAGAAAGCAGTGCAGGGTGCAGCAGTGGTGGTGGCGCACAGCGATGATGGTGACAGTGGTGGCTGCCACACATGGCCGGCCAGGTTGTGCATGTGCGGCCTGCAGAGGGGAACCACTGCCCTCGCTCCCCTGGCCCTGCTCCTGGAAGCGAGCACAGAGAGTGAGCTGAAGTGGAGGGCAGGGAGTCATTGCGGTGTGCCATGTGGGGCAGTGGCACCCAGCGTACCCCTTCCCTTCCCCGGGATAAGAAGCAAAGTATGGGAATGCAATGGGGGAGACACCACTGCTGCACCCCAGGGTGCGCTCCATCCCTGCCTGCCTGCACATACCCTCTACAGCCTTTATAAGTACCCCTGGGGGTACACGTACCCCCAGCTGACAACCCCTGGAATAGTTTATTGCCATCCCCTATAGTACCACTCTTTATGAACATAAGGACTGTCATCTAGTCCCCATCAGTCTTCGCTTCAGAAGGGAGGTGAATGTAGCAGTTAAATAGTGGAGAGGTACTTGGGGAGTCAGATGTGAGGCAGGTTATAATGTGTCATAAATCCAATGTCTAGATTTAGTCCAATAACATTTAAATTTTTTCTCTTTCTCAAAAATTGTAAAATCCAAGAATATTTTCTTAAGAACTTCTAATTTTTTAATGTTTCATTTTCCTTCTTTGCCTTTCCTACAGTGGAATAAATTATTATTGAGGTGGTGTTCAGGTTGATTTGTTTTACCTGCAAATGTGTGAGGGCAGCAGGCAACAGAATATAGCTGTGAGTGTTATACACAAGCATACCTGTGCATATGTTGGTTGAACACTACTGCATATGTCAGTAGTGTTCAACCAACATCCAGCAATTCCTATGGCCCCCTTATTTCTCTATGCATGTCTCTATAAACTTAAGTCCAAACCCTATTTACTCTTCCAATGCAAATAATTTGACCTCAATGAGATTACTCCCACGAGTTACTGGAATATATCCTGGTCCTTTGTGTTGATAGAACAGTAGGGAGGAGATGTGTAATTTTAAGAGACCCAGGGAAATGGCTGGAGGACATTGCAATGCCAGAGCCACTGCCTCTGCTTGCACCTATAAGCTTTCTCTCCAGGCAGGACCGCTCACCATTGAGGCTTCTACCCAGGTCCAGGTTTGGTGGAACCTGAACCTGGTTCAGTTCCACCAAACCTGGACCTGAACCTGCAACCTGAAGCTTGCAGGTTCCTTCCAATGATGGCCAGGTAGGGGAGTGCCTGCGGTGTAAGCAGTGCCTCCTGGTGGTGTCTCTCACGGAACAGGCAAGAGAGCTACAGGAGGAGGTAGCAAGGCTCTGAAGCATCCTCTGCTATGAGGTGTTCATCGATTTGATGGCTTGTAGTTGTCACTTAATTGCCTTTACCTGTGCATGCTGTTGTTGCCAAATGACTGCCAAATGGCTGCTAATGTAGCTTTATCTTTCTGCCTTAGACTAGAAAGGGAAGTTCTAAGGAATGCTTGAAGTGAAATGGAGGCCATTATGGAATATGGAGTGGACTTGAGTCCATGAAGTGGCCCCGTTAGATTCTCAGATTACTGCATATATGAGCTGTCCTTAGGGGTACACCGTACAAATACTGTTGCACATGCACATCAAACTGGGGTCTCAATGTCAGCAAAGAGAACGCATGCACATTATTAAGAGGCATAACGAAAAGTATAATGTATAGATAGAAGGGTGGTGATGCACTATTTCAATTCAATATATTTCATTTCTGAAAATGGAAAAATGATATGGTCTCCACAGAACATATGACAAAGTCCCTAATGTGTTTAGAATGTTTCTTATATTGTGTCTTCTGTTTCCATAATAGATTTTGTATATTTATGACAACTTCTACATGGACTGCAAGAATGAACAAAATATGTCAACATTCAGGACAATATACAGTGTAACAAACATTAAAATAATAGTAAAATTCTTCATATTTTACTAAGGCCTACCCTGTACTAAATAAAAATTAATCTAGTTTATCCAATAGAGTGCAGTACTGTACTTCAGTCTTTAGGCAGTATAACACTCAAACAAGCCTTATGAGTAAGGTTTGAATAGCACAGTTCTAATCTGTTGAAGTGCTACAGAAGAAAACATAATTCTTAGGAAGTCTTTGACATCCAAATTCTTTAAAAATATGTTGGTGAGTGTAAATTGTATGGTATCCTTGTATGTTAGATTTTTTCTAATTTATTGACATTAGAGTGTTATGTTGACCTGAAAAGATGAGATAATACAACTATGCCAGTACAGCATATTTCTCTATAATTCAATTATTTGTCTTATCCGTGTTAAAAATGTATACCTTGAGGATAAAATACTTACCCTCCAGTTTAATGCATTTTGATATTTTCATATGAGACATGCTCTGAAAGTGCTAAATATTAATAATATAAATATGCTGAGGATCTTAACTATTACTGTGCAGAAGTTATGGCAACATTTTTGTATTAATATTTAGCCAGTTTTATCATGTAGATAAGCTAAAGTGTATTTAGTGTACTCTGACCCAAAATTTTAAACATACTTGGATGACGAAAGATGCAGTAAGTACCTCTTAGGCATCTTGGCACTTCTGAAAATGCTAAATTGAGGGAAATAAAGATGAGGTAGATACCCTGAGCACTTCTGAAAATCAGCATCTTTAGACTCGTAAAAACCTTGGTTCAAATGCTTTTTCTGTTAGAACACATTTGTACCAGTGCCTCTAAGCTAAAAAGAAAATATGTGCTTGTTCTATGATTATAAATATCTCATATTTTAGAGGTTCTGTTTTTCAGCGCTATTTGGTCTTATAGGGGAGTATTTTTGTACAAATATCCTGACATAAACTTGGTGTTCCAACAGTTCATGCGCGGGTGAGGGTGCGCATGATCAATGTGATTGTTAGCCGCCTGTGTTTTACAGATCTATTTAGACCTGTTCAGAACAGACCCTTGAATTATTAGACCAAGTTTCTGTATGAAAATGTCAAGGTTGATGTTCTAAGTAAATGCTAGTACTCATGAAACATGTAAAACTACTACCCTTAGGGACTATACTTTTCTATCCACAAAACAGTTTTAAGCATGTGCTATACACAGGTTTATCATGTAGTATCACAAACTTCTCCACATTGAATATTTAGATGGCCTGTTTAGATTCCATTTAGAAACACAGTGTTGCACTTGTACAGTAAAAGGAGTATTTATGAACATTCCATAAATGCAAGTCACTCTAAACTGAGGGCATGGCTGTATCAAGTGTTGATATCTTGTGCAATAGATGCAAATTATACACCTGAAAAAAGAAAAATGACATTTTTTATGTATTGAGCAAGCAGATAGTATATTCAGTCCCATCAATTTTTAGTGACTCAGGATAAGACTATTTGAATTTCAAGTTGCATTGTATTAAAATATCAGACATCTTGCAGGATGTCACCAATACAGTGAGTTTCATTAATTAAATATACTTACTGATTATTGATTTACCAATATTGAGTTCCCTATGCAAAAAGTCAATGAAGAGTTTGTGTTGACTGCCTTTCCCAGCAGCAGCACTGTGGGGCAGCACGGCTCAGCCCTGGCTGGCTGGCACCCGGCGCTGCCTGTGCCAGAATGCGTGGGACTGGCCTGGCTCGGTGAGGTGTTATGTGCCTTCGGGCAGCTCCAGGCCGTGTGGGCTGTCACTCGGGGTCCCATGCCACTTGTGGGGACTGCCTGTCATGCCTGGCTGGGTTCTGCATGCACAGAACCAGCCTGGCCTAACGGCACATTGGGCCCATGCATGCAGAACCCAACCCAGCATGACACGCAATCCTTGCGAACAGCGCCAGCCCCTGGGTGACAGCCCAAGCAACCTGGAGCTGCCTGAAGGCACATGGCGCTGCGCTGCACTGGGCCAGGTCCATGCTATGTGGCACAGGCAGCTGGGAGATTATTTATGAGACAAAAGCACAAATATCAGTGACAAAAAGAATAAACACATAAGTAATAGCATGACCAGCACCTAGGTATCAAGCCTTACAGTTTTACATACATACATATGGAAATAGATACCAAACAAGGACCACTCACTTGCTATATCCCAAAAATCTCAATTGACTCCCACTCCACTCTCAGATAACCCTCAACCTCCTAGGAAATGGGAGAATGAGACCCTTCACTCGATCACTCTTCAACCCTGATACCTTTCTTTAGCTGAGGATCTTCGAGGAGCAAGTTCAATTAACAACAGTCAGTCAAAAACAGTCAACATCAGAAGTCTCAGACACCACACATACCAAAACCCAACAGCCAGCTGGAACTACACACAGTCCTTTGGTCAACATCTTTTACACTACCCAATCATACCATATTCTTTAGCCAGTCATTGTTCTTTCTTACCTATTAATCATCTTGTCAATCATACATCTGATACATTTCTCTCTGTCTCTCTTTCCAATCATCTTTCAGACCACCTCAGTCAGGTAGCTGTCAGTTATCTTGCACTTTTCCAACACTTATTTCTAGGAAGTGTGTATGCTTCAACTAATGTCACTGGGCAGATTTTCCTAAAAAGTCAAAAGTTCAAATAGTCCAGCAATTTCTGGAGATTACCTCAATGTAGGCACATCTGCACATGTGCAAACCATCAATAACCATCAAACTGAAAACCAGAGGCTATACTTTGGTGGTGTGTGTGTTTGGGGTTCAACCTAAGGCTCTGACCTGGAGAAACTTCCT
This sequence comes from Alligator sinensis, assembly GCF_000455745.1. Taxonomy (NCBI): domain Eukaryota; kingdom Metazoa; phylum Chordata; order Crocodylia; family Alligatoridae; genus Alligator; species Alligator sinensis. The sequence continues at coordinate 416,726 of NW_005842347.1, forward strand.
AGTTATTTGCTCCTGGCTTTTTTTACTCTTGAAGAAGGTTTCTCTCTGTCATTACATGACTGTTTCTAAGAAGCAGACATGCCAAACCCCATAGGCAATATTCCTTGAGGAGTAGTAAAACAGTGGCATAAACAGGGAGACTTGGCCATCTAAAACATAGAGGGGAGCACAGCATGAAAGGAATATGGTTAAGTATTGGACTGATATTTGTAGTGATGTGTTCTGAAGAATCCAGTACTTGTAAAGGATTTCAGTAGTGCAAAAGCTCTACATCAGTTAAAACTTCTTGTTCTGATAAAGCTACGCAGTGCTCTAGAACAATGGTGCTCAATCTTCAGGCCCCACAGGCCAGATGAGTGGCATGGGGCATGAGTCAGATCAGGCCCCACACTGCCTCTGCCCAGACCCCTACATCTGGACTGGCCCTGTGCCATCCCTACACACCAGGGTCAGGCCCCACAGCTCCACACCACTCCCACTTCCCAGTATAGAAGCTCAGTGCTGACCCCACACACCAGGATTAGACTCAGGGGTCCCATGCCACCCTGCCCAGCCATGCCTGCCAGGATCAGGCCCCATGCACCACAGAGCCTTGCTATCCAGCCTGAGGGGCTCCCTGCAGGTCCGGAAATTTGTCAGCATGAAAGCGGTACAACTGCTCCCCCATCTCCAAGTTTTGGTACCATGGGAAGCCCCATGGACCAGATGACCTGACGTCAAGGACCAGATCTGGCCTGCAAGCTGGGGTTAAGCACCTCTGCCCTAGACCTGAGGAAGGCATTTGCTTATGTTACAATATTTAATTTCCTTCATAGTTCATGACACCAGAATTTAATATCAGAGATTCAAGTGTCTTTTTAAACCAATTTGATTTTCCTGTTAAGCTTATGGGCACTCACTGCTGAATATGTTGAAAAACAAGTTCTTGAACTTGACTTCTAGATTGCCTATTATCAAATCTCAGTAGGTGCAGCTACACATGCCATTAATGTGATGTGATAAACTGCTGCTCCTGGGTGTAGCATCTGCATGTGTGCCCAGGACTGCAGCACTTTGAGCTGGGGCAAAGCAGCCCCAGGCTGGCAGGGGGTCAACACTGGGCTCTGGGTGGTGGCATCAGGGGGACTGGCTGGGGCATGAGGGTGCTAAAGTGCAGGCTAGGCAGCAGGCAGCCCCCACACTCATGCCCCAGAGAGCCCCTGTCACTGTCTACACGTGTTTTTCAGCGCATATAATACTCTGCTGTAAAATAGTCCCTGACAGTACTATTCTACAGCAAAGTTAATTAATTTACTGTGCCCCAGTACTGGCGCATGTGTAGACAGTGACAGTTTACTGAGGAGCTAAATAGTCAACTCGGCAGTAAAGCACATTTTGTAGATGCACCCAGTATCTGCTTTATCTCTTATCTGCAGTAGTTTTACAGCAGAGGGACTTCACTGATGTTAGTGGATAGGCTTTTTGTTATATGCTTGTGTAAATGTGGGGTTTACTTGTGGGTTTTAGGGATTGAAAGTCAGTCTTTCTGAAAGGACAAGACATAGTCCCATCTGTTATAAATAGCGCAATATCAGATACTAAAGTAATGATGCTACATTTTAAAGTACAAGGAATGTAGTGTGCTGTGTTTTTATTTAGTAATGGTGAAGTACTGGTAACAGAATGCTCATAATTGTAGTATACTTTACAAACTGTAAAATCCATTGTGCTAGTTTAAAGACTGCTCTGGGGTTGTTTGAGGGGTAAGTAGAAATGGCTTAAAATTTGTTTTCAATACACTGTAGCATTTCCTGGCATGTACACATGGATTGGCTGTCTCCAGATAACTGATACAATTTAAAAAAAAAAGAAATGTTGGGTCAGTTCCTCCATTGGTATAAATTTACACTGCTCTAGTAAGTTCAGTGTAAGTTCAGTGTCACTATGCTAGTTTAACAAAGCTGAAGATCTGCTCTGATATTTATTTCCAAAATACATGTATATATGTATAACAATGTGCATGGCATTATCCTCATTTGGCTTATTCTTCTTGACATTTTTTATGTACTTTGGTATGTGTCTTAATTAAGAAAATTAGTTTAGATATTCATTATGAGATTTATCATTCAGTCAGATGATTTTGAATATAATTACAGAGAAAGGAATGCAAATAGTCTTGGATTCTCCGTGTTTAATTGATATAGAAAGTCATACTGCATTCACAACCAACTGCAGAGCTAATAAGACTCCAAGACTGATTTGTTGCCATGGATTATGTTCAGTTTTACACCTAAAACAGGTCAATGTAAAATAAATAAATAAATAACACAAGTCTATGACAGAATAACTTGCCGTCTTCAGAAGGCCCCATAAAGTACCTACATTTGTTGAAGGACTGACACAGTATTGTGTCACACAAGATATCGATTTAAAAAAAACCCAAACATTTGAATCATGTCAGTCATATTGCAGCTGGGAATGTAAATATCCATAACTTTACATATTGAGACTGCTCTGAAATGTACTGGCAATCTGTTATATTTTGAGTGATGTCTCAACCTTATCGCTTGGTTTTTCATGATTTAAAAGAAGTGCTACTCATCTCTGTCATATTCTGTACAGGATAAGAGGCTTTTCACTTTTCTTAGCAAGAATCAGACAGAATGCTGCTGGAACACAGAGAATATGCTGCTGTCTGTTCAAAATACAGCCTAATGAGCCAGACTAAATATAGTGGACAGTAGAGCTCTGGAAAAATGTGCTTTTGATGGATCTGTGGATCAGCTACAGCTTTAACTTCTAACTAGTTTCATTTTTCATCTTTACAATTTCCATTTCCTCTTTTTGTTGATATAAATTACATTTCAATGAATGGACTCTCCTGCATCTGTGACAGTTTTGTGTCCTCTGGTAAGGACACCATGGATCTGGCTCTTGTCCTAGTCATAATTTTTTCATGTTTTTTTCTCTCTTAGTCGCGACCTATTCCCTCACACCTCACTTCAGCAGTAGCAGAGAGTATCCTGGCTTCAGCCTGTGAGAGTGAAAGCAGAAATGCTGCAAAAAGGATGCGACTGGATAGACAGCAGGTACGATGTTATTTGGGGAGGTCTACCTCATCCATATCTCTAATTAAGTAAAATGAAGATAATTTGCAATTCTTGTTACATGAAGAAATTGTGCATGTCAGATATGTCGTGTTAGCCAGAATAATTAAATGTTTATTGATTTTATATTTAAATAAATATGTGCAATATATGAAAATGCCTTATAACTTTATATACATATGGGGTTAGCATATCTACTTTACATGTATGGATAATATTGTACATTAGTATGTATTCTATACTCTATGTACAATGTGTGTACCTTTAGTACCTATAGATACATATGCATGCATGTTAACATGTATAACATGCAGCATAATGTATATAAAACTTAAAATATAAACTGTATGTATAGATGTACATGTACACACACACATCTTTTTCTGTATATTTGTAAAGATAACAAGTATTCTCATAAACTACGAAATTTGTACAATGTGCTTCAAGTAGAAAGGTTACTGGATTATTTCCCAAACTATAGTGTGCTCTCAGGTTCCTTGTTAATCAGTGTCTTAACATCCATATCAATTATTTTTCCATACATGATTCAGTATCTAGCATACTGCATGCTAAATTAAACTATTGCCTTTTATTTGCTGAAAACTGCATGTTTCCTTTCTTAACTTCTTGAAACAAAAGTGGCAGTCAGTTGTAAGGTTTTGGGTATTTAACTGCTCTAATGACATGTCTGATGAACTTTTCTTGTATACAGTTGTTGGAAAACATGGACATTTCCCCCTTAGAAACAGCTTGCAGCCTTTTTTGACACGTGTTTCTAGAGCACTGAAGTTTGGAATTATCTTTACAATGCTGTTAGTTGGGACACTGGAAATGGATATCACTGTGTCATTTTTTGATGTATTTTGTCTTTTGTGATACTTTCATTAATGCTATGGAAATGCCTTAAGGTTTACAGATTTTAGTGAAAGTAAAAAGAAAAAAATCGTACTTTAAGTACAGTGTTGGTATTGCTAAAATTGATTGTGAAGATTTTATGACTTGGCATCAAGTCTGATCATAAAGAGGAATAGGTATCAAATAATTCTCTCCAAAGTGATTCTCTCCAAGGTATGAAAGGACAATTGAAATAGCCCTTTAAAGGTTTAGGCAGTAGCAGATCTTGGTGTCATAAAGTTATTTGCCAGGTTTAAAAAAATTCTTTCACCTGAAAGTTTTGGTACTGGTTATTGCGGTTTCCTTTTGAATCTAAAATTCATAAATTACAGCACTTGAAGCCCCTAATTAATGATGTAAATGAAAAAGCAGGTAGCCAATGCAATAAGGACTTGTTTGGTTTATGGTATTTTTTTTCCACTCCTATCCATATGCTTTGTTATTTTGGGTTTTTTTAAAGCAGGAACTTGCAAAACAGTTGTACCTACTATGCATACAGCATCATAATTCAGGGCTGCCAAATGTCAGTTCAGTAAAAAATGTTGTTTTATTTGTCCTCAAATTATTTGTGAATCCAGGTCAATTTTGCTGAATAGTTCTTACTGGAAAAAATGCAGCTAGAGTCATAGATTAATAGAAAAATATGGCTGAACGGAACCTCAGGAGGTCTTCTTGTACACCTTGTAACCTAGTCTTAAAATTACATGAGCAACCCTCATCCACAACTACCAGTCACAGTACCTGAAAACACCCTAACTTACCACAGGTAAAGCAGGGAGGCAAAGGCACTGCAAGGACAGAGAGAAGTTTGTTAAAATACACTCCAATGAAGTGCCATGCCCCCTACTACAGAGGAAGGCAAAAACCTACACAATCCATGGCAGTCTGACTGTGGGGTAAAATTCCTTCCTGATTCTAAATGTGGATCAATCTGACCCTGAGTGGAGGAGCAGGACTCTCTAGAAAATTATCTCTGTTCTTTTCTTTTTTTTCTTTCTTTTTTTCTTTAAGTCCTAGCAGAGGCACAGGCACACCCCAGTCAAAATCCCCAGCCATGGCAACAACAGCAGTGGAAGGAAATAAAGGAAGGAAAATAAAACCCCCTGACACGTGTAGCAAGAGAGGGGTTAAAAATCCTTCCCAGCCCCATGTGGCAATCAACAGATCCCAGAAGCATGGAAAAAAAAGCAAAAAGCCTCCACTCTGCACTGCGGTTTGGATAGCACAAGCACAACTCCATGCATCACAGACCCTAACCTAGGACTTGTGTTTCTGTCATCCTATCCCCTCCATAACCTTGTCCCAGCAATTCAAACTTGTTTCATAATCAAGCCAGTTATAGTTTCCAAAACATCTGTGGAATCCCAACTGTTGCTTCTTACAATCCACTCCAGGAATTGCTACTCCTAATCGTCACTGAACAATGCTTATCTAACCTGTTCTTGAAAACCTCCAGTGAAGGAGACCCCACAACTTCCCTAAGCAGTTTATTCCACTGCATCAGTGTTCTAACAGTGAGGACTTTTTCTCCTGTTATGCTGTCTAAAACTATTTTACTGCAATTTCAAGTCATTGCTGCACATCCTAGTATCAGCAGTGAGGAAGAAAAGGTGTTCTTCCTGTTCTTTGTGGCAGCCCACTAAATATCTGCTATCTCTTAATCACTTTGTGCAAGCTGAACATGCTTAGTTTAAGATTCACTAGCCTGATGAAGAGAAAATTACTCTCTGATCCTGTGGGTAGGACACTCACTTGACAGGAGAGACACCTTGGTTCCAGGCTCTGGACCAATTATTGTTTAATCATTTATACAAAGTACAACAGCATGAAGAAGTGAAATTGGGAGCACCCAATTTCACAGTATATCAGGGTGCATTCCTGGTGATGTGGGCACTGTCCTAGAAGGTGGCTGACATATTCAAATCCATACAGGCAGAGGAGGTAACTAAGCCTGGGGCTGTACACATGCTCAGAAAATCTTGGAGAATTCCTGGTAGAAATACTTATGTGGAGATACTTGTACACACATTCAAATTATAAGCCCCTGAAGAGCAAAGAGCTTTCAATGCTAACGCTGTAGAGCCAGGAAGGTTCTGTGCACACATTTCAGCATACTGTGCAAGCTCCGTCAATCTCCCTGTAGACAGATGGCAGCAGTTCATAGGAAAGTCCTGATTGGCTGACCCAGATTGCTGCATGTGGCCTGGGTCTCCTACAGTCTAGTTGAAAGATATTGGATAAAATGGTCATGTCATCATCGCTACCTCCTTCAGTTTTTGCATCTAGCCTTTAAGCTCATTTGCTGTCCTGCAACTGCCCCAAAATGAAACATCTTATTTTGTATAAAATTTAATTAATTTTGTTTTTAATTTGGTGGGGAAAAAACCAAAAATGTAAATTGGGTTTGTATAGAATTAAGTTCTATTTTTCAGTTTAGCAACTAGCCCTAGTCATAACTGCAGTATTCCATTCTAAATGTCTACCACTTACTCTTGATTTATTTGCCCACGTACACTAGCAGGGTCTCAGGCAGAACTCCCAGCAGTAGAACTTAGTAGGTAGATGAGGTTGTGGTAGTGACATAATTATGTTATCAGTTATCCCAGGGAGACCTTCAGAGGCAAACATAGAGTAGCACAGAAATCAGGTAGTCATATCTGAAAGGAAGATTGCTGAGAGTAGCTGGTGAGAGCATTCATCTAGCAGTTTCCCTCAGTCTCAAACTTAAGGACCCTTGGATTATTACTGTCTACTCTCATGCAAACCCATTGTGGGATTCTACCATTTCTTTTCCAGAGGAATCAGTTTGCCCTGGGATACAAAGTGAAATTTGCATTCTTAACAACAGTTTCTCAGAGTGTGGTCTATTAAGTATTTGTGTGTTGCTGTGTCTATCATAGATAGATTGTGTGTGTGTATTAAACACACACACGGGATTTTCAAAGGACCCTTAGGGGGTTAGTCAACCAGATCTCATTAAAATCTGATAGGAGTTGAGTACTTAACTCCTTTAGGCTCTGTAGATAATCCTGGCAATAGTTGCTATATATATACCCAGCTATGCAGAAAATTTATATGCATCTATGCTGAAAACTGCCCAAGGCAAGTCTATGAGAGTTATAAGGGATGTGGAGTTGACAGTGTGCATTTTGAAAAGATAGGATGTTCCCATTGCTTGGGGCCACATCTGCTTGGAATATGGAAGGGACTTAGGCCTCTTCCCAAACACTTTAGGAAGTCTAATAAAATCAGACTTGGTGGTAAAATCAGCCTGCAGTTGTGCCTGACCCCATACCCTGGGCCATAAATGAGGGTGGGTTCTTGAAATTAATTTCTTTGCTCTAATAGGCTGTTCTGGGTGCATTATGTATGGATCTCAGATAGGAGTCTGAAATCTTAAAATATTTTACTTTTCAAAATAATTCATTTTAAAATGACTTAAAGAGTGTTAATTTTAGTAATGACTCTGATGAGCAATCAGCTCAAGAACTATTTAGCAGAAAGAGCTAATGCACAAGTCAAATTAAAGAAAATCTCCAATTGTATTACTCAATTTTTCTTAAAGACTTACAGAATCATTGACAACCTTAATGTATTTTGGTCAAATGTATTGCTATAGAAGGCAAATAATATAAAAGTATTTGAGGTTTTTATTCATATACTATGCATATGTGACTTCTTATCCACTGAGGAAAGAAAAATGCTTCAGTAGTATATAAACAGCTCTATAAAGATTCAGACTCAGTCTGTGCACTTCTTTGATGTGACAATGACAAATATTATATTTTATAAGCAACTACCTTGTTGTATTCTTGATAAAGGATGAAAGTTTCCCTGATGCGGCAAAGCACTTACATGTTGTTTTGTTTTTTTACCTGAAGGAGGGAGGAATCATTAAGGTCTTCCTTTGTTTAAAACTCAGCAGGCACGTTCTTGCATTTTGCTAAATCAGGGCTTAAATGCTTTCCCTA